>NW_026067973.1:3295058-3734581 GCF_014885135.2 Alexandromys fortis
TTTTTTTTCTCGAAGAATCTCTCTTGATTCTCCTTTAAAAAGTTCCCTGATGCCTGGCGGTGCTGGCACACGCCTTTAATCCCAGCACTTGGGAGGCAGAGGCAGGTGGATCTCTGTGAGTTCGAGACCAGCCTGGTCTACAAGAGCTAGTTCCAGGACAGGCTCCAAAGCCACAGAGAAACCCTATCTCGAAAAACAAAACAAAACAAAACAAAAAGTTCCCTGATAACGTTCCAGGAGTAACTGTCTTTCTGCTTTCACAAGGTGCCGCTAAATCTTCCCATCGTAGCCACACTGTTCCCACCCGCTGTGTCCCTGGTGCAGTCAGTGACCGGCCCGTAATAGATACCCAGCACACAGATGCCACCCCTATCCAGAGGACAACAGTAGGATCCGAACGGCAGAACCGACGAGCGCCTAGCCATCCTCGCCTTACCTCAGAGGCACGAGGAAGATTATGTGCACACGAAGGCTGTGGGGCAGCGAAAGTGAAAAGGCTATCCTCGCTTGCCACAGAGAGCGACTCACGCTCATAAAGCCCACTTCCTTTTCCTCCCGAGCCCTCAAGTGGGCGGCTTTTCCTAGCTTCCTTTGAGAACCTGCATGACTGACCTCTAAACTGAGCACAGGCGAAGGACAAGGAGATTCTCCCCTTCTAGACCCGGTCCACAAAAGCTTCTCCCTAGACTGAGCCCACATGTCCTCTTCCTTCCTTCTCCCAGTTGAAGGAAGAGAAGTCTGGAGATCGGAAAAAAGCAGCTGATAAGGCAGAAGGAGTTTGGTCTCTGATCAGCTGCAAAGAAAGCCATAGACCTAGGAAAATATCACCAAATTTAACGTGAGTAGGAAATTCTGTTTGGGATTCCTGGAACTTGGGGGGGGGGCACCTATTTGTTACACCAAGCAACTTTATTTGTTCTAAATAACACATAGTGTGCTTGGCTGTCTTCCTTCACCAAGTTCATCCCATAAGGCCCAGGAACAAAGTTTCATCTAACCCAAGCTGAGTCTGTGCCAGGGGAGAGATAGGACAATGGAGAGAACGCGGATCTCTCTCTGCAGACAAAGTCTTGTTCTTGAGAGAACACAATCTTCCCCCATGAACCAGCTTCATGACCCTGTTGACATTTTTCATCACTAGTCCTCATGCCCCATTCATAGAACTAAAAGTACAATCTGGACAGAGGGATGACTTGGGCAGCCCTGATTTCGATCCCTTGGCTTCAAAGTCTAAGGCAATGAAGGAACAACTGACCTTAACCTTGGTCCCCAACCACATGTATGTCAACATGCAACAGACACGATCATGTCAACCTGCAAAATGAAATCTCAGACGAAGATAAGCAACCGACTCTGTCATTTCCTTGGGTTCTTCCTCCACACACATGGTCATGTGATCATGCACTGATGTGGGAACGAATGTGTAACGATGAAAGGTAGGGTCAAAGGGAGCAGCGTGGACATAGTCTAAGACTTCTTCAGGTGGCAAAAACTTTCTGATTACTTCTTAAGTGAGAGACTCTCTTGTTACCCTCCAAATTGGGGGAAACTATGAAACTCCGGGACTCAGAGCTCTGAGAACACACAAAGCAATGAGACAGAGACAAGCTATGCTCTATAAAAAGATAATGTTCTTGGGGTTATATGTAATTGCACAGAAAATTCATAGAGCGAATACACAAATGGCTCAATATTGCCTGGGCCCGCACAGTAGCTATTATAAACAGCAGTAGCTGGGGCTCCCGAAATACAGTTAATGGAGAATCTGTACTTAGCGAGGGAACTTTAAGAAATTGCTGCCAGAGAGGCTGAGAATCTCTTACAATTAGTTTAAATGGAAGCAACCATTCAAAAGTAGGTGTTCTGTCCAGAACAGCAGGGGATGTGGTGAAAGATACAGGATTATGAAGATGAAATATGAATTCCCACAGAAACAGCACTGTGCTCTGCGAATCTTCTCTCTAAATCCCCTGGTGAGATGGGAGGCAGGATCTCAGCCGCACAGGCTATGATACAGGGCTCGAGGGTATCTGTGTTCTACTCCACCACCGGCCATTCAGTGTGGAGACTGGAACAAACAGGGCCCAGTTCGAAACTGTAGTCATGTTTCCTGGGTCCAGAGTGGGGACTTCAAACACATAGCATTCTGGAAAAGAAAAGGGTGGGGGCAGATCTAATAAAGTTTTATTCTGGGTGTGTGTGCACATTTTATAATATTTCTTAGGGAGTCTCTTGACATTTATCAGAACTTCCACCTCCCACAAACCATAGCTGTGGAGTTCCCTTATACGTCCCATCAGCAGATGTGATTGGGTCAGACTCTAGATTCAGGCAAAGCTACCAACCAATAACTTTTGCTTATCTTGTCCTCTTTTCTGGTCACAACCAAGACTACCTCAGATGCCCTTGTGGCCCTTCACACCCATGTTCTCCTTGTACACCAGTCTTTCAGTCAGTGAGACTATTGCTGTGATAAAACACCATGGCTAAAAGCCAGCTCGGGAGGAAAGGGTTTATTTCATTTACTCTTCCCTTTTGCCATTTGTCATCCAAGGAAGTCAGGGCAGGAACTCAGACAGGCAGAAGCAGGAGGCAGGAGCTGATTGATGGAGGAGCCATGAAAGAGTGCTTACTGGCTTGCTCTGTATGGTCTTTCTCAGCCTGCTTTTGTAGTATAGAACCCTGCCCCATCAGCCCAGGGGTGGTAGCATCCACAATGAGATGTGGTACTCCCACAACCATCACTTTAAAGAAAATGCCCTACAGACTTGCCTACAGCCTGATCTTAAGGAGGCATTTTCTTTACTGATGCTGCTTTCTGCCAGATGACTCTAGCTTGTGTTGAGTTGACACAAAACCTAGTGAGAACTGTAAAGGGAGACTGCATTTTTGTTTCCCAGCCACCCAGACTCAGATAACCACTACATTAACTACAACACTGTTTGGCCAATAGCTCAGGCATATTTCTAGCTAGCTCTTACATCTTAAATTAACCCATTTCTATTAATCTGTGTATTACCATGAGGTTGTGGCTTACCAGTTAAGTTCTGGAGTCTTTCTCCTTCAGCAGCTACATGGCGTCTGCCTGACTCTGCCTTCTTTTTCCCTGTATTCAGTTTAGTTTTTCTGCCTAGTTATATTCTGCCCTGCCATAGGCCAAGCTTCTTCATTAACCAATGGTAAATAAACATATTCACAGCATACATAGGAAAATTCTACATCAAGAAGAATTCATTCTTTCTCCTTGTCTAGAAATTCTAGAAAGGATGGAAGTGGACATAGTGGCACACGTATACTAACCTATTTCTGGGAAGGCTATTCAAGAGCTTCAGGCTCCGAGTGAGTTCAAGGCCAATGAGAGAGAACCTGTATCAAAGCAAACAAATAAACAAACAAAAAAGGTGAATGGCTCCTATGGAACGACATCTGAGTTTATTCCCTGGTTTCACATGCTTGTACACACACAAACCTACACCCCTCCACACACACATGAAAAGACAAACCTAGGTGGCTAGTCTACGTTACCTTGAAAATGTCCCCCATGTACTTATCCCATTATCAGGATCTTTCTGCCATGAACAATCTTGAAGACAAAAACTGTCCAGAATGGGAGCTCCACCCTGTGTTGAGGCCTCAGGCACAGCTTACAAGAGAGAATATGTTGGCATCACAGAGCCCAGTATGTGAATACCAGCAACTCAGCAGGACCCCAGAAACACTGAGAAAAGTTGGCTGCTATCCTAAGAAATAGAGCTATGAGAGCAAGAGGAAACAGCAGGGGAGAGGCGAGTGGGGGTTAAGGGGATGGGGTCCTTGTGTTAGAACCTTGCACAAACAGCTGCTTCAGCTCCTGGTAGGTAGAGAATGACCCTATTCCTGGACTGAGGACACAGAGGAAGCTCTGGTCCTTCCTTCTATAGCAGAAGGATTTCCACACTATCCTGGCACTTCAAAGCAACCCTTCAGCTAATTATTATGGAGATGTGTATTAATTGGGAGACTTCAACAGCCTCTTAATACTTGTTGTATTACCAACTTAAAAAGCAACTCAGAAAAGAAAATCCAATTGTGTCCAAGGTGACTGGGGCGGAGATGAGGGAGGTTGGTAAGGGCAGTTACCAACTCTCAAAGCTTCAGCAAAATAAAGCCAAACAAAATCACAAGTCTTTCTTCAGAGTGGAGCATTACAAACACTATTATGGAAAAAATAGGACTTACCAATTTCTCTAGCATGTCTTCCATCCTTCCACTTTTTCAAAACCAGGTCTGCTAGGTGAAATGAGCCAGACACAAAGGAACCAATATCATGTGGGCAGGTAAGGTCAGAGATATGAAGCAGATTATCGATTGCAGGGATTTGGGAGGAAGGAGGGAGGAGAAGTGTTGCTCAATTGTCCCTGAGTTTGGGGCGATGGACCCATGTGGGGAATGGATGAATAGAGAAGAATGTTGTGTGGTTCTGTGAATGTAATTAATGCAAAACATGTATGCAGAAATGACGGAAAGGTTGAACTTTTCTTACATATACTTCACTCCAATTTAAAAAATGAATAGTGATATGCTATCCCAAAGCCATTGAACCACACACTAAAATGGATGAATTATATGTCTGTATATCGAAAAAATTATTTTGTAAATGACATTAAGTCTATTAAGGAGCCTTATCTGCAGGCAGTTTCAGACCTGGTACATCTTTCCTCCCTGCTTATCGGAAAACTTCTACTTGTTAGATATCTGCTAGGTCATTACTGGTACTAGAACAGACGTGGCAAAACTGTTGAAGCGGTCTCAATCTCTTCTCTTCAGTCATCTGCTGATTTTAGCACGAAGGATCGGTTTATGTCATCACTCAGGTCTACTCTCTCAGTGATGATCCAGAGAGGCATGGCTTCAGCCTGCTTGTTTGTTTCTTTTTTTTTTTTTTTTTTGAAGTTGAATGTTTATTCAGGGTGTTATGGAGGAGGAAGGGTGAAGGGGGGGACAGAGAGAGAGGGAAAGAGAGAGAGAGAGGGAAAGAGAGAGAGAGAGAGAGAGAGAGAGAGAGAGAGAGAGAAGAGAGAGGAGAAAAAGAGACAGAGAAGGGGGGGCAGAGAAGTGGGGAGAGAGGCAGATGGAAAAAGAGCTGCTTGTTTGTTTCTTGTGGGCTTTTTTTTTTCCTGCCTTATTTCTAAATCTGGATTCATTGGCAGCACCTAGTTCTGTTCACAGGCATCTTGGTTTTGGTCTCCACCCTGAGTTCCAGTTCTATTAGCTTGACCAACCTGCAATTGTCCTGGGAGCCTCAGCTTCATAGTAATAGGTCTTTTTCTAAGTAACCCAAGGGCAGTGATTCTAAACCAAATTCTATTGCCCTATCTGGGAACGTGGCACCTTATACAGACCACATGCCCTCTGCCCATCTATCTGAATTTTTAGTTCCACTTTTCCAAACTAACTTTAACCATATTCAATTTATCTTTTCCTCCTAGCAGATAATTTTTACAGCTTTCCCGTCTATCACCCTATACCTCTAATATTATTAATATAGCATCTGAAACATAGGTCCACTTCCCCATCATGTGTTCTGAGTAGAGGGAGTTGGTGCCACCTCAGCTTCTCTGCTCCACTGAAAACTTAACCTCAAGATATGTTTAGTGCAGTCACTGCTATGTATCATGAAGGGCCAGCTTGTTGGGGTTTATGTCCTGCCCAGTTCCCAAAGCCAGTAAGTCCCCAAAGAAATTCATACAGAGAGTCTGCATTAGATATAAACTGATTGGTCCATTAGCTCAAGCTTCATATTAGCTCTTATAATGTATACCAGCCCATTATTCTAGTATATGTTAGCCACAAGGCTCGGTGGCTT
Source organism: Alexandromys fortis (assembly GCF_014885135.2). Lineage (NCBI taxonomy): Eukaryota > Metazoa > Chordata > Mammalia > Rodentia > Cricetidae > Alexandromys > Alexandromys fortis. The sequence goes on from NW_026067973.1 coordinate 3,300,904, forward strand.
TCTCAGCGGGGCAGGTCACGTCTTGCTTCTTCCGTGATCTGGGCTGGACTGGGAGGAATGGGCTTCCTCTTTCCTAGAATTCTCCTGTTCTCATCACCCTGCCTCTACTTCCTATCTGGTTGACCCACCTATACTTCCTGCCTGGCCAATCAACATTTATTAGAAACATGATTTACAGAATATAGACAATTATACCATACCACTGCTATATCTGAAACTCAATCATGTCCCTTCCTAGAGTTGAAAGTTATGATCATAAAAAAACAGAGATGTCTAGGATGGAAACATCTGATTCTTTGCACATCCTAGAGTCACTTGGGGATGTCTTTGAGAAACACTAATTTCCTAGAATTTGCCCCTAAAGATTTTGACTTGAGTGATCTGAGATAGACAGGGTCTAGACGTGGAAATATTCTTTAAAGTCCTTTGGCGACTCTAAAGAATAATACATCTGTTCCACTTTGCTCTCTGTTGCTGTGATAAACACCATGACCAAATGCAACTTGAAGAAGAATATGCATCATATTGTAGTCTGTCCTTGAGGGGAAGTCAGGGTAAGAACTCAAGCAGGAGCAGAGGCAGGAACCAACGCAGAAAACTGTTTACTGGCTTGTTCACTAGCTCATGTTCAATGAGCTTTCTTACATAGGCCAGGCCCACATGCCTGGGGATGCTATGGTCCATGATGCGGCCTCTCCCACATCAACCATCAATCCAGTCTTGCATGGACTTGGCCATGGGCCAATCTGGCCAAGACAAAGTTTTCTATTGAAGTGTTCCCTTTCCAGGGAAGTCTAGGGGGTATCAAGTTGACAATGAAAACTAACCCAGCACAGTATCCATGGGTAAAGTTTTAGCTGGGTATGAAAGGTTTTGAAAATGAGTATTAGTGATGGTGATGGTTGTCCCACATTGGGAATACAAGTAATACCCCCGAAGAAACATCTATGTGTGTTTGCACAATTATATGTATGTGTGTACATAGTCATGAATAAATAAGTATATATGGCTAAAATGACAGGGTTTATGATAGCTGTGTGTTTTTGTTTGTTTATTAAAATTTTACTTTATTTTATATGCCAAACAGTTTCTCCTTCCTCCTCTCCTCTCGTTCTCTCCCGCACCTGTTAGTTATGGTAACATGGCATTTTGAAATTTAGTGTCTGTATATTATACCCCAAACTACTGAATTGCTTACTTTAAATGTATAAAATATGTGGCATATGAATTAGATATAAAAGAATCTACTTAACTGTCATTCATTAGTATGTGCACAGTATCTACTGTGCACCAGTTGAAGACTCTAGAATGCACTAAACTAATCAGTAATAAGTCCAAATAGTGAAATTCATAGAGGCTCAAACATTCAAGGTGAAGCCGGCTCACCACGCCCTGGCTATCAACCTGTCCAGTGAGTCAGCACAGTGCCCATAGTAACAAGGGGTATGGTGCGGATTTAATATTGGCAGTGAGGAATAACAGAAACCTAGGGTTCATTGCTAGCCAGTCCCCTAGGGCCTGAAATAGAAAGTCACCTGGAGCTGCTCCAGTGACATCACAGTCGGGGTCCCATGGGAAATACCCCACCCTACATGACATCCTGGCCTAAGGCACTGAGGGAGCTGGAACAGAGTCCAGGCACCTCAGATCAGTCCTTCCCTAGATCTTCCCAGCGTCTTTTACAGTTATTCTTGAGCACTCTAAGGTCTACAAGTGAGAAAAGAGGAGAACTGGGCTGACCTAAGGCTATCTGGAGAACTATCTAGTAGACGTTGGATAATGAGAAGAAAAAAAAAAAAAGATAAAGGAGAACCATAGGTGGAAACAGAGCGGCAATAAAGTTAACTTTTCTTAGTGTGGACACAAGTGCCGGGACCCCTGGTAGATGTTTTCGCCCCAGGGGTCCCCAGTTGTCATCAGATGGATCCCACAGCACTCAGAGTAAAAGAGAGTGGCAGAGACTCTCTGCAGAGTTTCTTTCTCTATCTCTTAATGAACTTAAAGCCATTCATAAAAACAAGTGGTAGTTACAAGGCCCGGCAGCCTTGCTTCTGTGGGGGACAAGGATCTCTTGGGAACAGGGCTTTTAAAATGGAAACAGGATAAACAGGTTTGATGTCAGCTGTGGGAGGCTGGGGGGATCGGGCCCTCCATTTCCTTCTTCCTCCAATCCACACCAAGCTTTCTTTTCTCTCTCTTTCAGCAGGAGGGAACCAAATACGGATGGCGCAGGCTTTCCCACCTCCTTCCTTCCCTCAACTAGCAGGGTCTTGATCAAAACCCATTTGCCTTTAACCCAGGAGGAGGTATGGAAGTCTAATGCTTCTTGTATCTGGAGGCAACAGGTCTGCACTCAAGCCCGGGTCTGCTGTGACTGTTCTGGGGAAATCTCTTCTAGGCAGCTGACATTCTGGTGAGTTGGCCCCTGAAGTGTTAAACAGAGGCTATTGTCTTTGCAGAGAAGTGAACAGAAATCCAAGGAGTGTGCTGTTTTAGATGATATTTTCAAGGAAGCTTTTTCTGAGGAAGTGACATTTGAGAAGAGACCTGAATGAAATAGAAGAATGGATTCCAAACTCCTAATAAATAGGACGCCTAGAACAGGCACAAGCCTGGCAACCCAAGTTCGGCCCCCAGAATCTACATATAGGAAGAAGGCGAGAACACTGCAAAGCTGACCCCAACCTCCAGAGTCCCTGTGGCCTGTGTCCCCATCTTGCACATATAATAGTAATAAAAAAAAAAACCAAAAATAAGACAGAACAGCAACCAAAAATTTTCTCCTCCAAGTAGCTCCAACACAGGTCTCTTCCTAAGACACTGCCTTCCAATGGCTCTGGTGATAAGTCACCAAGATCTGGGGTCTTGTCGCTGGCCCATTTCTATCTTCTTTGTGACTAGCTTCCTATCAGACAGTCTATGGTATATAATTCCTGCTGCTGGTTCAAGCTTCCCCACATAAAGACATCCAAGGCCTCAGGCTAATTCTTGCTGGAATTCTTAGAAGCAACTAGGAACTCCTTTGCAAATGCTTGGCTTCATCCTGGGGCACATGCAAGTAGGGCAGGATAACTTCTCAGCTGTGGCTACAGCTAAGTCATCAACCTTTAGGTCCTTCCATGAGCCCTGATGGGTATAAATGGGGTAGGAGCAGGAGAGCGAGACATCTTGAGACAGCTGTCCTATCCCACAGGCCAGGCAGATGAAGCTAAGGTCCCCTTTGTTTTCTCCATGGATTGATGGAAGGTTCTTCTCTGGGCTTCCCTTCAGTTTCCTTGTTCTGCTATCACTCATCCTATAGCCTTTGCTTGGGGTTCAGCAATGAGCCGGACAGGCAAAGGGCCAGGACTTGCCCAGACAAAATTCATCCACAAGCTTCTGCTTCTTCCGGTTAGTGAAGAAAAGACTTGAGTGTTCTAGGAGAAGAGAAAGGGAGTTTCAGGACATAACAGCCTCTTTTCTGCAATGAAAGAGTTCAGGGCTGGTAGGCACATCACAGCCAGAGCAATGATAGAGACAAATTGGATAAAACTCAGGAAAGAGAAACATACCAAAAAAAAAAAAAAAAAAAAAAAAAAAGAATGATGAAGAGGCTGGAGGGATTGAATGATGAGGAAAGATTAAAAGAACTAAATATATCAAACTGGCTAAACGCCGATTAAAAGCGGCGATCAAAACTGTCTGCAGGCATCTGAGCACCAGCAGGCAAGAGGGGCACACTGGCAGGTGTGGGGTCAGGTGGGGAGGAATGAGGTGGACTGTGAGTAAACGAGGGAAGCTGCGGGGTGGTAAAGGATCTACTGTTACCAGAAGAGATGGGGGGGTGTAGGCAGTGACATTGCAGATATGGGGCACAGAAGAGGGGGGTTGTTTAGCCTAGGACTCTCCGTAAGACTTCGTACACATAATGATGCTGGAAGGTGTGCTTCCCAATCCTGTGGGGAGGTAAGAGGTGTACCCTAGGAGACCCTAGGTGGGTCACATAAGCTATGTCCTCAGGTAACATCTAAAGTTGTCACAGCCAGTTCCTCCAGGCCCAGATCCAGCATGGCCAGAGGTCAAGAAAGCTAGGACCATCCATCAGAACCTGGAGACAGCAGAGATCAGGCTGTGTTGTGGCTGTCCAGCTGATGCTAACCTCTTATGACCCTTTTTTGTTTGAAAAGTAAAATTCTGGCTCAGAACTGTGCCCCCCCCTCCACAAAGAAAGAGGCAGCTGGTCAACTTGACAGGCGGAAACTGCAGCTTTCTTGTTAATGTGCAATCCTGAAACGGTGATGTATGGCCGGTGATAGATCATGTTGGGTTTCCGGAGAGCAGGGAAGGCTAAAGCCGGAGCCTAATTCATGATGCATGAACGCATTGATCTTCCTGGCTCTGAAAATACAGTGTAATGAACCCCCACTAACACATCATTTTTATTCCACTGCACCTCGCTAATATCTAATGATTTCACCTTCTCCTGTGATCAAACATAATTGTATGGGAGTTTCAACTTTGTTCTTTGATACAGGGACACCACTGGCCGGCCCTGTTTTGTTCTTTCCCATTGGTAGAGCTAGTGTGAAATTTATACATATATGACCATTAAAATCCTGCAGATGACCTCTGCTGGGACCTTTAAAGGAGCTCTGTGTGTTTACCTGAGCACCCACTTGTGGAGGGAAGGGGTACACTCAAACATGCACACATTCAGTAAGCAAAAAGCTACCCGAAGGTAAGAAAGACACTCACAGGCAGGCCTCTCCTCAGCGCAGTGGCTGTACCTCCTCCCGTCAGCTGGCTCCTGGGAAATGGCAATTACTTAGAATAGACATTACGTTGTAAATGTTATTGTTTGCAGACTCCCATCTGCTATTGAAATCACAGCAGTGATTTGGTTTGAAGACCATGAACCTTCGTGAGGGCCCCTTGCCAGGTTGCCCCTGACAGCATCCCATCCTAAGCGAACCTCGTGTCTCTTGGACAGAGCTTTCCACGGCACTGCTTTGTTTTCAATTCTGAAAGACCTTTTTGGAGAAAAAAAGAAATTATATTAATTTTATAACTCTAGCCATCTGGCCCGAAGGTAGTTTGTCTCCGAGGAAGGAGCAGACATTGCCTGTCTGTGGCTGAGCTGAGCTCTCCTCTGCCAGCTCCACACTCAGAAGCAGGACACTGGCATTAGCTGTGTGACCTTGGATAAATCATCAGTCCTTGCACCCGGATGTGTTTCTCCACCTGGTGGAAAGCCCTGCAGCTGAATCAGATTGTTTACTTATTTGGGGTCTGCGTACGCATTCGTGTGTGAGTGTGTGTGTGTGTGTGTGTGTGTGTGTGTGTAGACGCACATGCATGCATGGGTTTGCGGAGGCTGGAGGCTGACGTCAGCTGTCTTGTGTGTGTCTTGTGTGTTGAGTCTCTCGCTTTTCCCTGGCATTCACTGGTTCAGCTAGGCCCCAGGGATCCACCTACCTCTCTCCCCAGCACTGGTTCTGCAGATTGAACTCATTCTTGCATGGTAAGCACTGTCAGATGGCTTTTGTTTTAGTGCCCCCTACAACTCCAAGGTTTATGACTGTGATACCCTAAGACCCCTTTTACTACGTTCTTTTATTCCTAGTGTCTGTAGAGTTGGCGTTCCTTAGAAATCCCTCCCCCTTCTCACAAGAGCACAACCTTGCAGCTCAGATTGAGGGAGATTTGCACTTTTGGGGCCTTTTCAATTTTTTTTTTAAATCTTAGTCTTGATTTAAAAAAGGATTATGTATATGGTGGTCCAATTATTTAGGCTCTTTAAACAATCTGCAGCAATATCAAGCGAATGTGACACTCAGCTCTCAAGGTCAAACTTCTGCACAGTTTAATAGGTAAAGTTCTGACCCCTGTCCAGGCCTTTGATTGTGGCCGACACCTGTCCCATGGGGAGAAGGTAGAAGGTTAATACATGAAAAGCTAGTTTTCCGGAGAAATACAGTGCAAAGCTTGTGATGCAGGTCAGGGTACAGTATCTGACTGCAATCAATATGCACTCAAATGTTTGGATCATCTAAACCTCCACTTGGCACCGAGGATCTCCAGAGAGACCTTTCCTAGGAGCAGAGAAATTACTATTCCGGGCTGTGGGGGTCTTCACAGTCCATTTGTGTTTCAAGGGAAATGCTGGTGAAAGGGGCAGGGGAGGTCTCCCTGGGACAGAGTGGCTGAAGAGTAAACAGCTTGGTTGAGGTAGACAGCCCTGCCTGTGATCCTGGCCACCACTACCGAGAATAACCTGGCCCAGTTCCTAATGCTAACTCTATTTGCTGCCTCGGCAATGAGGGTGATTATTGTGATGTGTTAACAAGATACGTGGAGACCACTGGATGGAAGGCAAATGCTGTTTATGTTCACAGACTTGACAGGGACAACAGAGAGCCGGAGAGAGCTTTGAAGTTCTAGCCGCCCATTGTTCTAACACCGAAGCTGCGGAAGAATGGAAATGCTATCTATTTGTTTAATCTTTGGACTTCCATACCTAGTCATTTCATAGTCACAGCTGCATCCAAATTCCTTATTTTAGCTTCTAACTGGTCTTATTCCAAAGCCGATGTAGAACTCGAGTCTTTTCCTTATTACTCAGTTAATTCCTTGAGACATTAGAAATGGACAGCATTGCCAGGCGGGCAGCACACGCCTCTAATCCCAGCACTTGGGAGGCAGAGGCAGGCACATCTCAGTGAGTTCTAGGCCAGTCTGGTCTACAAAGCAAGTTCTAGGACAGTCAGGACTGTTACACAGTGAAACCCTGTCTTGAAAAACCAAAAATAGATAGATAGATAGATAGATAGATAGATAGATAGATAGATAGATAGATAGCATTATCAAAGAAGCTGATAGGCTTCCAAGGTGCTTAGGGCTGGTGAACAAAGCGGGAGTTGGGGATGCCCAGCTAGCTTGTGGCTGAAGGAGAGGTGGAATATCAACTCCTTTTGGAAGGGGTGGATCTATATAGCACAATGCATGCTTGTTGCACATATCATCTATAGATATCAGCTCACCCACACCCTTAGAAGATTAATATGAGAATGAAGTCTGGTTCAGAGTACAGCTCGGCAGTAGTCAATATTCCAGGGAAGAGCAATGTTGGTGACAGGTGGTTTAGGAAGACAAGGGCTGAATGCAATGGCCGGACTAGTGACAAGGTCTTAAATTGTAAGGCAAGAGTTGGATAACATACCAGGCTGAGTTTATTGGTCTTGCTCAGATATTGAATACCAGCTTGAACAACTGATAAAGCAAGTATCTTCTACAAAGAAACTTAGAGGACCTAGGAAGATGGCTCAGCAGGTAAAACATTTTACATGACCTCAGTTCAGATTCCTAGAATCCAATGAAAAGATGGGTGTGGCTGTGGGCACCTGTCATTCCAGCACCATGGAAAAAGAAGAAGCAGGACAGAGACAGGAGGTGGGGCTTGCTGGCCAGTTAGTCCAACCATTCTAATAAATGAGTTCCAGGTTCGTTAAAGACCTTGTCTCAAAAGAAAAGAAAGAAAAAAACAAACATTGACAGAGATTGAAGTCAATGTGGACTTCTGGCCTCCATGTACACATGCATACATGTGTATACACACATACAACATACGTATATGCACAATAGAAATTTCAAAATGAGATGCCCATTCCTATAGTGTTTGTATGTGTTCTTACTAGAGAAGCAGGTAGCTAGGTGAGTTGTTTCCCAGAGGTGATGAAGGTAAGAACCGACTTAGGTATTTGAATTCCATTGGTAGGTTCCCCTTTTTACAGCTACTCATCATTTGGTGTTTTAATATATTTTCACTCTATAAGAGTACTAAATGCATTAAAGAAAAAAACATTTAGATGTTAATGCAAAACCTGAGGTCGGACAAAGGATGTCAAACAGCCGAGAAATACTCTAGAGGCGTTCTGTCTCTACTGAAGGATTTGACCCCCGTAATCTAATTTGCTTTAAATTTGACATGATCCTTCATTCTCTTATTATAAGGCTCCATGTCGTTGGCTCATAAAGATTACAATTTCTTTTCTTCCAATTGTAATAAATCCAATTCAAGGACCCTCTTGACTTGGAACTCGTCACAACAATATGCAGAGGGCAAGACTTCCCAGTGTGCCTCTTTGGGGAGGACCTGTTCGACTCCTCTGCTAGAGAGAGAGAGGATGTAGGACTATAAAGTGAGACTTCCCCCACCTCCAATATAATCTGAGAGAAGAATGCTGTATCTAAATTACAGCTGATTCCTCATTATCCGGCAATAAAAAGGTTAGGCGAGCCAGGAAGCCAGACTGACTGCAGTTTTACATTTTAGCTTTCCGCCTGGGACCAGTCCAGTTTCTCAAAGCCATTTGAAAACACTTCAGCTCATTCCATCCAATCTAGGGATTTTAACCTTTTTCTTCCTTTCTTTTCTTCTTCTTTTCGAAACTGCCAGCTTAGAATTATAACTGACCGGCCCCGTAGCCCACTTATCTGTCTATCTGTGTATTGATCAGTCATGGGTCTAGTGTCTTACAACAGAACTTGACTTTTGGATAACATTTGGTATCGATTCAGAGCTAAATTGGATGGATCTTTGAAGGACTCTGTTGTATTATTGAGGGCTTCTTGATTGATACATCATCATGATAATTACAGTACTTGTTAGGAACTTAGCAATCATGGGGGTCTCTGACACCCAAAGACACATTTTTGACAGCTAGGAACTGTCGTGGTGTGAATGGGAAGCTTGAGCTCCAAACTATCGCAATTGATTACTTTAACTAATATGAAGTAAAGGCAGAGCCTGAAGATGGGAAGCCAACGACCTAGCATGAATATGAGTGCTGTAGAAGGTGTCTGTCAGCCGTACAATCAAGCTTAGCTTACAGGCACAGCCATTACTAATGGAGAGGATGCATCTCAATGGTAAACATCACTGCCAGGCCTAAACACATCCAGGTAGGTCATTAGCTATACCACCTTGACGATGCCTGATCGCATCTCATATGGGAAGCTAAGCAGGGTCATACCTGGTTAGTACTTGGGTGGGAGACAGATACAAGCAAAGAGAATATATACCAAGATGATAGCCACTATAATGAAGACCATGTAGTAGAAGTACTACAATATATATGTGTGTGTGTGTGTGTATGCAAACATGTATATGTTTATATGTATTCTCTAGTATATGTATAATATGTATACATATACTAGAGAATAAAGACAAAATGAGTTGTTACCCAAACAGTGCTAAATACAATTAAACTATGGAGGAGCAGCTGAAATAACCAAGCAAAAACTCTAAAACTAAGAAGGTGCTGTTTCCATGATGCAGAAGGAAGAGAGATTAATCTTGTCAGAAAACTGGCAGAAGAGAAGGGGCCAAGCCCTAACCTGGTTCTTAAAGTTCTTACCCCTGCTGCTCAGGTATCAGTGGGGCTTTTAACACATTGAAAGTTTCTTACTAAAGATCCCTCCCTAGTCAGGAGGTCTAGAAGAGTCTCCTTCCACTAGAAATCACGATGTGTATGCAGGGCTGGCAAGCAGCGCAGTAGACCAACAGGAACGGCAGAAGAAGACCTCACTCAGCATGGCACCTCTGGGGACCAGGGTTGAGCATGACGTATGTGGCATGCACAAGGTTTGTTTGACTGACCCGATAACCAACTGAGAAACTGAATTAGTCAGCATTTCTTAAGTGTCCACACAGAGAAGACTTGGTCCTAAAAGTCTTGGATTTGTGTTGTCTTTCATTCTTACTGCTCCCAGTGAAGCAGGTATTGTGCATATTTCAAGACCAGAGAATCTCTGGCTGGAGAAATGGATTAGAGGTGGCTCAATGGGTAAAGGATACTTGGTGCTTTTCCAGAGGACTCCTTTGGTTTCTAGCACCACCCCCCAAAAGATGCACAACTGCTTGTAACCCTAGCACCTTCTCCTTGCTTTGGTGGGCATCTATACTCACATGGGACACTAAAAATAAAATCTTTTTTTTTTTTTGGTAAAATATTGGAGAACCCAAATCTCATGAAGGCTAAGCCACTTGTCCAATTTCATATGCTAGACTGATGGGAGGAACCTAATCTCTAGTCATGTAAAAATAAAGGAGGGGCAGGCTTCCGGGATATTGTCACCATTAAAAGTGCTAGGAGTTCAGATCCCAGGATACACACGTGTATAACCACAGCAGAGACAGGAGGATCACTGAGGCTTGCTGGCTTTCTGTATAGCTGAAAAACATGAGCCCCAGTTTCAGGGGGAGATGCTGCCACTGAAGGATGAGGTAGGAAATGAGAGAGCCCCTCCTAAGGCCTCCACAGATACACAAATAAGTAAATAAATAAATACTCTTAAAAAGATGAGTACACCAAGGGAGAAGGGTAGCAATGTCAAGTTTTTTCAAAGAAAGGGTCTAGAGGTCATCATTTGTTAGGGTTTGATGGCTTGCCATAAAATTCTATTTGCAAGGTAATAATATTGATTTAACATATTTTGACTTGAGAGGTTTTGTTGGGGTTGCCTGTGGACTCTCTGGGAAACCCTACTCCTGTCCTATCCCATCCTATTTCCAGCAAGTCAATGGCATGGAAGAATTTGACAGTCCTGATTCATCCTTCTAATACGTCAGGGTAAAAGAGATGCTATCCTATGATTTTCTTAACTTCCCTCATTTTTCTCTGTCTTCCAGATAATGCCTGAATTTTATGTTAATGAAAGAAAGTATTAGTTCTATAATTCAATAAAAAGGACTTACAGTGTAGATGTGATTGCATGTTGAAATTCATTCATGCCAAGCCAACCTACCAGTAAGAAAGAATGGCAAAGCAAAGGAGGAAAAGAGAAAGCCTGATGTTTGCCTTGAGGTGGAATAAAGGAGTCTTCTTAGACTTTGCAGATTTGTCCAGGATGAGCCTTATTTGCATCCAACTAAGAAGAGACAAAAAAAACACTGTGCTCAGAGGTCATGGGCATCTGTGAATACATGGGGGTTTTATTCAAATGATTTAGAGAGGTTTTTCTTTTTCTTTTTCTTTTTCTTTTAAAACGTGTGCTAAAAGAGGTACCACCATCCCCAAATTTGCCTCTAGAATCTGCAACGTGTTGAAGTGATCCAAACAGGAATCCACACCTGGAAAGTGAGAGGCTGCAGAGCTCCAGGCTCAGCTCTGCCTCCAATAGGTTGCGGGTGGGTTGAGCAACTCTCTTAATTTCTGTCGTCTTGTCTGTAGATTGGGGGTATTTTCCAGATGTCAGCATGCAAGGAACTTTTCCTTATCACCTCCATGACCCCTCACCACATTAACATGAAGAGTTCACTTTTATTTTCCAATGTTAGGAATAAGGTGAGTCTTAGCATAAAAACAAATTGTTCCACCAGGTAGTGGTGGCGCATGCCTTTAATTCCAGCACTTGGGAGGCAGAGGCAGGCAGATCTCTGTGAGTTCTAGCCCAGCCTGGTCTACAAGAGCTAGTTCCAGGATAGGCTCCAAAACCCTGTTTTGAAAAAACCAACCCCCCCTGCAAAAAAAAATTGTCCCAAGTAACAAAACCAGCAGGTAAATGATTAGTTATTTCAAATAAACCCTGCCTGATCTTGGAGCCCACTGTCTTAAACATATTATGCTACCAGTACCACTTTCATGGACAGTGATGTACCATATACATGCATGTATATGTGATATATGTCTTCCATTTAACTCTGACACATGCAGCCCAGATTCAATAAACATTATTCAATTCTGAAATAGGTGCAGCAATCCATTTGTCAATAACCACGGTTTTGAAAACATGGTACCCAGGACAGCAATATCTGCATCACCAGGGATCTGATGAGATTTACAAATGCAAATTCCCAAGCCCCACCCCAGAGGACTGAGTCCAAAGCACTAGGGTGGAGCCCGGTAATCAGTTTTGACAAGCCTTCCAAGTGTTTGTGATACGTGTTTGAGCTTGAAAGCCTCAGAGTGCTCTTGAGCTAACATGGCAGAAGTCACATTCTCCGCCAGTGACTGAAGAAGCCAACCTGCAACGCATTCAGCCACTGAGTTCTGAATTGTGCCAGGTGGGGACATGAGGGCTTTTCTCCCTGATGGTGACTTTGCATTCTGGGAAATGGTTTTAACTTTCAGTGACCATAAAAACTAAATTATATATGGCGTGCACCACTGGGCAAGAGAAAGCGAACGTTACATCAAGAGTGGAAACTTCACAGAGAAGCACGGCATGTTCAAAGAAACAGCCCAGGAAACAGAGAGATTTAGGAAAGTGGATTTCGTTTTTTTTTTTTCCTGTTATGTAGCACATAATAAACATTAATGGATCCTGGGCCCATTAACCTGTGCTTCTAGGAAAAGTGGTAGAAAACAAGTCGAAGACATTGTCATAATATCTGCACATTTGAACAACTTTGAGATCCACTTCAAAGATAAAGATACTGGAGAGAGAGAGAGAGACAGACAGACAGAGAGAGACAGAGAGAGAGACAGAGAGAGAGAGAGAGAGAGAGAGAGAGAGAGAGAGAGAGAGAGAGAGAGAGAGAATTATATGGTTGACACATAACACTAACATTGGAGTTAGTCCAAGTTCCTCACTGGTTTCTAGCAAGATCCTCCACTTATTAATGGTTACCTTGAGTATATTATCTATTATTTCCAACCCACAGTTTCCTTGTCGGGGAAAAATGAACAAGAGCACTACCTTCCCATGACAGAGAATATTAGATTTGAGATGACACTTAGTTTTCACCCTGGCATGAAATGCTTGTCAGTTATTATCCGTAGGCACACTGGAATTATTGATACTGTGTCCTTAAATGAGGAACGTGGGTTTAAAAAGGCGAGCTTCACTCCAATCATCAGAGAGGGCAGAATGGCATCTCCCAGAATGCAGAATCAGGCCCCAGGAGTTTCTTTGCAGTAAAGGCGGATGCCTGTCTTCTGTGCAGAAATGCATGCTTTGTCTTGCTAGTTTCCTCTTCTTTCCATGGCTTGCTACATGAGGACTCTTTCCTCACAACCATTCTTGGAATCTCAACTCCTGGCCTTACTGGACACTTCAGTTCTGTTTCCTTTAAAAAATCTTCTTTCCTCTTGTTTTTATCTTGCCTCCACTCTCTGATCTCCAGCACTGGTTGTTTTCCATCAGTTAGTAAAGTCTCTTGGGATTTTTAAAAATAGTCTTTGGGGTGCTGTTGGTGGTGTCTAAACACTTCTGCTTCAGGGAAGCTATCCTCTGGACGGCTGTTTCTATAGAAAAGACAGGTTGGCTTCTATTCCCCTTGCTTCACTAGTGGCTCTTGCCCTTCCAGGCAGCTCGGGGGCCCATTCCTTTGACACTGAGCTCAGCACAGGCATTAGGGCATCGCCTTGTGTATGTGCTGTTAGTGCTTAATCAAAGTGTTCACTTGAAAATATCATGTTTGTGAAGCTGGGTAATGGTGGCACACACCTTTAATCCCAGTACTCGGGGAGGCAGAGGCAGGCAGAGCTCTGAGTTCAAGGCCAGTTTAGCCTAAGGGGCGAGTTCCAGGACAGCCAGGAAATACCATATGGGTGTTTATATTTTAATAGAAAAGAAAGAGTAAGAGGTAAAGAGGTCTGTTATGAAATTGAGGAAGAATTAGGAAAAGAGAGAGTCCTGGGAAGGATGAAGTAAGAAGGACCTGGCATACTCCATCCTGCTGCTTTTTCATGTCACAGACGACCACCCAGGAAGGGAAGTATCCACTAAGATACTAAGAAGACAATGCTGGCATCCCATAACCCCTGTCCCAAGATGATCCTGCTGAAGGATGCGCTACCGGGATTGGGATTTGGATTTATTTTTTGGCAGATCTCAGTGTGGAATACTCCAGGGAAAAATGTTGCAATAGGGCACACCTCCCAGACTGGGGAAGAGAGGCAACAGCTCTTCAGTCTTCTGACAGTGGTGTCTGGGCAGCTGGCATCCCCTCCTACCATGCTGTGTATTTGCCCAACTTCAAAGCCAGGGCAGCCATCAAAGAAAAGAAGGGAACACAGAGACAGGAATGACCCCCCCTTCCCCACCCCATCCCCTCTTCCTCTTGCCAAAATGTTAACTAGCAGAGAACACTGTATTAATATCTGCATGTTTACAGCAGCAGCCAGGAAGTTCTCACTCTGGTGCTGAGTTATGAAGTCTGCAAGAAAACAGGGGGCAAGGGCTGTGGGCCTATACTATGGAGTGACTCCCACAGCCAATTTCTACCTACACGAGGGCAGGGGTATTCAGTTTGGCTTTTTTGTTTTGTTTTTCAAGGTGGGGTTTCTCTGTAGCTTTGGAGCCTATCCTAAAACTAACTCTGTATACTGGTGGCCTCCAACTCAGAGATCTGCCTGCCTCTGCCGCTGCCTCTGCCTCCTGGGTGCTAGAATTAAAGGCCTGAGCTACCACCACCCGGTGGGATTTTTTTTTTTAAATCAGGATCTGAGAGTCCCTGATGGATAAGTCTTTGTTGGGCAAGCAATAGTGAAAGACATCCATACAGGTTCATGGTCAAAGTAGCCGTGCTTCACATAGCCTGGGTTGTCCTAACCCCACACTAGAACAAAAAGGGAAGGTGTTGCACCTTTCATGAAGAACATGGGCTTGAAGGGCAAAAAAGTTGGGTTTTTTTTTTTTTTTTGAAAGTTACAGAACTTTCAGTTTCCTAACAACAGTTACAGCAAGAATTAAATGCAAAGCCTTGTACAGCAGAACTGGCTCGTGGTGGATAATCAATAAACATTAATGTCTATATTCGTTTCTAGAAGCCACTCTATCAAATCACCACAGACTTGGTGACTTAAAATAAGAGATTTTTTTCCCACATTTGTGGAGTCCCAAAGTCCAAAATCTGCATTAATGGTCGAAAATCAAGGTATCAGCAGAGCCGCTTAGCCTCTGGGGGCTCCAGGGCAGAAGCTGTGTCTTGCGTCTTCCCGTTTTTAGCAGCTCTTAGTCCTGTCTTCATTTGTAGCCTTATCACTCCAGAGCTCCAAGCCTGTATCTTTCCGATCTCTTTTCGATCCTCATATCCCCCTTTCCTCTGTGTGTATGTCAAATCTCTCTACCTCCTACTCAGGGAGATAATTGTGATTACGTTTAAGGCCCACCTGGGTAATCTCCGCATTGGAAGAGCTTTACTTTAATCACACCTGCACACACTTCTTTTCCATATAAAGCAACATCCACAGGTTCTAGAGATTGCATGCTAGCAAGGGGTGTTTGTGTGTGAATGTGAGCTTGTCTGTGCGTGTGTCAGTGTGTACGTGCATGCACACGTGTGTGCATGTGTGCTGGGGCAATTCAGACCATCACAGTGTCCTTTGGAAAGAGAAGTATAGGAAGGAAGGTACCTTTTCACATGAATATAAATCATATGCAAACATAACACCAAGTTTTTAGATTCTTTTTTTTTCCCAAGTTGACAACTTGGGAATTTGAAGGCAGCAACATAAATAGGCATACTTTTTGGATATAGGATAGTGGTTATTTTTGAAATTTGATTATATTTATAGTGAATTGGGTTGTAAAAGAGCTTTCTATTTTGTTTCCTTTAGGGATTTAAGCTGGCTGGACATAATTATGTCTTCAATATAAGAAATCTTTTTGCAGATTTTAATGAATTTGCATAGCTTTCCCCTCCATATACCAGTGGCTTTTCATATACAAGCTTTAACTGTTAGTTAACTTTACAGTTCTTGTCTTTAACTGAATTATATATTTTTTGAGATAAGAGATCATGTCTTGTATAGCTTTTATCTTTCTCTATGCCTACTGTAGTATATTGGTCAATAAATATTTGCTTGACTGATTAATTTTAAAATGCCCAAGAAAGCAATTCAGAAGGAAGATAAAGCCAGGCCGACCACCATCTGAGCTTCACAGACAAGATATTAGGAGAAATATCTGAAACCTTGGGGGAAATATTGATGCCTTTCTCTCTTATGCCACACTTCTCAGTTCTGATTAAAATGTGTGTACCTTTGTCAAAATGCATTTCAGACTGACCAAGGAAAGATAGTAATATAGTATTTGAATACAGATCTAATCTCTCTTATTTCCTTTATCCACTGAAGTAGCTGGACAATTTGGATCCCCTCAGCAAAAATTCAAATGATATCCCTTTAACCTTGTTTAGGATCAAAATAAGCCAATTTCAATTTTTATTTTTTGCTAGAAATGAAAAGGCCTTTCATATGCTATGCCCATCAGTAGAGAAATAAAGGAAATGCTCTCGAAGTGAACATATTATGCATTTAAGGCAAGCAAGCCCATTTCCAGGCACCTGCTACTCATTTCTTCTTGTTCTTTTTGTTTTTATTCCCTCAGTAAACAAGTTTAATAATCAATAGAATGAGCAACAAACCTCCATAAAACTATAATTCTTTCAAGAGCAGAGAGTTTAACTGAAACACAAAGTGTTTTTTAAATAATACATTATTACAAAGGTTTAGAGTCTTAAAAAGATCTAAGAAAACCCGAAATCCAGAGTGTATGTGGTAGGGGAGGGAGGTGTGGTAATAGTCTTCCTGCTGTGTGTTCTGATTTGTTCTCTGGATGCCCAGTAAGTGATTCTAACTTTGGGTGGTTTTGAAAAAAATCTCTCTCTCTCTCTCTCTCTCTCTCTCTCTCTCTCTCCCTCTCTCTACCACTCACCCTCCCTTCCTTCCTCCCTCCCTCTGTCCATCCTTGTGTGTGTGCGCGCGCGCGTTTATTGAAGGAATGTGCACATGAGTGCAGGTGGCCACAAAGGCCAGAAGAGGGCGTTAGATTCCTTGAGCTGGAGCTTCCACCAGTTGTGAACTGCCCACCATGAGTGCCACAAGTGAGCTTGGGTCCTCTGGAAGGGCAGAGCATACTCTTAGCCCCCGAACCATTTCCCTAACTTTACTTTTGGTGTTTTTAAAAGAATGTTAGGATACAAGGAAGCCAAGCTACCCTTGAGTCTGTGTCTTTCTAAGAAAATGTAAGATTTTCTGTCGTATTTTCATGTGTGTGTTTATTTACAACAGTTTTCATAAGAGAGAAGGACTCTTTTGGAAATGAGAATATGGAATTAGCCATGGTAACCTGATTTGGCAAACCAGTTTCATTTGTGTGAATTTTAGCTTGCCTTTGAGAAGCAGAAGCTGGCCTCCATCTCCTTGGTAATCAGGTTGAGCTGATGTGTTCAGGGTGTTGCCCATTGGCTGTAGAACCTCCCGCCTTCTGAAGAGTGTATCTCTTTTCAATTTTTCAAAATACATAAGTCAGTGGGAAGCTGAGAAATGGAGGAGGCGCTTGAGGTATAACTACCTCTCTACTCCTATATGAAGAGCAGAGTCTAAATTCCTGTGGTTTTAGAGTAATTGCAGGGAGGGGGAAGGCCATCTGTATGTCTCGGCAAATTAATTTTGAACATTTGCAGATAAAAAGGCTGAGTTCCTTGGAACTGGCTTTAAGAGTCACAATCTAGGGTGATCCAAGGAATTAACTGAGGAAGGACTAGTCTGTGTATTCCAAATCCCCTTTTCTCGTTGGCTTTGAAAGACGGAGGTTCTCTGTAAAGCACTGCCAATTGGGAAAAGAAACAGCTAATGAAGAAGTGATGTCTCTAAGATGGCACGCCTGTAGGTCCCCAATAGGATTTCTCCCAAATCAAAAGACTTTGTTTTTATGGCTGTGTTTGATGGAGGAAAGGGAGGGGAGGGGGGCTTTATATATTTTTCTCTTTTCATCTTCATAACAAAACACATATTGCATAAAAGCCTCTGGATGAGCCACAATGCAAACCCAGAGGGTGGAAGAGATAATTTTGTAAATTGTAAATCAGAAATTCTATTTGCGGTAGATGCCAAACACATGTAATTTAGCAGTCTAACATTGCTTCCCTGAATATAAGTGTGATGGATGCCTTGTAAGTTGTGAGATGAGGGGACGGCCATTTAAATATCTAGTATAATGTTTCTGGGTTCTCTAGATCTCACATTTTAGCTTCTTTGGGAACTCATCTAGGACAGGGACACTGACATGTTGTCACCAACTGGAGATGGAGACTCGGACAAACTACCTGGAAACCCCTCTTGGTCTTGTTTCAAAAACCAAATAGGCAGGGAAGCAGAAGTGAGCTGCTGGCACATTGTGCTCAAATGGCATGCTAAATACAAAGGACCCCCTTCGGAGACTGAGATGCAGGGCTCTTGCCACCTTGGGATTGTTGTTTCCAACTCTGAACTGACTTTCGGGGACTTTTCTCCACCTTCCCATTACCAAACAAGATGCATCCGTCAGGCTGGCCACAGGGACTGAGGAGCCAGACAGTTGACTCTGGTGGGAGACCTTGAGTGGACGGTGTAGAGTAGGATCAGTCCAAAGTTCCATGGGGTACCTCTCCAGAAAGAACAGTCAGCTCTGAGGTCCCAGTCCTCATTTCTCTCTTTTCCTTCTCGAGCTGTAAGCAGGGGCTGTGTACTTCCCCTGCTGGCAATGCTCTTTCTAGGCCTAGGCTGATGCAGACAAGGGGGGACAATTCAGATGAAAGATAAATAACAATGGCTAGAAATCATAAGGACTGTTTTTTGTAATTGAAGTCACGAACTGTACTAATTGCCTTTGAAAGTAGATGCAATTTACTGCATTTTATTAACTGCATTGTAGGGGAGTTTACCCTTTCTGTGTATTGACATCTCCTTAGATATATTGAAAGTTTTGCATAAATGTGTTATTCATCGTGGACCAAGACACATAAATAAAATATATAGAGAAATATTAGCACTGTGACAAAGGTCTTAGAGAAATTGCTTGGCAAGTGACACTGCTCTCAGAGAGCAGGACACGCTGAAATTAAGTCTTGCTTTTCTTCAAAATATGATACTTTAAACAAACTGCATTCCAGTTCTTTGCAGGGACAGGGACAAGAAGATATTCCAAGTACCTTGTGCGATCCCCGATGGCTGGGAGATAGGCATCTTTAGAGAGTAGAAATAACTTTTCAGAGTGGTGGGGGCACTATTTAACGCTGCTGCAAAAGTGTGAGTTGACCATTTCTCCTCTGGAACCCTTTTGACAAACCCTTGCATTTTCAGAGTTGCAGGGGATTTATTAAAATGTCGAGTTTCACCATGAAATGTGCTGTGAAAACTATATACTGTTTTTGTTTGTTTGTTCTTAAATTTAGGGTTTGCTGTCTATTATAAATTAGACAGAAGTTTGGTTATTTTTAATAAATATGCATTTTTTTTGTGTGTAAGCATGATGTGCCTGCGGGCATGTTAGCCACAGACTCAGGTCACCAAACTTCTACTCTACCCAGCCACTTTACCAGACAGAATTTCAAGAGGTCACAAATATGGACATCTTGGTGCAAAAATCCACACTCCAAGTCTCCGGCTGCTCAGGCAGGGAGCATCAGAAGGAAGAGACATGAGTGCATTATCCCATAGAATGTGCAGTTGGGAAAGGTGAGTTCCCATTTGAGCCTATGATGACAAACATAGGCCCACCCTAAGACAGCAAAAAGATGGGCTTTCTAGAACATTCTTCTATAAACTTTTCCTGTTTGAGACTTCACGATGAATCACCAAGAGAATTTCTATTCAGAATGTGTCCTGTTTACAACCCATATTACAAAGAGTTATATTACCATTGTCATCTCTGAGCAGTATGAAGGATACAATCTCATATTCATAGTATGGCTAGTTTATATTGCAGCTTTATGAAAATCTATAGATATCAGTGTCTGCTTTTAATGGATCTTGCTGAAATCCCATTGCCTGGGAAGTTGTGCTGTAAGGAATTATCACAGCGCTTCATCTGACAATTATGATATCATATCAGGAAAATATGACTTCTAAAGTAAGGGAGAAAACTTTTTGCAGCATCATAACCATTTTTTTTTAGTTTGAAAATAAAAACTAAGGCCTATATGTGCTAATTAGCTGAGTTACCTCAGTTCCACCAATCCCTCTATCCCACCCAAGGCTGTCAGTGTCAATGAGATTAAACGTCAAACTGGAAACTCTAAAGCTTTTTCTCCTAACTAGAAAAGCATCAGCAAGCCACATCTTGTTCTGCTGGCAAATAAGAGAACTCCTTGACTGGTCAAACTCTAATCAAACTGTTTAAATGGATGTGAGGTCACCCTAAGGGGACTTTATCTCTAGTGCCAACATCCAATAACCTTTGACCTCGTTGTATCGAGTAGCATGGCTAGTTCTTCTTTCTTTGCCTTCCTTGCTGTTTGTTCCTTCTCTTCTCCACGTTCTTCAGTCTCGGGGTCTATTCACCCCTAAATAATCCGTGTTTGCCAGTTAGTTGTTCTGACTTCAAACTCCTCTGTCTTAGTTAGGGTTTCTATTGCTGCCGCAAAGCACCATGACCAAAAACCAAGTCGAGAGGGAAAGGTTTATTCGGCTTACACTTCCATAATGCTGTTCATTATCTAAGGAAGTCAGGACAGGAACTCAGACAGCATGGGAACCTCGAGGCAGGAACTGATGCAGAGGCCATGGAGAGGTGCTGCCTACTGACTTGCTCAGCCTGATTTTTTTTTTAATAAAACCCAGGACCACCAGCCCAGGGATGGCACTGCATAACTTGGGCCAGACCCTCCCCCAACAGTAATTAATTAAGAAAATGCCTTACAGCTTGAGAGACGTTTTCTCAATTAAGTTTCCCTCCTTTCAGATAATTATAGCTTGTGCCAAGCTAACATAAAACTAGCACATCATCCAATGTACCTTTTCTAGATTATTTCCCACCCACCGCCCTCCGGTTCTGTGGCTTCCATCTCTACTCATGACCCCATCTCAATGGCTGCTTCTAGTTCTAGAGGATCATTTCAGCTGCTGTTGCCTGGCTGAATATTTCCTATTTCAAAATCCAAAAGAAAACTATCATCTTCTTTCCAATGTCCACCCCTCCCCCAAAACAGTGAAACATCATAGCAAACCAGGTTCCCAGAGTTCCTGCCTTCAATGATTGTCATCCATACTAAGCACAGCTCAAGTCTAAAAGGCATCCATGCCCCCAGTGTAATATTACTTGAAAATAAATCTGGCCCTTCAGTTCAACTACTTGAGTGAATTCCTATTACTTACAAAAAATATGAAAACATCTCAGCTTGTCAACCATGATGCTGTCTGTTCCATGTACGTATAAATGCGTGTGTGTTTCCAGTTTTTTCTCTTGATATCTGTCTTCTGTCAAGCTATATTCTAGCCATTTTATTTGTGTGTGAGTACAGGTGCCCAGGAATAGCTATTCTATCTGCAATTTTCTAAATATATATTGTGTTCTCTAAGGCTTTTGAAACTCATAAGGGACCACTGTATCTAACCTTTCTTCTACATATTTCAGTCCATTGGATGGGTCATAACTTTTAAGACTCAACAAAAAAGCCTTTTCCTACTAGGATGCTTTGCTGATAGGCAGACATTACACTTGCTCTGTGAATAGGTAAATGCCTTCCTTTTCTGTCTGGTACACTCAGTACAAAATTATAAAAATAATTATATGTTGTGTATCTGTTCTCTTGCTGTTCTGTGAGTTACTAGATAGTAGATATATCCTCTCATTTACTTATCTTTCCAAAATACAACAATGGCCATTTCACAGAGACACTCTGAATTTTTCTCTTCCGATGGGTGTGTATTTGGATCTGACACTAATACCTGGGTATATGCCCAAAGAATTGACTGGAGCAAACTATGACTTGGATGCCTGTGGTAAATTTCCCTTCAGTGGTAACTGGGACTGCTCCTTCACCCAGTTTATGCGTAGTTTTCTGCAACCTGCTACATCACTAAATTTTTTTCTCGCCAGCTGGTATTCGAATCTTGGTATTCAAGAGATTATTGTTAACTCTGATTCTAGAAGAATAAACTTTTGAGTAGAGCGTTAAATTACTCATTTAGGAATATGGATTTAGCTGGCTTTGGGTTTTGTGAAGATTCATAGACACTCCTCACAAAGTCGAGCTGTTTAGTGCTTAGTCTAAATCTAAGACGACAAAAGCTGTCTACTAGGTAGGGCCAAGGATTTATCTAAGTTCAATTTGCCTCTAAATTAACATTAATTTGTCAAATACTTTTCTGTAAGAAGTTGGCATTAAGGATACTTTAATGTACCTTTGATAAGGCTCACAGATTGTTTCAGTGTCCCTAGAATGCTACAACAAAACACCAGAGGCTAGGTGCCTTAAACTAGGACTTCTAATTTATTTTCTGCTTGTGATGCCTATTTGCCTAGGAAATTTCTATGCAACCCAAGGTATGTATGTGTATATATACACATACATATATAAAATGTGAACAAATGAAACATTTATCCATAAAAACAAATGAAAAATAGTTCTTTGGTGTACAGTGTTGCCATTTAGTAAAGATCAATGGAAATTTACACACCGATAAGCTGGGTTTGTTTATTCAGTTTTACATAAAAACTTGAACCTTAGCTGAATATTTGGTACTTTAGGATACAGACTTCAATACTTTTCAGAGTTGATTGAAGTTGTCAGTTTATAATTGACAAAACTGAGAACGCTGCTTTGCAAAGATAAGTAGCTTAAAACAGCAGAAGCATGTCTGGGGCCATTTTAGAAATTATTGGCAATTCTGCCCCAATCTCGAGCCCAAATTATTTGAATAATTTAAAAATAAAATGTAAGTCATCAAACAGCATTTAAAAAAACAAAAACAAAAACAACCCCAAACCATTACAAAGATGTACTAATTGAGACATGCTGAGGAACGACGGTAGCAAAACATAAACAGTCTTTGCTTCTCATACTTAAACCATCACGTTCCTCCAAGAGCAGAGATGTAGCACACTGCGACTCGGGGCACACAGTGCTTTCAAACTTGGGCTTGGGTGTTGCAAACTAAGGCTGCGGTGACGTCACAAGGGAGTTGTCAGGAACATCTCAAATTCATCACATATTTGATTTTCAGTTACTGTTTGACAGTTGCATGTTAAGGAATCTCAGTGGCGCCGGTTTTTCAAATGACCTTCACAAGACTCCATAGAGGCTATGAACCACAATTTTAGAAGCGAAAGCTGAAACAACAAAACATTATTTTCCTTCCATTCTTAAAGTTTAGCAGAGTGGCTCTCAACCTTCCAAATGCTGTGACCCTTTAATACAGTTCCTCCAGTTGTGGTGACCCCCAGCCATAAAATTATTTTCATTGCGATTTCATAATTGTGATTTTGCTGCTGTTATGAATCATAATATAAACGTCTGTGTTTTCCAGTGATCTTAGGCGACCCCTCTGAAAGAGTCATTTGACCCCCAAAGGGGTCTCGACCCAAAAGTTTAGAAACATTGGCCTAGAGGCTTAAAGTCTAAATCATGGTGCCAGCATTGTTAAATCCTTGTGAACATCCTCTTGCCTTGCAAAGTCCACCTGTCACCATGAATGTGCCATACTTCCTTTGCACACACTTCTAGAACTCTGCTGTCTCTGTTCTTAAAGAGCTTGAAGATCATGGAGGCCTCATTCTCACGATCTCATTTAAAAATAATTACCTCTCAAAGGTCCCACCCCCAAAGAGCATTGCATTGGGGCTTAAAGTTTCATTGCAGGAATTGGCGTGTAGGGGGGACATGTAACATGAGGGCCTGCTTGCTGGGGTTTCTGTCCTGCCCAGTTCCCCAGCTGTTTAGTCCCAGAGAAATTCATACAGAGAGTCTACATTAGGTTATAACTGATTGGCCCCTTAGCTCAGGCTTCTTATTAACTCTTGTAACTTATATTAACCCATTATTCTTATCTACGTTAGCCACATGGCTAGGTACCTCTTTCAGAGGGGTAGGTCACACCTTGCTTCTTAGGTGGTCTGGGCAGGACTCCCAAGGGAACTTCCTTCTTCCCAGAATACTCCTGTTCTCATGGACCCACCTCTACTTCCTGTCTGGTTCACCCACCTATACTTCCTGCCTGGCCAATCAGCATTTATTTAAAACATGATTGACAGAATACAGACAATTCTCCCGCACCAGGGACAGGGTAGGAATCACAGTCAGTAACATGGATTAAAATACTTTTCTATGAATATTTAAATAACTCAGTAGCTGGGCAAATGCTGACTCCGAATACTGTTTTCCTTTTCTTAATAATTTGTCTGAGTTGCTCTTATACATGGGTATTAAAATAATTAGCATTTTAAGAGGCAAAATGTTACTAAGTTGCCGTTAATTATCTCTGATCTATTTCCACAAACATGAATCCCCTTTAATGCTTATTTTTTATATATGTTTATCCACATTTCTCAACTGTTTTGGTGAAGGCAAACAATATTAAGTCTCTCTCTGGCTTGTCATAAAAAAAAAAAAAGAAAGCAAGAAAGAAGGAAACCAGGGTCCTGGTGCTTCTGGCAAGTTTATTCTAACGCAAGTCGCACCCAGATTGTAATTCTGATAAGTATTTCAGTTCTTTCTTGAAAAAAATTAAATTCACAAAACAATTGATTATCAGTTATAAACGGCAAAAACACCATCTGGTTTTTAAAATTGGTTCAATCCATGTAGCAAGGGGAAAAATGTTGGAAGTTGTTCTTGGCGATGAGTTCTAGTCCGTGGAGCAGAAAATGACGCGCTTTACTACGAGAAAGCCAGGGTAGTCATAACTTGTACTTAGCGGCTGTGGGAATTTGATGCGTTCCTCGCATGTTCCATATGTTAAATCGCTTGGCAACATCTTTGGTGTGAAAGAGCTGGGGAGTGGGGGGTGGGAGGGGAGCGTGGCTAGAAGACAGAGCAACAACTGCTTGCTTCATCCTGAGTTCTCACCTCTGGCTTGTATGCAGAAGGTGTACCAGGCCCCAGTTTCCATACCTGGTAAAACCGGCTGTGCCAAGTTCCTCAAATCCTACATGGCAGGCAGCATTTCTGTGGAAATCTCCGAGGCTGTTTGCATTCTTCCAGTGAGGTAAGTCATACAGCACTGGCATTTCCTATAGAAATGTCCCATGTTGTTCTTCGCCAGCTGGAAATCTGAGTAGGTGTTCATTTGAAGTGCCAAGAGAACGGAGGGAGATGAAAACACTCCAGCTCTTCCAATGTCCCCATTCTGTGTTCTGAGTGTGGGAGGACTAGGGCCTGGCTACATTCTCCTGGAGCCTCAGCCTCATGAAGAATCCTTTCCTTCGGAGCCTGCTGCAATCCTGTTATTTTCAACAACGTTTCTGGGCTGCTGGCATATTTTCACCTTATGTTAAAAATACAGCTCTCCTTTGCTTATTATTCATGCACTATGATGTGAAATTTATTCCTTCACTTAACACATATTTATTGAGGCACAGTGCAGCATAGTGGTTAGTTGTGAGGGTTCTGTCTACAATTTGGAAATATTTTTTTTAAGGCTGGCGTTTAATTTTTCTAGCCATGTTGAATAAAAAATGGAGGGAAACAATAGAATGTTTCAGTGCTTAAACAAGATCACACACAAAAATTTCTTGGTAAGGACTCAAGGACATATGAGTAGCAGCAACAGAAAGAACACCCTCTTGCGCCTAGCCCTGGGCTATTGCGACTGAGATGTAACGTCAGATTTAGCAGTATACATTCCGTTGTCAGCCCCTGGCTTTTCATTCTAATTTGGGTAGAAATCTGCTTTGCATCGGGTCTGATCAAGGTAGTTCACTTCTGGCAATGATAACACATAGGATTTTTGCGGACTGGATGTTATCCTGGTGGCCACACGGTGTTGGTTTTCTCCCTCTTGTACTGTGATTTGTCCACTGGAGCTTTCTCGACTTCTGGAGGACTGCCTGCAGTTGGTGCATTGGGGCCTATAATTACAGAGCAGAAGATCCAGGGATGGGGAGACAGGGCAGTTTCGAAAATTAGTTTATGCATAATGGATAATATGAGGCTGCTTTAATGTGTAACTCATTTGATGGGTTGGCTGATCTTAACTTCCTTTTTGATATTTATTTTTTTAATTTATTTGCGACATGAGGACACGAGGGCTTTGGTAGGGCTCTTCTACACTATAGTTCAGATTCAGCAATTTACATTCAGTAATCTCTTGGTCATTTAGCCACAGATAATTTGTCATGGTTTGTTTTAGCTGTTGTGATATTGATATTTATTATGCAAATTGTATTTCCTACATCTTATTGTTCTGCATTCTATGAATACTTAAATTATTATAAACCTTTACACTTAATACGACTCGTCCTTCAATTTGATGCTTGAGCAACAGAGGGTCAGAGCGCACATGGTCTTCTAGAGGGGAAGTAAATAAGTAATTAAAAGGCAGACAAACAAGAGAGCCGCCTGCTTGGTTGAAAAGAAAGCAAAGATAATTTAGGGGAGGGAAAGTGTGTCCAGAGAGGCATACCAGTCTCTTCAGCAGGAGAACTTCTCCGAGACACAACTGAAACCGGGAGCACCTGTTGGTCTCTAGAAGCCTTAAAAAGGATTGAAAGCACAGCAGAGAAAGGAATTGATTTGTGCCCTGGAGGAGTAACTCGGCTGACTCTCCCTATCTTTGCAGCACTTGGTTCCCCACATTTCCTTCCCCACAAACCTGACGGGTAGATTTTTTTGTTTTTGTGTGCGTGTAATCTTAAATATATATTGCTTACATGCTAAAAAATCTATTAAATCTGGGAAGGATACTTTCAACAAGCTGGGGAGCCCGAGCATCCCCCACCCCCGCCCGCGATTTACCGTTCCCCAGAATCTACAGCCAAACATACTCTTGAAAATCCCAGAACGCGACTCCTCGGCTTCAGTCTCTCTACTATCCCTTAGTCTACCGCTAGGTTGTTGAGCGGGCTCTCCCGCTTCGCCGGACGTGCAAAGCACGCATGCACCTCTCCCAGAATGTTTTGTCGATCCAGGGACCTGCATTCGCACTCTCCACTCCCTGGCTTCCCAAAGATCGCATTCCTTCGTGCAAGGTGAAGGAAGGAAATTCGCAAAGTGTGACTTCCACAGGCCGATGCACACGCAGTGCTCGGGCCCAGAAGCCTCGGGGTGAGACTCGCCAGGCGTGAGTCTGCAGCGGGAAAGCCGTAAATGTTCCTAATAAAGGTGCACAGAAACTAGAGACCCGCCTCCTGGAGGAACCGCAGCCCCCCTCCCCCGCCTCCACGCCAGGCGCCGGGGCAGTACAGTTTTCCTCCAGCGGGGAAGCTAAGCCGAATTTTAACGTAAACATATTTGCATAGGCCCCTCCCATAGGCCCCGCCCCTAGGTGGCGCGGGCGCGCGGCCGAACGCGAGCGCCAGGGGGCGGGGTGGGGGAGGGGGCTAGTCCTTCGAGAGCCGGGTTGGGCTCGCGGCGCCACGATTGGTCGGTCCTGACTCCGCCTTTAGCACATCTCATTAGCATCTCATTAGCTGTCCGCTCGGGCTCGGGAGGCAGAGACCGCCGCCAGTCTGAGGCAGGTGCCCGACATGGCGAGTGCTGTGCTGCCGAGCGGATCCCAGTGTGCGGCGACAGCGGCTGTGGCGGCGGCGGCAGCGCCTCCCGGGCTCCGGCTCCGGCTCCTGCTGTTGCTCCTCTCGGCCGCGGCACTGATCCCCACAGGTAGGTTGTGGGCACCCGCGGATTGGTCCCGAAATACCCCCCCGGGCACCCCCAGGAGCCGTAGCTATGGAAGGGGGGACGTTTCCATGACAACCTCCCCCCACTTCCCAAATCCGAAGCGGCGGGAGCGTGGCAAGGAAAGTCGGGGCTGCGATGGAAGGGGCTGAAGGGTCGGCGCCCCTTCTCTCCTGCCCGCCGGTTGCGGATGGGCGCCCTCAGGGATGGCTGCACCCACACCTCTTCCTCCTGGCGTAGCGCGGGGTGCTGAGTGGAGTGGGCTTGGGGGCCAGGGGCTCGCGCGTGGGGGAAGGGAAGCCCTCTGAGGCGCCCCGAACCTTCCGGACCCTCCGAAACTCGCTCTTGTCCCTGGAACTTGCAGGTCCTTCTGTGTCCCCGGGCTTAGCCTTCGTCCCCTCCGTTTCAGCTCGGCCCCCCGATCGATTCTCCGTTTTCCGAAGCTTTTTTCCCCGCGGGTCCCCAGGACATCCCCACAGTCGCGTCCTCTCCCTCGCTTGCTAGCCCGCGCTCTGCAGGTCCCCCGCCCCAGAGCTGCACGCCTCTCGTGTTTCCCTCCAGCCGAACGCAGCCCCTCGGCCCCCTCCGCTGGGCTGCGGGTCGGCTTGGCTAGAATCCAGGCAGGGAAAGTTCCCGGCTCGGGGGCGGCCGCTCGTCGCCGCGGCTACCGAAGGGGCTCCGTGTGCCTTGAGCCGGTCCGCGCCACGAAGGCCTCTGCCGCGAGTGGGGATCCGGGATTTCCCGGCTGCGCGTCCTTCGGGCAAGCGGCCCGCAGGTGGTGGCGGGGGCGTTCGCGGCCTCTGCGGCCCGGCGCTCGCCCTGCGGGCCTCGGCGCGCTCCCCGCGTGGCCGGCCGTCTTGAGAATCTGCCCGGGTGGCGGCTCTGCGAGCGCCGCACCTTTCCTGAAGACGCCGAGCGCTTGGCAGGAGCCCCGCGTGTGGCTGCCCCTGTGCCGGGCGCGTTGGCGCGGTCGGGAAAGAAGAGGGCAGTGTTTGCATTTGCTAACAAAAGGGAGCCGGAGCTCTTCCCCACCGGAGAGGCCGGCCGCGCTGCGCCCGCCTTCCCGCCACCTCGTCGCTCTCACCAGCCGCGCGGCGTCCCCGTGCGGCTGTGCTGCCTGCCTCTGGCTCCCGGCGGCCGGTGGCACCGAGCGGCACCGAGCGGTGGCGAGCGGGTTGCCGGCCGTGCACGAGGGGATGCGCTAGGGGTCTGAGCCTGCAAAACCCCTCCTTGCAGCTCCAGAGCTGCAGGACCTGGGAGCAACAAGTGGTGGAGGACGCCGCGAGCTCAACCCCCACCTGCGGAGCCCCCAGCCCGGGAGGATGCAGCGCTGGGGCCAGCATGCGGTTCCGGGGGCCCTCTTTGCTTGGGTTGTGTCTTTTGTTTACACGCTAGAGGACACATAGTTATGTAAACACCGCAGGAGACACGCTGTTGGAGATGGGGGATGCTTGGGAGTGCTAGCTTCGGATTTAGGGGGATGCCAGGTTGGTTGACTTATCCCCCTCAAAAAAAAAAAAAATATAAAACAAGCTTGCGGAGAAGAACCCATGGAAGCTTTAAGGGTGGGAGCCTGGCAGCACCTTCTATTCCAGCTTGAGAATTTTGTCTTCCATGCTACAGTCTGTCTCCGGATGTTTATATGTTTTTCTTATGTGAATTCTTAATTTATGAGTTACGAGATAATTAGGTTTAGCCGAAGCCCGTGTGGTTACAACTTAATTTCTGGTGATGCCACTGACTGGAAGGGTTCGATAGAGTGTTCCCGAAAGAGATCCCTCGTGCTGCATTGTAAAAAGCCCCACTGTCAGTTAAACGTGAGCGTGAGTAAAGGCTGGGTAACTGGTGCATTACAGAGGCAACAATAGACTTGTATTGGCTGCAGAACGAAGGGTGGGGGTGGGAAGCGCTGACCCGGGATATTGCCTTTCCACTATAAATGGGAGCCATGCAGTGTCACTAAACCAGCCGAGTAGGCTTAGATTTTGCCTCCCTTGTCAAGCCTGCTCATTGAAGGCACGGGGTAGTAACAACCGTACTATATTTGTACTATCTCTCGGCGAGAAGTTGCCTTCTCGGCGAGGGATGTGTGCTGACTTAGAAAGGAACGGTCTGGAACTCAACCGTGCATGTCAAAGCTACAGGAAAATTCTGTTGCCAGTTACCATGGAAGCAGCTCCTTGCTCTTGTGTACATCCCTGTTTGTATGCCGCTTATCAGATTGTGTTCAAATTAGAAAGCAATTGGGTTTGATTTGTAGTGAGAGGGTGAGATGACTTTCTTTAATTTTTTTGAATGCTCGTGTGTGTGTGTGTGTGTGTGTGTGTGTGTGTGTGTGTGTGTACACTTTGAGAGATGGTCTTGGCCAAGCCCTAGATTCCATACTGCAGGGGTCAATTTCAGGTGGACACCAAAGGACTCCTTTTCCTTACAAGCTGAGCTAAAGCTTTCTCAGGGGCCTCTGCTTTTCATTCCCCGGTTAAGAGAAACCTGTTGGTGCTACCTGCTAACTTCATTAGGCTTGTTTTATTCCCATTCTTGCCGGGAAAGCCAAGTCCCGCTATTATGGACTGGGGTTCTGTTCTGTTTGCCTCTGTAGCTGAAGCCTTCCTGCCTGTCCCCCGCCCTTACCTCCATCCCAGAGGAAATCCACTCTCATCTCCTGTGGTGTTTGGGTGAAACAGACCCGAAATGCAGCCAGAGTAGGATCGCCTGTGCTGTGTTACTCACTCTTACCGTGTTTAAGGTGCAGGCATGCTGCTGTTTGGGATCCTGAAGGAACCTACAGTAGATCATCCTGCTCTTACCCTGTGCAGGATTAGAGACAATGGTTGATGGGTAGGGGATTTGTGGGGTGGCAGTTAGTCCCGGCTTGCCCTAGCCGGTTGGGACTTGGTTGGAGCTTTGTTGGAGCTTGCATACCAGGGACAGGGACTTTGCAAAAGTGACGCCCTGCTATTGTTGCCTTTCCCTGCATCCAATTGAATAGTCACTGGGGGGACTTGCACTTGCCTATGATAGCTTCGATAAAATATCCCTCATTAATGCCACTTTATATTTACAGTGTGTCACTGGAGACGCACAAGGCTTCATTTAGTGACTTGTGTGACGAGACAAGCTTGCATTATTTGCCCGGGACATTTTGGAGGAACAAGAGACCCATTGAGCAATCTTTTGAAATGAACAAATACGAAAAAGGGGGGAATAAAAGAGCAGGCAGTTCTCCGGAACAAAGAGCTTTATTCATATGGATGTTGTACATGCTTTATCCAGTTTTCCCCAGTGGCTCTCCTGGTAAAGGGGAGTGGGACAAGGAAGGTGATAACAGGCCGGGCGCTCTGGCTTCCTCTTTTACTTCCTGACTTCCCATTCTTACCGGATTTGGTTCCCTACTCACCGCCTGCTTCTCAATCTCCACTCCCTCCAAAACCCCAGAACGTAACAGCCTCTTAAGGTTTCAAAGGAGATTTTGAAATCTTTTTCTGCCATTGTTGGCTCTTACGGAAGAAACTGCTGGGTAGCTAGCTACCTGTTGACTGATCAACATTGGACAGTGTACTGGGTGTGGGGAAAGATGTCACTTGTCTATGACATGTGTCAAGATAGTGAATGTCAGAATGGGTAGGTAAGATGTCTTGCAATTATCACGTTAGCCTCGTGATTATTTTTAAGGGTGTTGTTAAAATGAAAACCCCGTATTTTAAAAATTGTTATTAATAGTGCTCTTGGGTTTTATTTTTAAACTTTATTCCCGTACCTGGTACATTTCAGCTTCATACGTGATATTTTTTTCCTTTTAATTTTTCAGCCTCTATTGTTAAGTTGTCCCCCTCCCCTTTAAAATTGATAGTGATACTATGAAAATCAATGCTAGAGACTCATTCTTATTGGGTCTATGTATGTGATATTTAAAAGCTAATTGACCACATAGAATTTGTATTAATTTTTTAATGTTTTGATTGATTTGTGTGTGTGTGTGTGTGTGTTGTTTAACAAAAAGACTATTTTTATGTGAGGGGTATTTCTTACAAGAGGCCAAGCTAATTGATACTGTGGTTTGAATGGAAATTGACCACATACGAAGAAAATTTAAAAGAAAGAAATCCAGAGAATTAAAATGCTGTATATCTTTCTTTGGAAGAATGCTACTGACCATTATGCTGGGCATTTTTAACAGAAAATCCAGCACAGAAAGAAGAAATCACACAGCGACATCTGTTGCAGAACTGAAAATTTGCTGCTCTGAAATGGAAGCAATTAGCCCCGTGTAACCACCTAATAGTATCAGAGTATGTGTGCCGACACAAATATGAGCATGTGCACGTTTACATTTGCACACACGCACGTTATACAGAAGCTCACGTATTCAAATTAAAGTACTAGAACGTGCAACATTGGAGTGCAGAAGTGCTTTAAAAACTACTAGAGATTTTCTTGATTATGGAACTGCCGAAAACGAAAGATAATGACAATCTTCTTAGGAAACACCATTGTTTTCAGGTGAGGCCACCGACGCCCAACTCAGCTAAGATTGAGTTAGCTGTAGATCTTGGATGGGGACAGGTCCCTTGATGTTCAGCCAGTGGACTTTTTTTTTTTTTTTTTTTTTGTTCTTCCTCCTGGCAGCGATGCCCAGACAGAGAAGCGGATCATGGGAGGATACTACCTTGGCTAAAACTATTTTGTATTCTGAAGGCGGCGAGATTAATTGTTTGCTCTAGGTAATAAACCCATGGATCAGAAGGAGTGACCTCTGGGAAGAAAGGACCAGCTCTTGGTACCTTTGCCTTTGGTGTTGACAAATGATTCTGCAACCTCTGGACTTTATTTGGCAGCCACTGCGCGAATGTCGTCCAAAGTGCCTTCATATGGGAGACCGCCGGGTTGTGTTGTTGTAATAAGTCACAGGCAAGAGCTAAGCTTCAGGAAGCACATGCTCTGGTTTTTAAGAATTTCATTTGTCTTTTCTGAGTCTACAACAGGAGCCTAGCTTGGTTTTCTCTGCAGGTTCTTCTTCGTCATTTGCGGAGAAAAAGCTAAAGGGAAATTTTTCTTTTCCTTAAAGGAAAACAATTTTTTTTCAGGATGACTTTTATATTGGCCTTTATATTTTCTCTCCCCCACCCCCACCTTGGTTATAGGAAATTTCAAATATATACAAAAGCAGAAAGGATGCCCTACTAAATTCTGCATGGAATCACCCGGTCTCAATAGCTACCCACCCCTACACATCCGTCCCCTCTGTGCCTATTACTACTCCCAGATTTTTTAAATAAATCTCGGACATCCTATAATTTTTCTACAGTAGTTTCAGAATGAATCTCTAAGATGCAGCCTTCCACTCATAATTACAGTATCGTTATCTGAATTATACAGATTCTCAACTGGATATACTGAATCTTGCCTTCTACTCTTGCCTTTCCGAGGAAGGCGGAATGAAGGGTTGTCTCAGTGGGGTAATGGCCGAGCAGAAACTAGAGACTCGGAGTGATGACTGTTGTGCTCAGGAGACCTTTCCTGTGGTTTAGTTTATTTTGAGCAAGGTTTTGTTTGGATCGGATAAGATGAGTTTTATTATGGTGTAAATATGGTTGTGTAAATATGCAGTAATTGTGGCTAATCCCGCCACTGTGGCCTGTACCCTTGGCAAAACTAGCCATTTCCAGTTGTTCCCATAATGAATACCCACCAGCTGCAGACTTTGGTAGGGAAAGCTTATTTTAGTTTGGTGGTGAGATACCCTATTCACACACAGGCACACACACAGAAACACATAGACAGACAAACAGACAAACACACACACTGGGGCATGTACCTTCTAGTCCTCAATAGTATAAATGCCATTATATTTTGTACATATATTGCTTAAAAGAAAAATGTCTTTTTCCATTTCTGAATGACTGTAACTGACATGATGAAAATGTCTTCGGTGGCATGAGAGGCGCATGCTACTTACTGTGGAGTTCTCTGCTGTTATTCTTGTAAGTTGGTGCTAAGGGCTAACGGGAGAGGAAAGGTTACTAACTTTATTTCTCAATATTTGTCCCCATTGATATAAAATAAAATTTTAATATTTTCAGCTGGAAATGTTGGACAGCCTTAATGCTCATTTCTGAAATTGTTTTTTTACCCCTGAAAATAAGTCGTTTTTTTTTCTCCAAAGTTAGTGACATGAGGTTGCCCCTTCTTCTCCCTCTCTTCCCTCCCTAAATTTCTTTCTTTTGATTAAAATTTTTTACTGTGATTTTATTTAATGTGTATAAGTGTTTTGCTAACGTGTGTACTACATTCATGAAGTGTGTGCCTGGTGCCTAGCGGAGTCAGAAGTGGGCATCAGATCTCCTGGAACTGGAGCTGTGGATGGTTGTGAGCTTCCCTGTGCATGCTGGGAACTGAACCCAGGTATGCAAGAGCAGCAAGTGCTCTTAACTTTTGACCAATCTCTCCAGCCCCTTCATTTTTGTTGTTGTTCCCAGCCAAATAAGACATTACATATGAGATGATGTTTAGGGGTCTGAGGGGGCCTGGCCAGGAAAAACCCCTCTCCTGAGTTGGCCTTTGGTCAAGAAAATGCGTTTAGGAATTTGTACATCCAGGGCTTGGGGAATTTCACAAAAATGGGGGAGGCAACCTGACAACCTTTGTCTGGAAGCCATCAGTGAAAGAAGGAACCCACTGGAATGTTTGTAATCATAAGTGATACCTCCTTGTGGAATTTCAGAAGCCACAGGTTCTTTTTCAGAGATTTAAATTGCAGGCTCTAGCCAGCAGCTGCCGTTGGGGTTAATGAACACTTTTTCTTTTCTTCTTTGAAGGTCTTCCAGTGCTTGTCCTCCAGAGCCTTGGTGCAGCTCTCCATGGACCAGGGTTAGACAAAAGGGAGATGTGGGTATTTGTATGGCCCAAATGCTGCGTAGCCTTGATGGTTGTGCAAAAGAGAAGCTCAGTGTGGAGATGCGGAAAGAGGTGCCAAGACTGACTAGCGGGGGTCTTGAACAAAGTGATTGCCTTAAGGATGAACTGTGGTGGTTTAAAAAAAAATCTCTTATGAGCTGTTGTACTGGAATCTAGTTACTTAACCCAACATTTTGATGTAGGTATTTCAGAGATGTTAAGTAAGCTTGGAGTAAGTGCTGTGAAATAGATTTAAATTGAGGTTGGTGTTCCAGTGAAAGTGGAATTCTGTAAATGCTTAGAACAAGTGTCTTGCTCTTGGCAGAGTTCTTTGGTAAAAGTAGACTAATTCCCCCCTCAGCTCTCTAGCACAAGGCGGCACCATCAAGTTACAATTAAGTTAAGGCATCCCTGGAGAGCCGAGGAGCAATCTGCCTGAAAACAAAGAGCAACGCCCCATCTCTATCACTGTCCGCACCGGATCTCCACATGGCTGGGAGAGAGCGTGCCTGAAATGGTCCTTTTCTTTGTTCTGCCACTGATAACAGCTTCCCTGAAAGTCTTCTTTATTATTAGGAATAATACCACTATTATCCTAGCCCCAGCACCCCGCGTCCCTAAATTTGGAGCCCCTTTCCCCTTCTTTCCCCTTTTTATTATTACTATTGTCATTTGAGATGGGGGTCTCCTGTTTCCAAGGCTTGTTTAAGTACTCGCTAGGTAGTCAGGGATGACCTTGAACTCTTGATCTTGTCACTTTCATCTGCTGGTTACAGGTGTCTGCCAACCATACCCAGTTTATGTGGCACTAGAGACTGAATTGTAACTGTGCTGCAGATGGCACCTAGGGCATTGACGCGACACTTTACTGACAAAGCTAATTTCCATAAATTGAAATTAAATGGGCCACATCTTTAAACTTGGTGGCCATGTGCTGTGTTTCCACAGAAACCACCTAGCCACTCCCCTCTCTGAGTACTGTCTCTGCTACCCAGAGGCAGCTCAAGGCTGCCTGCTGCAGTTCTAATTCCTTTCAGGGCAGGACCAGAGAGCGCTCCCCTCTCAGAAACTTAATCTCAGATTCTTGTTTCTTGCTGCAAATTCAATCTCCGCACTGTTTTGTCTTTAGGTGGCTCCTTCCTCAATTGCTCTCTCATTTCCTCCCTAATTGCCCTCATTTCTTATTACTTTTCAGCCCAATCCTGATGGGACTGGAAGACTGATGACTCTGCCCTGCAACAGAGGAGAAAGTGGTTGTGCCTATCAGCCCTCATCTGGCTGCTGTGGCACACGCGGCTCCGCTGCTCCTTTAACTCTGTCTTGGCTCATAGGAGAAGGATGGCTGACTCTCTCTGGCTCTCCTTGTCTCCTCTGAGAATAGACACCTTTTCTTTTGTCTTTCATCTTAACCAACGTCAACTTTGAAGCAGGTTTCCAGGCTGGCCTTTCTTTTTCTGCTTTACAGGTGTGTGTGTGTGCACGTGCTTGTTTGTATGTGTATGTTTGTATGTGTATGTGTGTGTTTCTTTATAGCAGTTAGTGATTGTGTTGTGGATTGTGACAAAAGTTGTCATTATTGTGACCATAATTTTCATGGAATGTTTAAATTTCAGAATATTGAAAATATATTGTGTCTGGTAGAATCTGTTTGACTAGTTTACTTCACTACATCCTAAAACAATGGTGAGAATGACTTAAATTACAGTTTGTCAAAATGATATTTTTCAGCTCCAAGTGAAGTTCTTTCATGGAGGGCCATTTCTTAAGGGTGAAAAAACAAAGCCAAAAGGCCTTGTGTGGAGCTACTAGCTTGGTATGAGCTCAGTCACTGAAGGTGATCTGGGAAATGTCATGTCACCTTGCAGATGGCATCTTGGTGATACTTACATCTGGCCCATGTAGTTACCACGGCAGAGAAACGGCAGAATTTTCTTACTCCTGAGCCTCTATGGAATAGTGTTCAAACATAGTAGAATTGGGAGCAGAGCTACTTAACTCAACACAGTCAGCTTCGCCAGCCTCGCCAATTTTGTGGCAGCTCTAGGTGCTTTCTCGTAGAGATCGTAGAGGACAAATTATCATTGGCTCGGTAAACAGAAACGTGGAGTCCTTGTTTCTCGGTACCACCGATGAACTTGCTGTCTTAGGGATCCTTTCAGAGGAGCTGGTATCACCATCTGCCATCCTTCTTGCCTTCAGTTTTCCTGGCCTGGTAGAATTCTTGCTGCTCTCCAAAGGTTAGCACTGTGAGAGCACAGTAGTACAACCTTTGATTGTCTTCTGATGTTCCGGGACAGTGCTGGGGAAGGGGTCGGGGGCCGGAGTGTGCTTGTGTTTCTGGCTCTTTGCAGCATTTGCCGGTCTCAACACAAGCTGCCCAGTCTTCTTGCAAGTCATCAGCCTCATTCTTCTGATAGAACGGGAGCATCGCCTCATTTCTTTTGCAGAAACCTTTATTTAAACAATGAAAACTTTAACGATACAGAGAAAAAAAACAAGTTAATTTAGTATGAAATTACTGTGCAAATGGTTTTATCTCTTAAAAGGTTCAAGTAGAGATTAGCTTAGATGACACCCACTTTCACTTTTGCTTGTGCCTATCTTGTGAGCCAGCATCCTTGTGAAGAGTCCCCTGCCCCTTGTCTCCAGCTCTTCACTGCTCGCTCCTGGAGCAGATCTCTCCATCCCTGGTGCAGGTTGGCAAGTGGAAGCCTTGCGTTAGGTTCCACGGCAGGAACATGAACAGCGAAGCAGCGTGCTGTAGGAATGACAGTAGTCAAAGCAGAATACACACAGGGACATTTTATGCTGGGAGTATCCATGTCTGTCTATCTCTTTATTAAAATATCTACCTAGTGGTGGCGGGTAAAGTCTACTAATACATATTCATTTGTAAATCCCTTACACGTTAGGCAATATTGAAAAATTATGTTGAAAGGATTAATTCAAGATGTTCTCAGTCTGCTTTAAGGGGAAGTGAAGGAACAAAGTGAGTGGAATCATGTAACATCAGAGAAACAGGGTGATTACAATCTAATTATCAGGCTTTTAAACACAGACTATTATTTTAATCAACTTCTTATATTGTATTTGCTATATTGAATAAAGACAGGGTACTGCTAGCACATAAGGCTAGAATAAGGTAGAAAATTGAACATTTGATTTATGAAAATTATTTTTCAATGAGAATCTACTTTTATGCCAGGAAACTGTTGGGCATATTTTGGTCTTCCAAAAACGTAGATATATGTGCTCTTTTTTTTTTTCTTCTCCCATCAGTTCTTTTGGGAAAATTTCAAAATCACAGGGAACTTGAAATGAGTACAATGACAGGGCACATTTATCTCTACCTTACCGAGTGCCATCAGCTGTTAACCTTTTACCCATTCGGATTATTGGCATCTCCCTGAATAATACATAAACATATATTCCCAGCTTTTCTTTTTCTGAACCCCTGGAAAATGAGTAGTAGGTATGATGCTTGACCCTTGAATATTCATCACGGAATTCCTGAAACTTCGATTATTTTCCTGTGTGGTCTCAGAAACATTGCTACTGTGCAATTTACTTAACTCTACTCTGCTCTAGTATCTAGGTCATAGTCAGATTTGCCCCATTGGCTTTCATTGTTGTTTTATCCTTCCCAGTACAGATCCTGAAGTGAACAGCAAACATACAGTGGCTTTGGTTTTCCTATCTCTGGGATCTTTCAGTCTACAACCATTTCCACTTGTCCACCCTTCCTCCTTTCCTTTATTTCTCTCCCAGGGCTTTCTGCATGCCAGAATAGTACTCAGTCACTGGTATGCATCTCTCGCCATGTTAAAAGGTTTTTTTTTTTTAAATGAGGAATATTTTATGGCCGTGGCATTTTGAGTCCAGACATGCTGTTTTCTAGGAGGTTCTGTGGTTGTACAGATTGTTTGATCCTTTCCCCCTCCTTTGGCTCAGCTTAAGCATTTTCGGTGAGACTACTGGATAAGTGAGCTGATATTGTCATCTTGTAGCTTCTTGTCAATTTTTCTCTAGATTATGGTTAAACATTAATTACTTAGTTTAGGTAGATCACAGATTTCTGCATTGTTGCCTCTTTGTAATTAATAAAAACGTCTCTAGGATAATTTTGAGAGTGTTGATCCTGTTCTCTTACAGCTCTTCTTGAGTTAATGGGCCAACAGCACTAATAAATGTTGTACATGCTGGTGCTTACACACTTGGCATTTCCCAATTCTGTGATCCCCATATGGGGTGGAGGTATTCCTGTGTGAGAAAATCTTGTCCCACCCCATTCCTTTCTTGTGGATTTAAAAAGTAAAATTCAGTGTGATTTGGCTGTGGCTCATTACCATCAAAGTTGACCCATTGAGCTCCTCTTGGAACTCTGTTTTCTCATTCTGATGTACCCTTGCTAGTTAAAAAATAATTACATCTATTTATTTTGCTTATGTGTGTACACATGTGCCTGTGTGTACATGTGCATGCTCTAGCATGTGTGTATTGGGCAGAAGACAACTTGGAAATTGATTATCTCCTCCACTGGTGGGTCCTCGGGATTGAACTCGGCTCATCAGGGACTTTTACTCCCTGAGCCATCTTGCTGGCATAGTCTTCCAAGAACTTTCTCACTTTATGCCATGAGCTATATAAGCTTACCTTGAGTGATTCCCACCCTCGACCTGGGTTTAGCTATTCCTCCAAGGAGTCCTGTTTGCTTTCTGTGGAGAAATGTTCAGTAAGTAGAAGAGAATTGTACTCATTAGATTTTGCTGTCCTTGTTTCTAGACCTTTCCGTTGGGCAGAACTAGGTAGGACTTGACACCCACTTTCTTGTTTGTACCAACTACCCCCCATCACATACATCCCAATAGCCTATCCTGTATATTTAGTATTTGTTAAGTCATGATATATAACACCATTGCTTCGTTTGCCAGCCTGACATCCAAGTTGTTTTTTTCCATCTCCCATTCCTGCTTGTATCTTCTGCCCCAGGTGAAAACTCTGGGTCCTAGCCATATCCATATCCATATCTTATAATTAATATGGAGGGGTTTTGAAATTACTTCACCAAAACCACTGTGGACAATAATCTTTCCAAGTAAATCTCAGATTTTCCCCTCTATTCTTTTTATCATTAAAAGGATCCTACTTTTCCTGGGCAGTGGCATACACTTTTAATCCCAATACTTGGGAGGCAGAGGCAGTTGGATCTCTGTGAGGTAAAGGACAGCCTGGTCTACAAAGTGAGTTCCAGGACAGCCAGGACTACACAGAGAAACCCTGGCTCAATAGCACCCCCTCACCCCAAATCCTATTCTTGTAGAAATAGATAGCATTAAGAAGTTTGAGCCTGCATGTGTGCTCTCTCTCTTTCCCTGCAACCCCCCTCTGCCGTGTGTGTGTGTGTGTGTGTGTGTGTGTGTGTGTGTGTGTGTGTAAGAGAGGGATTTTACAGATTTATTCATTTTTTGGGTGCCTAAATTAGACACATGCCTCAAAAATCCTCTACTTTTTCTGCTCCATTAAAAACAAAATAACCTTTCTATAGTAGTATTTTCTTTCATTTCATTTATATTCTGCATCCTATTTTTTTTAAATTGGTAATGCCACTCTTTTTTTTTTTTAATTGTGTTATCATGTCCCTGTGCTGTTTTTATTTGACCAGCCCTGGCTGCTTCCCATTTATTTAGATGATCTCCCCATTATTCAGCTTTGTTTTAGAAACCATTTTTTTTCCATCTTCAGTTGTATTGCTACTTCTTTCTTTCAAACTTGGGTGGAATCTCTATGAATTTTTAATTTTCCAATGTCTTTGAACAAGGGCTACTTTTCTATACTACTATAATGTGTGTCTGATATTTATTGAAAAATAAGAATGATTTCTGGAAGTATAATCTTGCTAGCCTCTGATATTTGATTGTGTTTTACTTCGCTTTTGATTAGTCTCTTTTAAGATTCTTCTCCCATCTAATAAGCTGGCTAATTATAGCTCAAGCTCCAACTCTTCCTACTTTTTACCTTTTCTTTTTTTTAAACAGGGTCTTGAAATTCTGTCCTGGAACTTACCACTTAGCGCAGACTGGCCTTGACCTCGTGATCCCTCTGCCTCATTGCCTCAAGTACTGGGATTATAGGTGGCCACCACTATGCCCAGCTCTACTGAAAACAAACAAAAACGTGGTATAACTTACTCTAAAGTGCACAGCCAAGGTGCCTTTTGTATTTAAATCTCAGACCATGTTAAAAAAACAAAGAGCCTGCCTGTTGGACATCTCCACTGCTGTGTTCTGCAGACATCCAAACAACCGGAAGCAAGAACGGCAGCTCTGACTTCCTGATGGCATTCAGGAGCTCATTTGCTCTCACTGTCACCCGGCAAGCACTTACTACTGCTGATTTCTTTTACAGGTAGGAACTGGGGGAGGAGGAGAGAAGAAACACAAATAGCCAGTCACAAGACAGCGCAATCTTCCACACAGCTCTATGGTTTCAAACCATAATGTAGACATACAATGTCAACAGCTACCCTGGATGTCCCTGATGCAGTGCCTTGCCATCCACCCTGAAGTTTGACTGGGCGTGGCCTCATTTCTACTGCCTCTTTCACCAACTTCTTCCCCTTAACAGTTAGTAGGTCCCTCTCATTGTGTTCTGCAGATGAGGAAAGTGAATTTACGGTGGTATAACAGCGCCTTAATTGGTCCATTTACTTCTAGCCCCATCCCTTGTAATGCATCTTTAATACTGTTTCTAGACGAATCGTTCTGAAATACACATTAGATTGTCACTTTATAGTTTAAAATCCTTCAATGCAAATCTTGGTGCGTTGGAGGCAAGGCTTGCTCATTCTGCCTGGCCTGCGGTCTTTTGTTACCTCCTGTTGGTCAGGAGGGTCAGGCTTCCTCCACTCTCACCTCCTCCCAGCCCTCCACACTTTAGAACTACAGAAGTGAATATGTCAGGTGCCTCCCCACCTCAAGGGCATTACCAGTCTCTGTGGCTGACTCTTATTACCCAAGGACCGACTCTTGAAGGAAATTTCTGTCAGCTTAGTTAGGTTGTGTTTTGTTGTTCTCCTTTGTACTTTGCTCAGGGGTTTTCCTGACTTAGCCTGTTCCTTCCCATCAAACATCCTTCATGGAATTCAGTCTCCGGTATGTACTTGAGGTATGTTTGTCTTTCTCCAGCTTCTTTCTGTGGAGAGAAATGCCTCATTCATTTACCAATCTCAGGTTAACAAATTTAAATCACATGCAGAATGGCTTAAATCTGCTGTTTCTTTTTCAGGTCTTATGTAATTTCCCAGGGAGAAAGATTATAATATTGTCTTTGCAATTTATTGCCATTTCTCTGATTGTTCCATGTCATTTGACATTTTATTTTTTTTACGTATTGATGTGTATCCATGTGTTACGGATGGCCATGTATCCATGTGTCTTGAATAGAGGGGTGATTTCTTATTTATATTGGTATCCTTAACAACGTGGAACCTACAGGTGTGTGCACAACACACCCTCAATGTGTGGAATCACTGAATGAATTGGATATTAGTTGCCCGTTACAACTTTTCTGAATCTTCTATGCATGTGGACAGGGGACACAATGATGCTAGCTCAGGCTTGAAGGGCAACCTGAAAATGAACCCGCGTGCTTATTCATTTGCCAGCTTCCTGTCACATGGCTGAATTTCCAATATGTCTGTGTTCTGTCCTTTTTCACTTAGTTGGGATGTATAATTTATGCCAGGCTTACTATTTATAAATTTAACTTAGAAGTTGTCCTGTCACCAGCTTAAGGGCTGTGATTCTCAAGAGAGTTTGATTTTTCTCTCCTAATGGATGAAGTGCTGTAGAATGGCTGGCCATTTCAAGGCTTGAAGGACTAGCGTCTGGTGTTTGTTCATACTTGTTGGGCAATCAGTGGAGAGGTTTAGACTGCCGGCCCAGATAAGAGACTCTCTTCCCATTTATTCAGTCACTCCACAGTCCTGGGATAGCTGGACTTTGAGTCATTGCTGAGGTTATAACGACGAAACCAAGAAACTTATCTCGGAGGTCATCTCTCCCTCCTCTTGCCGGCTTTCAGGAGAATCTTGTCTTAAATCCGAGATATGTTTTCAAAAGAGGTGGTGAACATAGGGAAATTTAAACCTCAAGGTAACAATTTTCCCAGTACAGTAATAAAGATGTATGTGGAGTCAGTGGCTGCAGAATCAAAAAACAGATCATGGTAATCGGATCGCACATGAGAAATGGCTTGTTGCTGTGCTCAGAAACATGGGCAAGGCGGCACGTTTCTCCTCTCTTTGCAACTACATTGTTGGTAGGAATTAAGACTGGGGCAAAATGAAGCCTATCAAGGTAATTGCCTACAACTATATTCCTTTTAAACAGGAAGATTTCCTTCCTCTCATCATGGAAGATGGAGAATCTGTGTGCAGGAAGAGAACAGAGGGCTATCTAAAGCTACCTTGTAATTCAGGAGAAGTTTGGAGTTTAGTCTTTGCCTTGAGTGTAGAGGTGGAGCCACTCTAACGGGAGTTTATTGCTGTAATATTTTTTAAGTATATTTGTGACCCTGATGTACTGTGACCTTGTGAGGGTGTCCCAGAGCAGGGATGGCCAGCCCTCTCTCTCACTGTCACTTACCCTGCAGGCTGGGGAAGAAGGACTAGTTTTTTATGGCTTCTTTCTCCAGGACTGTTTCCTAGTCACAGCTCTCTGGTGAGACTCCTCT
Source organism: Alexandromys fortis (assembly GCF_014885135.2). NCBI lineage: Eukaryota > Metazoa > Chordata > Mammalia > Rodentia > Cricetidae > Alexandromys > Alexandromys fortis. The sequence continues at coordinate 3,344,051 of NW_026067973.1, forward strand.
TCTCTGCCCGAGGCTTGCATCCAGCCTGGACTATGTGTGCTTCGTTAAGTACTTTGAGTGATGGGGATCTGAGTGTTTTATAGATGCTTCTCCTGGAGCTCTGTACGGAGCACAGCTTGTGTTGCTTGGGTGTTGTGAGTGGTTTGCACAATGAGCTGAGGTTCTGAGAGGAATGACAATTTCCCTTGAGTTCTACCATGTGCCAAGTTCTTCTTGGTAGATTTTTTTCCCCTTTTTTTCAGGGATTGCCCTTTTGAGAAATCTTTTAAGTTGAGAGCATTAAACTTTTTTTTTCCTTACCATAATTCTTCAAAGAGATATCCTTATCAGTGTGACCTACTGTCAAGTTAATAACGATTTGATGGCAATATCCAAGAAAAATTATACCTTTCTAATATAAATTTGGCCAATGTATTAATGTATAGCATATGGCTGGTGTTACCCAAGGAGAAAAGATGAGTTCATCAGTTTCTTCTGGAATTAGGTGGTAAATGCTTCAAGTATCCTATTTAATAGCAATTGCATCTAGATCCTGTCTGCAGGCTTGCTTATTTCATTATTCATTTGCATGAGAACAAGTTGATGATTCTTTAAATAACATGTCCGTTCACTTTTCTTTTTGTCCAGGATTGCTATTTCTCAAGTGTTCTCATCCATTCATGCAGGAGCATGAATCAATTAAAAAAACTTTGAATTTTAGACTAGCGTAGTAGCAGACTTTCCTTCACCTGTTTCTAGCCAAAAATGATCTCCCATTTTCATATTAATTTACCTGTGGTTACATCTCTTTATCCTCACTTCACAAGGTGAGTAAATACAGAGATAAATTTTAATAGAATATTTCCCAAGATTTTAGACTTTTTAAAAATGGGGTCATCACCGTCAAGATTTTGACCTGAACTTTTAGTGAACTAAGGGAGCATGAAAAGGATGGGATATATATTATACTTAGAGCAACCGGTTAAAGCTAAATTCCTTTTTAACATTTATCTGGTGCTAGTGCTAAAAGCAACCCCATTTCAGCACGAGAGCCTTACATTTCTGTATTTGATCTACCTGCAAGGTGATTTTTGGAAAAAGCATGCTTTTTTTTTTTTCTTATTTGTCTTGTTTCATTTTGTTTTAAAGTTTTGTACCAGTGGTTCAAACAGAATGATTCCTTCACACTCAAAACAACAGGCCAGAGAGGAGAAAGTGCTGTGTACCGGGCTATCATGAGGGCTGATGCTGTCTTCATAGGCAGTGATGTAGAGTGCTTATCTATCTGACATTTCTTCTTTTCCTATTTGCTTCGTGGTCCCACAAGATGTGGCTGTGACCACAGCAGAGAATGGAAGTTGAGATTTTTCCATCACTTGGCATGCCTATCTTCCCTTCAAGAGAGGACTAGCTGGGAGTGGGAGATCATAGGCTTTCCATCGAAATGAATTCTAAAAATGCAGGAAAGATTTCTACGGAGTACGAGGTGGGGACAGAGATGTTCCAGCATGAGGAGACCAACTGACTAAAGGCTTATGGGTAAAAAACTGGAAATGACTAGTGGAAAATGGGATTAGCAAGAGATGAGGTAGGTGTGGAAAACCTTAGAGTTTGAGTTTAGTTAAATTTAGGAAGCCATTTGGAGCTAATGAAAGCTTCTTGAATAGTGGATTAAAAACAAGTTTTGTTTCGATTGTGGATCTGGAAGTGATTAAAAACTGGAGGGATTTGATTAGGCATAAAGCACTAGGTTGGGGAATAATAGTTCAGATCCTAATGAAAACGAAGTAGGGCAGCGTTCAAAGAATGGAGGCAGAACTGACTGGATTTGCTAGCTGACTGGAAAATGGGAAATGAGGGAAAATAAAGAGAAAAAAATGAAGACGGACTATGATTTTGAGTTTTAGTGACTAGAAAAAATGGCTGTTCCAATTAAGATAGAAAAATGTTACATGGTGAAGTTAGCAGTCCTGGCTTGAACATATTATTTAAGCTGTTAATTGACATTTACATGAGAAGTATTTAGGAAGCAGTTTGAAATATGGTTCTTGAGTTTGTGTGAGAACTTGAGAGTAGAGCTGGAAATGTGGATTTGAAAGACCCTGCAAATAAATTTATGAATTTTCCAGTAGGTGAAAGACGTGTTAATGCAGGAAGGTGTGAGAGAGCCCAAAGGAGGTAGGTGTTGTGGGGACAAGACGAAGAACCCTTGGTGGACGCCAGGAAGGACGATCAGAGGCTTGCAAGACACATGGTGTAGAGGGAGGACTGAGGGAAGATGGGTGGGAACCCCTGGGATGGAAGTGTCTTCTTCACTGAGGTGCCAAGTGTCACAAAGGTTATTGCCATCGAACTGAAGTCTTCACCAGAGAGAATGTAGAGGAACTTTGGGGAAAGTATTATAAGCAGATGGAATGAGACCTGCGTGCCTCAGCATGCAGTTCATGCATGGCAAGGCCAGAACTGATCCCAGTTGTTTTGGTTTGTGTACACAGATATTGTACAAAGAACCATAGACAAGCCAGGATGGTGATGCACACCTTTAATCCCAGCACAGTAGGCAGGGGCAGGCAGATACCTGCAAGGTTGAGGCCAGCCTGATCTACATAGTGAGTTACAGGACAGCCAGAGCTATGCAGCGAGAGACCCTGTCTCCACAAAACAAAACAGAACAGCAAAGAACTATGGAAGCCTTTTCAGCCTGACTGCACCACCTAAATGAATTAATACTGTTTAGGTTTTCATGTTGAATAAAGAACAAATTGTGAAGCTCACACTCTCCTTGTATTTCATGCTATGAACAACGGCTTTGTCAGGCTTAAGCATGGAGGGAGGATGGCTGGGAACGTCTCTGAGAGTGTGCTGCTTTAACAACCACCGCCTGAGAATGACACGAGTCCTAGTGTAGCTTGGGAAGCACTTCCGGGATGGCAGGAGGAATCTAGGCCATTAACAGCCACTCCTATTCTTCCGGTAGATTACTGTCTGCAACCCTGGTTTTCAGCTCACTGTGAAGAGGCAGGGAAGACCGTGAATGGCTCCCACCTCAGTCCGTTTTTGTTGCTGTGATAGTTCCCAAGGCTGGGGAATTTATAAAGAAAAGAGATTTATTTTGACTCATGTTTCTGGAAGGCTAAAGACCTGGTGTTGGCGTCTGCTCAGCTAGTAGTGCACACCTCTTGTTGGCAAGGCCCATGGGCACACTAGGAGGAGGGAAACATATGAGGTAACATCGCTTTAAAAGAACTAACTCTCCCGAGATGTAATCCATTCATGAGAGAACTAATCCAGCTGGTGAAGGAAGACATTCATTTCTGTGAAAGTTACTGACTCCCAAGACCATTATGCTGGCAACCCGTTTTAAATATAAACTCCGGCAATGGAAACCTCTTCTAAACCAGAGCAGTTCCTTAGCACACATCAATCAGTAGGGGGCATGCGTTGAATTGGCATTTTGGAGCGGTTTAATCTACAGTTGAGTAGAGATGTAGCAGCAGGCCAAGTTGCAGACTAAATTTCCCTAACTCTTCTCTGTACGTTACACATAGTAGTGGGGCCGGAGTGGTAACTGTTAAGAGCACATATTGTTCTTGCAGAGGACCCAAGTTTGGTTCCCAGCACCCATGTTCGGAGGCTCACGGCTGCTTATAACTAGTTCCAGAAGATCAGTCACTGCTGACCTCTGAGGGCACTTCCATTTAGGTGCACATACCCCTCTCCCACATACACATAATTGAAATAATAGAATTAAACCTTAAAAAATAAATGACATATTTGCAGACATTTCATGATTCCCTTTGGGAGGTGTCTGCTCTAAAAGTGGCTTCAGCAGCAGCAGCACTCAGAACCTGCTGGCTAGTCTCTGTTCCTTTTCCTGGCCTTGTCTCTTTTGTGCTATCCTATGGAACTTTCTGTGATGGTGGAAATGTCCCCATCTGTGTTGTGTAGTTGAGTCATCACTGGGGACCTGTGACCACCAAGTACTGAAAATGGGTTTAGTTGCATTTAATTTTAGTTTTAATTTACATCTGAAGAGCCACATCCATGCCACCATATTTGACACTGGCAAACAAACAGACACAAATCAATGACAGCAAAGGTGAGGGGTTTGGAAAAGGGCATGTTGTACATGGTTACTCTCAATTTAGTGGGGGTTTCATTAAAGGCTGGGTTCAGCCACTGCGAGCACATGAACTTTGAATTTCTCTCTTTCTCATTCTCTTGCTTTTTAGATTGCAAAGCCTCTGGAATATCTTCATCGTTCTTCCTTCATCTGAAAAATTATCCCCTTTAGCCCTCAGAGGGGTATAGGTCATCAAGTGCTGGAATAATGGCACCAGCTTTGTCCTTAGGACGCTCAGCCTGGAAGGTCACTCTTACATGAATATATGGCCATGCGCCAGTTCACATTGTGTTTTTTTTTTCTTTTCCTTTCTTCTTTTTTTATGATGCTGAAAGTGAGTGAAATGTGAAAGAAACATTATTCATTTTAAATAGTTTTGACTGCCAGGTTAATGCGACTCTTAAGCGGAGCTTCATGAGGTCTGGCCATAGTAACTGCTTTTAACTTGATTTAAAGTTCTTAAACATTCTGAATTGCCTCACCTAATCTTTTTATACTGAACGTACAATTTTCAGGCTCTTTTTTATTTTCAAATCCATAACTGACAGCTGCTCAACACCTCATTCAAATAGTTTTAAGAGTTTTAGAGAAAAGTTGGGACAGTCTGGATTTACTGACATCAGTTGGATTGAGATACTGTGGATTTAAAGATGATAGAGAGGGAGAGAGAAAAGTAGGAAATAATTACTGCATGTTCACTGCTTTCCCAGTGACAGGGATTTGGAACCTAATAGCTGAGAAAACGGAAGAAGCAGCAGAAGGACATTTGAGTAAACTTTCAAATCTTAACCTAAAAAATGAAAATTGCATTGAAAAACACAATTTGCCTGAAGTATTGCTTATTTTATGACATTAAAACTATGAACACGAGAAACGCTGTGTGTGCATCAAGCCCCTCGGTACTGCTTTCTCAGGTTTTTGTTTTTCCTGGCACACATCTTACCCATTCCTAGCTAACTCTTCAGGGGACTTGATGGTATCCCGTGCATATTCTATGTTTCCCAGTTGAAACTGACCGTAGTGTGGGAGCATGGCATTGAAAGACTGTCTTCCACGTCCATGCCCACTAAATGTCTTGCAGCTCAACTCAGCGAAGGTACAGAAGCTTCAGAGTGTGCTTGTTTACCAAGATTTCAAAACATTGAGATTCTTAATTTTTTTCTTCTAATGTGCTCTGATTGGTGCACACGTGTCTATGGACTTTCTGTGTACCGTGTATTATGACGAGTTCCAGCTGTGCGAAGGTAAACTCTTCCATCAAGAGATTCACAATTGAGACTCTTGTATGCTCAGAGGCAGGAGACTGAAGAGTACAGTGGAAGTATATAGGGCAGGGCTATCTACTCAAGGGTAGAGATTAAGTCGGGGAAGACTTTGAGAGAGACTTTAGAGAGGAGTCTTGACGGACAGGTAGATGGAATGGCATACATTGGAGGATTTCTAGGTCGGGAGGTGATAATGTGGAAAAATTTGGAAGCATAAAAGGCATGGGAGATTCTGGGAACTGCATGTAGTTTGCTATTTGTAAATTACTAAATTCAGAGCCTGGGGAGAAAGTGGTTGAGACAGCAGCAGACTGGGAAGCTGGTGAGGCTGGTGAGGTACCCGTACAAAGGTACGTGTAGTAGTCAAAATCACGAAAGGCAAACTAGAGAGGAATGGGTCTCGGGTTTGGGTGTTAATCTGTGGGATATCTGTATGGGAGTGGGAGGGATAGGCTGGGATAGGAAGGTTAGAGACCAGGGTAACAGTTAGGAGAGGTCAGGGAGCAGCAGCTGAGATGCTGAGAGCCTTGGCCAAGGAGCTAGCCTTGCAACTTGGAAAGAAGTTGGTTTGGGGAAATGTTGGCTTTGCTGGGAAAGTCAGGTTAGGAAGGGAAGGAGAGTCAAGGACTAATGGAGAACTACGGTGCTTTCGTGAATATTTTAGTCAAATATGAGGTACCACAGAGGGTGATGGAAGGTAAGAAGGCAGCTAATCAGACTCATAGGACCCTGATGAGACTTAGGAGGGGCATAAGCTTAAGGAACTTGAATTTGTTCCGAATGTACGCATGTATGTATGCATGTATGTATGTGTGCATGTATGTATGCATGTATGTATGTGTTCATTTATTTATTTTAAAATGAGGGTAATGGGAAAGGCCTAGAATTGTGGATGTAGGTAATACTGTCTCTGGCATACTAATAACTCAAGGGAGCAAGGACCTGTTGGGTAATGTAGGAGCCTGTGCTGTGCCCATGGGAAATGGGACTGGGGTGGGGGTTAGTTGGGAGGGCTCGATGTACCCTTGGATGGTACTCAGATTACAGGGGGCATGCAGCTGATCTTGGAAACCTGATGCTCTGATGTCTCCAGTGGACTTGGTCGTGCCTGAGCAGCAGACTGAGTATTCCAGGTTAACTTTGATACTGGGGTGCTCTTGACCTCTTTTCTTTCTGTTTAACTTAAAAATTTTTATGTGTTTGAGTATTTATCTGCATGTATGTGTGTGCCATTTGGATACCTTGTGCCAGTGGAGGCCAGATGGGGCATCAGATCCCCTGGAACAACAGCTGCAAAGCACCATGTAGGTAGGTTCTGGGAACCGAACCTGCATCCTCTACGAGAGCAACAAATACTCTTAACCAATGAGCCATCTCTCCAGATCCGTGCTGGAGCAGAGGGATGCACTGTCGGTTCATGGTTGATGTTCACTGTATTGTGGTTGGGATGTGGTGATGTCTAGGAGCGGCCTCAGCTATGACAGGAATGTGAGGACACTGAGGACACTTGCTCACATCTGTGCCCATCAAGAAACAACAGGAAGTGGGTGCCCACTAGAAACAAAGCAAAGCAAAACAAAACAAAAACCAAAAACCCTTAAGTTCCTCCTCCCTTAGAGACTCCCTTCCTACAGCTGGGCTCCACCTTCTGAAGGTTTCTATGCCCTAATATAGTGCCACCCGCTGGGGACCAAGTGTTAAAGTCCATGAGCCTATGGGGCACATTTCACATTATGCTGATGACAGAAGCCAGTGTAAGGGGACTTGTGGAGGGAGGACTGAGGCTGCCTCCTCTGCTTGTGGATCAGCGGCTGTCTCGGGAAGATGAGGAGCTCACCCAATACGTTCACACTGGGCTAAGACCCAACTGTGCCTTGTAGCCGAGTTTTGTCTCTGTCCTTGCTGTCTCATTGATAAGAATTATGGCATCTTGTTGTTGTAAATTCTCTTCATCTCATAATTTAGATCTAATGAATTCTACACAATTTTCTTTCTCTTTCAGTTCTTTTTTTAATTTAATTAATTTTTTTTGGTCAGGTTCAAGAAGAAATAGCTATACTCTAATATTCTAAAAGTAAGTAAATGTATGTTTTTCCCAAGAGGAAATGACATTTGATTTGGTAAGATATTGGTGGGACTAGATTAAATACTAAATGAAGTGTTTGGTGTTTCTCTTGTTATAAACTACTTAATTTCAAAGTCAGGTGGATTTATTTATAATTTATTCAAACTTCATATATACTGTATTTCTGTTGACTCTATTTCAAGAGCATCTAATAATAAGGGATTATGATGATGTAGGTTAGAATATTTCCATGTCCTGTTGTCTGTTATACACAGATATATTCCTACCATCTGAGACCAATTTTGATATGGCCAACCTGTGAACTTTGTGGACTCTGCCTTTCATGCCCTTAGCCCAGACAAGAACCAAGAAGCAAATAACAGCATAACTGCTGGATAAATAGAGGTTTTTTTCAGGAGCGATTTAGTGTGGAGCAGAGGACCCTCAATTAATTATCATTGTTTATAATACATTTTCTCCTTTGTCTCTACGAATGTGAATAATGCAGCAATATGATTGATAAATAAAACATAAAAGGTCAGTTATGGTTGCCCTGGTAACTCTATTTCTCAGCAAGTAATTTGTTCGCTATGAAATGTGTCCTGAGTGATTTACTGGATCTCAAACTCTGAATGTCATGACTTTTTGTATTTAAATTTCATACATACTCATTCAGGGAGGAAATGGGTTTTGTAGGTTATTTTTGAGTTGTGTTCTAAGACTGTAGGTATGGTAGGGATCCGTATCTGTATGTGTAAGTAAGTCAAGTCTGTGTGTGTCAATGACGTGTAAGCATGTCTTTTTTGGAACACAAGCAAGAATCTGTGATTACAGTAAATCTATTTAAGATTAAGGAGAAGATCCAGGTCTAAAGTAGGACTGAAGAACATAGCCATGAATCATGGAACCACATTTTGGTCAGTGATGAGCTGCAAATATGATGGTGGTCCTGTAAGATTACAGTGGAGTCCAGAGATTTCTGTTGCCTAGCGACATTACTGAGCACATACAATTATGTGCAGGTCATCATATTTGAATAAACAAATGTTTCTGTTTTATATGCTTACCTTAATACACCTTTATTTCAGAGTATTTTTCATACTATTATATTTATTTCAGTTTATACTCTTTATTTGAAGAATGTTCTTTAGAACTCCTTTTTGCATTGTACCAGCTGGCAGCTCCCTGGAACATCTTTTTATTGGACTGGTTTCTTTTTGACTTGATTTAATCTCATAGTTTTCTTCATCATAGCCCTAGGAACAGTAGGGTCATACTACACAAACACATACATCTCTTAAACTATACAGTTCAGATGTCTAATAGACCACACCATATAGATTGTTGTAAATTGTATCTATGAAATAGAAGGGTGAAATTAGCTAATGTATTAGTTACGGTTCTGTTGCTGTGATAAAACACCATGACTAAGGTAACTTACTGAAGAAAGAGTTTATTTGGGCTTACAGACCAGGGGAATAAGAGTCTCTCTTTATAGAAAAGTGTGGCAGCGTGCAGGATGGCAGCAGGAACAAGAAACTGAGATCTCACTTCTTTAAACTGGAAGTAGTACAGGGCTTTTGATGTCAAAGTCTGCCACTAGTGTCATACTTCCTCCTGTAAGGCTGTGATGCCTCAACCTCCCTAAATAGCACCAACAATGCCCCAGACTCTTGGGGGACATTTCTCATTCAAACCACCACACATGAGCATCACATTTCTTTGAACATATCCCTATTGTACACGATTGTATTTGAATATTTTTTTCTGATAACATGAAATTTCTTCAAACAGGATTTTTTTTTATGTAGTATTCAGGCAAAGGACACTTTCTAATAAGTAGTCAGAAATACATTAACTGATACCTTTTGACTTAATTCATATGCAATTACTTTTGAGTAGCATACGTTATCAAAAAAGTGTTAAAGCTGAAAATCAAAATAATTAAGCAATTAGTGCAATTGCCATCTTCTTGAGGATTTATAGTGGTATGATTAAAATGAAATAAATGATTAAAAAAGTTTAGTACATTCTTTGATCCCTGCATCAGCCCACAGTAATGTTTAACGAGTGCACAGATACAAACCTAGAGACTGTGTTGTTTTTAATATTAAAAATTGGAAACGATCCAAATGCCCATCAGGAGAAGGCTGATTAAATGAGTTATGTTCCACCCACATAATGGAATATTTTGTAGCCATTAAGAAGAGTGGTGTTGTGCTATGTCCACTGACAGGATTAAATCTCTGGGCTGTATCCGTGAAAAAGATCCTGTTTTGGGCTGGGGAGATGGTTGAGTGGTTAAAGTACTTGCTGCTCAAATGTGAGGACGTGAATTCAGATTCCCCAGGAAAATGCTGGTTGAGTGTGACAGCCTGCCTTAATTCACCCTTGGAAGGTGATGACAGGGATCCCCAAAGCAAGCTGACTCGCAAGACCAGCCTTATTGATGAAAGCTCTGGGTTTGATTGAAGTACTCTACCTCAGAAAAATGAGGTGGAAGAGAAATCAGGGAGGATTCCTGATATCAACCCTGGACCTTCACATCTATCCATGTGCATAGATGTTCATGTACATACATACACATGCAAAAACATGCACACACATGCAAAACCAAGCATACATGTGCATATACCATGTATACACATTAGAAAGTAGGAGGAAAGAAGAGCATATTACTGAAGGATATTGTAGATGTAGATGGTCATGTTATTATAATTAGTCTAGAATGGCTACTCTCTAATTGGAATATTCGTTTAACATCGGGAGAATGAACACAGTCTTTCAGCAGTGGTTATCCCTGGAGAATAGGATTCTGAAGGACTTCTGTGAAAAGAAGTTATATTTGAATGTGGTTAAATTTTCTGTAATGAATATGGGTTACCACCTTGGCAATTAGAGAGAAAGAAAAGGTACAAAGAGCCTGCTGCTTAAGTAAGCTAAAAATCAGCTGAGTAGGTGCTGCACGGAGGCTTGTACCACCAATTTTTATATTGTTTGTTTTTTCCTGCATGCCTAGAAGGTTGAAGATGTGTTTCTATTTATCTTTCTTGAGCCATTGTACTGATTTTTAAAATTACACTTGCTCATGTGTCTTGGGTATGTTTGTGTGTGTATGCACATGCCATGACATGTGTATGGAGGCCGGAGGACAACTGAGGGATTCGGTTCTGTCCTTCTGGCATGTGGATTGTTAGTTTTGATGGCACGTATCTTTATGTGCCGAACTGTCTCTCTGGCACCGTTATTCTGATTTTAAACTCCTTAGTGATCTGCTGTTTGTTTCTTTACATGCCATTTGCTTTCAAGCATATCCTTTTTAAGATTTTCTTTTCACTCACTAACCTGCTAACATTAGTTAGTTGTTATCTAATATTCTTTGCTGAACATTGCTCTCAGTTTAAAACATTATTATTGTCTGACTGCAAGCTTTATTTTGAAACATTATAACCTCTATATACCAGGGATCTAGGAGAGGAATTTGTGGCTCAGCATTCCATCTGGATGTGATTTTTCTAGATCCTGACTCTTGTACTGAATGTCTTGGTTCCTGGTATGTGTGTGTGTGTGTGTGTTTCTAGACATAAGCTGCAAGCAGAGTAGCAAGCTGGAGGAAGACTTCTGCAGTAGTCAGTTTGTCTTTGCAGCGGAGTCGTCAGTGCAGATAGGATCAGGGAGGAAGTGTACACGGGCTGGTGGTTATTGCCCATCTTCAATATCTAAGCTTGTTTTTTATTTTTTTTTTAGGACAAGGCATGGAGCAGAAACAGCAATTTCAGACCCTCACTGTGAGCCCTACTGCTTAACTACTGTGATGATATGTGTTAGGATATAGCTGCAGCCTGAGGTCGACCTTGGGTTACAGCGTTGACATCCGAGATGTAGTTTATGGATCTGCAGATACAATACAAATTTAGACAATTAGCTTTACATGCAAAAATTCCACCCCTCATTCTGTTCTGGTTCCATAAACTGGGCAGGCAATTTTTCTTCTTAGAATTATGCATTGGATTCTTGTTCTTGGGAGGATGGTAAATGTTCTTAAAGAGAGTTTGGGAAGGAACTTATTGTACCCTACACAAGATTCAGAATGGTTTTTATGTTTTTTTGATGTAAGCATATTGAATTTATATGATGTGTTTATCCTATATGTGTTCATTGCACTTGGTTTTTTTCTTCCTGTCAATCCAAACCAGTCCCTCTTGTATTAGTGGCCTGCCTTCTTTAGTGGCTTGTCTTCTGTCCTGCCTTCCTTGTCCTGTGCTACCCACCCCACTCTGTCCTGGCCTACCCATTTCTAGTTCATTTCTTTAAAAAGTTCTGATTGAGAGCTATTCACATTATTTCAGGGTCCAGCATTTACAAATCATGGAAAAGAAAGATGACAGAATGCTGAAATTACAACTACCAAAAATCTTGGAATCTGTATTTATTTCAGGATTTTCTTGTATTTTTCAGAAGTCTGTGTGTTATTAACTTCAGTTCTGGTTAGCTCCCCATGGCTTGTTTCTTGGCTTGGTACACCCCGGGGACTTAGAGCACCTCATTGTGACACATTTAGTGCTTGATTTCTAAGCCATCTTTCTTTCAGAACAGTATTGAAGTAGGTAGTCTTTAATTAATCAATCTTCTTGCGGGGGGGGGGGGCGGTTTCTATGTATAGCCCTGGCTGTCTTGGAATTTGCTCTGTAGACCAGGCTGGCCTTGAACTCACAGAGATCCGCCTGTCTCTGGAGTAGATAATCTTTAATTGGCTCTCTTGCATGAATGTTAAATAGTCTGCCAGAGGATGCAGAGTTGTTGGTTAAATTGGCAGGATACCAATATGGCTTACTACTACCAAATGCTTACCTCGAGGGTCACTTCAGCTATCCGTTCAGGCTCTGGTGTCCCTCCCACAGCTATCCACTGATGGTAAACCTGTGTCTAAGGAGAGAAAACGGGAAACATACCAGTTAGCCCAGGTCCGTTTACAAACACCTTGGAAATTGTCCTGAATATTTAGCCTTGGCCATGTTTTAGTTTTGATAAAGTAGTGTTGATTTGTTCTTAAATACATCCATAATCAAATTTTAACTTTCATTTTTGGATTTATCTAAACACACATAAGTTATAGTTTTAAGACTCTTGAGAGTAGAGCTAGTAAAAATGTCTTGAATTTACTGTGGAATCCTGCTCTGCACCAGGACATAATTAGTTCTTGATAAAAGTATTGATTTGATTTGAATGTGAATTGCGTATTAAAGACTGAGGCCACAGTAATGCCTCATTAATTCAAATTATTATTCTTTTAGTTTAATGAATTGGAATAGCAAAGTTAAAAGAACAGCCAGAAGACAGACAACATTAAAGACATGTCGGACTTGCTGGAGACCTGTGCGCGTGTTGCTAATGGCGGGTGCCTGCTGTCTACATGAATGTTTCCTTAGAATACTGTGGTAGGCACGCTTAGGGTTCTTATGGACCTCAACTGCTGAGACTTGCTCACTGACTTTTTGTCTCATTTTAATAGTCTTTGCCCTCAAGTTTGTGCTAAAACCCCAAAATCAAAAATGGAAGAACTGCCAATATGCAACTTCTGTCCTCTATTTTCCCACTGACGGTCATGTAGTCAGCCACCCTTGGCTCCATGGAAAATATGGGCAAGGTGCAGAGCTACCCATAACAGTAGGAAGGGAAAAAAGAGATCTTTTGTTTATTTGTTTGTGAGACGAATTATTTCCCATCATGGTGGATTCTTAGCCCACTGCACAGAATGCCACATGCTAGCTGAGGTCGTTGGGAGGAATAGAGCAGGTTAGCATGGCTAACACATGGGCTGGTGCCTTCAAAAATGCCAATCAAATAAGCCTGTCTGCTCCTAGGAGGCATTAATAGCTGCTGTCTAAAGTGAAGATCTGTAGAATTCCAGAGGAACTGCTAGAAACAGACACTGGAAGTGGGGCTCGACAATTGCCAAGTTCAACAGACTTCTGGTAACTTCCAATAATGCAATAGTAGGGCCTGTGAGAAGTTTCTCCACCCTTTCAGTGGAGGGCACTCTCTTGCGAGTGACTGTTGTAGCCAGTCACTTCCTGGTCATCCTGTCAAACTGTGTTTGGTCCTGTTGGAGTGGCTAATACCCTCCTTGAGCTGGAGCTCTGCAAGCTCTAAGAGTGCCAGGATTGGGGAGAGCACACAACTCTACTGCCTGCATACTGGGAGCAGGTTGCAGCCATCACCCGCTGAGTTGACACAGCTATTCCAGGAGAAGAGACTTCTTCGCAAGGGAAGTTTTTGCCAGTTGCTATTTTGAAGAATTTGTTTTCGAATCTTTTCCAAACAAAAGCTTACTTTTCGGAGGGAGGTGGAATTTTGTGAGTTTTGGGAATAGAATTAGGTAACTACCTCATGGCAACATGCCTGCCACAGGCAGCTCCACACTGCTTCTTTACCTTCATACGGTCCCTGCAAGAAGACCACTGCTCTTATTCCACATTCTTTGCGTCTTCATTTTTTTGAAATGCCACAAAAATAAAGCTATCCAGGATGTAGTCTTTTGAATCTGGCTTCATTCACTTAACATCTTACAGTCTAAATTTCTCACTGTTGTTTTTATGGTTGAGTAGAATTCTGTTATGAATGTACCATGGCGTCGACTGAGGGAGAATGATGCTGTTTCCAGCTTCTGGTATTTCAGATAATGTAGCTGTAAATATTTATGCACAAGTTTTTATGGATGTAAATTTTCACCTTTCCTACCGAAAAGCCTACGAGTAGGTTGTTGTGTCATATGTTAGTACATTTCTTTTGTTTGTTTTTTCAAGACAGGGTTTCTCTGTGGAACAGCCCTAACTGTCCCAGAACTAGCTCTTGTAGACCAGGCTGGTCTCGAACTCACAGAGATCCACCAGCCTCTGCCTTCCAAGTGCTGGGATTAAAGGTGTGCACCACCATAGCTCGGCTGTAAGTACATATTTAATGTTTTAAAAAAAACCCACCAAGTTCTCCAGAATGGCTGTGCCATTTTATATTCCATTTTGGAATTGAAGTCTGGTCTTCTTTCATTTTTGTAAGCACATACACATTGTCAGGGTGTGGCTATTTAATCTTAGCTATACTAATAGTGTACTGAGGTGTCTTCACGGATTTAAGCTGCTTTTCCACGAATTTGGTGATGCACATCTAATGTGCTTATTTGCTATCTGAGAATCTGGTGAAGTATCTATTCAAAAGTTTGGCCTATTTTTTTTTTTTAAGGGTTTTCTTACTGTCAAGTCCTGAAAATGGTGGGCATAAGCCTTTTGTCTGATACATAATTTGTATTTTCTCAGTCTATAGCTTGTCTTTTCATTCTCCTATTAGTAATATGTTTTTGTAAGAAAAAGCTTTTAGCTTTATGAAGTCCAGTTTTTCACTTTGTGTTTTATGGTTTGCACTTTCAATAAGGTAACTGAGACTATCTTGTCTAACCCAAGCATGAAGATTTTGTCCTATTTTAGTCTTGGAGTTTTTAAGTGTGTCCTGTCATTTGACATTGTGACTCAGTGTTGTCAGCTGCAGAGTTCCTGCTTGAAAACTGTGTAGTTGCCTTAAACACATACACAAAATATTTCAAAATAAAGCAGAGTCTTCAGTGCTCTAAGCAAGTTTCTGATTTTGCATTGGGGGTCATTCATAGCTGTCCTGAGGCACACATCAACCTTGAACTCACCCTTGAACTGCAGGTTGGACTTGTTACCTCATTTTTTTTTTGACTCTGAACCATTGAGCTAATTTTTACGTACTTGTTGGAAAGAGATTGAGGCTTATATTTGGTCGTAGAGATGGCCAGTTGCTTTAGAAAATCTCTTGAAAAGACTGCTCCTTTTGGCTTTCAACTGACTCCGCACCTTTGTGAAAAATCAATATCTGTGTGGTTCTATTTTTGGACTGTTTCTTTTTAATCAATGTGTCTATCTTTTTGTCAATTGAGGTAGTTACTTTTCAAGCCTCAGATTACTGATGAGGGAGCCGAGTCTTAGTCAAATTAAGCATCTTGTCTAAGGTAATTCAGCAACAGATGATTGAGCAAGCCTCATGCTAAGGGTGGGCTGTCCAGCTCCCAAAGCTGTGCTGGCCTGGGAAGTGGCTTTGGCATCTGCGATTATCTTAGTTATTTTGCTTCTTTTTAATAGGCTTGACTTTAAGGAACATTTGATGTCTCTGGTTTTGGAAGCATAGATGTGATGAGCAGATCTCACTAAGTTATTTTAAAGTGACTTGAAAATTCTTTTTTGCTTGCAAGGCCATTAGTTAGTAGACCTAATTACTTTCCAGCATCTCTAACAAGGCATAATATTCTTTTTAAAAATCCTGGCGCTCCATACACCATTTCCTTTGCTTTAAAGAGAGTGGTAGAAATCTATGTTTCTTATGTGGCGAGGAAAAGATGTTTAGGATTTGTGAATTTGAGAACACAGATGGGCCAAGAGTGACTTGCATCCAGATGGCTTATGCGAGGAACTTGGTAAGAGGTGAGAGAGTTACACTAACGTGGCAGTGAATAATAAATTAGTGTTTCAATATTGGCAAACTGGAAGATTTTGAAGAATACCATATTTAGTTAGCTTTTGATGATTATAACCTAAGCTCATGTATTTAATTAAAAAAAAAAAAACTAGGCCCGTATACCTATCTTCCCCCTCTCTCTTATACCTACCTACCTATCTACACACACACACACACACACACACACACACACACACCATGTGTAAGAGACATTTCTAGTGCATTCAGCTTAGGCAGTGTTGCTGCCTCCCCCCTCCCCCACTGTTGCTGCTTTTTAAGTGAAATAAAATGCAAAGACCCAGTCTCACTGTTTAGTCCAATGAGCTTGCATTGTCCTGCCTCCACCTCCCAGATCCTGGGATGATAGCTGCAGACTACTGTGACTGGCATATGTTCAACAGCTCCTTTCCTTGAGATGCTGGGGATTGAACCCAGAAACTTATGCATGCTGAGGAAGCTGCATCCTCAGCTACATGTCACTCTCATATATACCTTTTAAAACTTAAAAAACATTTCATGTTTTTAATGTGTGTGGGTGTTTTCCCTGTACATATGTCTGTGCACTGCATGTGCAGGGCCTACAGAGACCAGAAAAGGCTGTTGGATCTCTTAGAGCTGGAATTACAGCTGGTTGTGAGTCACCTTATGGGTGGTGGGAATTGCACAGGGTCTTCTGGAAGAGCAGCCAGTGCTCTTAAGCACTCAGCCATCCCTCTCACCCATTGTAAGTACTTTGTTTGCTTTTTTTGAGACAGGGTCTCAGTGTGTATTCTTGGCTGGCCTAGAACTCCATATGTAGATCAGAATCTTAGAGATCCGCTTGTGTCTGACTCTCCAGTGCTGTGATTAAAGGTGTGTGCTACCACACCTAGCTCCCTCAGTAAGTACTTTTAATTTTAAGGAACATATTACTGATGTGGTCCAACTTTCTTCAAGAGACAAACAATTCTCAAGCCCATTTCTCTGTCCCACTACAATTTTCCTCTGCTGTTTCTTAGCTATATATTAGATACAACTCCTGGGATAACTTTTTGATACTGGAAACTCATACACAAAACCAAGCTCTATTTTCTCTTATCCTTACAAGGAAACAAACACTTCCAATTTCCCTATTTATTTCTATATGATAGACATGCTCTTTATTACCTCACAATTTTTGACTTTTCTCTCTCCTATCTTGTCGTGACATTATCCATGGGTGACTTGTGCTGCTTGTTGGTTTGATCTGGCTCCTTTTACCTCTTACAGTGCCTTCTTATTCCTCCCTTTAGTCTGTCTCCTTATCTCAGTGCTTTCTTTGACTCATGCAGGCCAGACCAAGTCTGCCTTGTGTTATGGGCATTGTCCCTTCTTCCTGTTCTGCCCAGAGTAGTTCTCGTTTTTGTAGGTTGAAAACTAGGACATTTACAGCCATCCCCTCTTTGAATCCCTCAATTCACTGCAATGAGCATGCTCCCTCTTTCCTTTGATCTCCTGAAACAACCTGCATGGGGTCTAGGCTAGCAGTATCAGCATCCCCTGGGAGCTTGTTAGAAGTACCCCACCCAGATGCACTGAATCATGAGCTCTGGGGATGGATCCCAGAAATCTGTGCTTAACAGACACTCCAGCTCATTCTTAGCATGGCAACAGTCAAGAACCCGAGAAAGCCATCTCTTTCAGTCCCAGATGCTCCCTGGCCTACCGCTGATGTGTAGAGCAGTTTATCTTTTAGTCTGTGCCATTGAGTGTGTGTGTATATGTGTATGTGTGTGTGTGTGTGTGTGTGTGTGTGTGTGTGTGTGTGTATTTTATTCTCAATACTAACCCAGTTTTCTTTCTCAGCCATTTTTAATTCCTTGTTTAAAATAGACTCCAAATTCACGCCATGGAGGAAGACCTTCAGTTTTTTTTCATTATTTTTTTTTTCTGTGCAGCTTGCATTTACTTTATGCTGTTCTCGTTTCTCATGATGTTACTACTCTGTAAGGGCACAGGTTGATGGCACGTGGTTCAGTCTTTTCAACAAGTAGAATCGTCTAACATGTCCCCAACCCAGCACTGAGGATATATTTCATACAAATTTTTGTTGGTTTTAGTAGTAAATTGAAGGAAAAATATTAAATGTCAAACAGCAAGTATGCTGTTGTTTGGAGTCCACCATGAACCCAGCTATTCAGTGGTGGAATGTCTATGCTCGAAGGCTTTTGATTTTGTCTGGGTCACCTAAGGTTTTCCTAATCCTTCTCTTCAGGCAGCAGAAGATGTCTCGCTTAAGAAGCCTGCGACACTCCTGATGGAGCATGCATTGCAGATTGGGCAGGCATTTTTGACTTCTGGTCCTTCACCTTTCAAAGTGGTTAATTCACACGGTTGGACCTTGTTCTGTCATTTGAAAAATTGGGAATCTACAGCCCGTTTTGTACAGTTCTTACTGTGCAAAGATTAAATGAGATTTCAGGGGAGGTCCTTATACAACCCCTGTCCTATATTCAGTGTCTATAAATGGTCCCGTTAGGTAGTAGCACCACTAGAACAGCATATTTAAAGCAAATTCTCCCTGGGCTCAGTCCTGTCCACTCACTGAATGCCTTTAGTGAATGTATTGCTCATGGATAAGACATTTCATGGTTCTGGTCTGTGCAGACACTCTCTTTTCTACAGAGCTTCCAGTTTTAGTGCTTTATAATTGTTAATGAATGCTAAGAAATATTACTTGACTTTTTGACAAATCTGTGCATTTCTTAAAATTTATTCATTCAACTTTAGTTTTAAT
The DNA here is from genome assembly GCF_014885135.2 of Alexandromys fortis. Lineage (NCBI taxonomy): Eukaryota > Metazoa > Chordata > Mammalia > Rodentia > Cricetidae > Alexandromys > Alexandromys fortis. Next base: position 3,362,767 of record NW_026067973.1, read on the forward strand.
GGATGATAGCTTACTTTCTAATAGTATCTGAAAGGTTTTTATGTTTTTTTTTCTTTTTTAGTAGAATAAATTAGGCTAGCTAAATGGGCACTTTGACACAATGCCCTACCAAGACTGTTGTTTCATTGTCAATGGCTGGTTTAATCAGTATTATTTGAAGGCAATTTCAGACTATTCTGGCATTTGGTTCCTTATTTAGTTTGTGTTCTTTTCCTAACACATCTAATTAATGGAACTGTCCAGTGGACTAACATGGAGAAGGAGAGATGACGTTGTGAAAACTTCAATCATGGTAACAGCAGCTAGCATTTGTCTGGCTTGCTCCAGTCTGCAGAGTGCTTTCCCTGGCCTCATGCCAGATTTTAGAGATCATGTGGAACTTCCATTGCTCTTTTTGTTGTTGTTTGCCAATTAGAGAATTGATGATTTGATTATTGACTTTCTACAAAACCAGAAGGTAACAAAAAGGACCCTGAAGTTGAGGCTAGGACATTATAAAAACTGTTTGGGTTCTTGACTGGTGATGGAGCTCAGTTGGTAGAAAGCTAGCTCACTAAAAGCCCTGGGTTGGATCTCCACTACCACTTGTGCTGGGAGTGGTAGTGCGTGCTTGTAAATCCAGCCCTTGGGAGGTGAGGCAGGAGAATCAGAAGACCAAGGTTATCTTCTGCTACTTAGTCAGTTTGAGGTTGCTGGATCCAGGAGAACCTGTGCAAAACAAAACAAAATTTCTAATTCTTCTTGGGCTAACACACAGAAAATGGGGTACAGTTTCATGTGTTCAAAAGCGCTGCCTCCCACATTCAATCATGTGGCACAAGCAATAATCTGCTTAGGTTCAGATTTTGGCTTTGCTTCCTTTCCTGAGACAGACTAAGATAATCATTTCATCTTCCTGAGCCTCCTCTCCTCATTCATGAATGGGGAGCTGAAAGAGTCAGCCTGGTAGACATGGCAAAGCAGTGCCCGAGACACAGTAAGCATCCTATAAGCATTAGCTGTTATTGTTGTGGAGGAGTGGGTGAAGGGCCTCCCGTGAAAGGTAAGTGATTGTACTTAGACATAATTATAATTACACAAGTGGAAACCAGAGCGCCCATAAGAGTTCATTCTGACACAGCTGCTTAATTCTTAGGCGGGGTTCTACTTTGGTAAAATGTATATGGCTTTCTTAGTTTGGATTTTCCTATAGTCACAGGAACACTTTGGGCCTCTAGTTTAAGTGAAAAACTGGAGCCTGGGGTGTGATTTCTATTTCTAAATCTCAAAACCCGTACCAGGTCTACAGTAATGTCCCAGGTGGCAGAAGAATCCTCCACATACCGTCCACACAGACACACTGCACTGGGATCGAAGGCACAGTAGCCGCTTCCACGAGCCATGAGTTGTTAATTGCCTTCTTTAGAAATTCTAGTTTTCCTTTTAGCATTTTCACAAGTGAAACAAACATTCTATTTGCGAAGTTCTGTTCTTTTCTTGTGGATTTGGCAAGTCACCTGTTCCAGGAGCCCCTTTCTGATGGCAGAGGAAGCTCAGAATCTGGCTGGCTTCAGGCTTTTTCCTTGCCAATGTCCCTGCCTCATCTCACACAATGTAGAGCTGAGAATACAAGATTGACACCGTGCTGCCTATAGTCTTTCTGTGTAATTTTCTCTGACGCTTGATTTTTTTTTTCAGAGAGAAATGCATTTTTTTAAATGTGGAAAACCTATTAAAATGTTGGTAAATACTAGAAACAGAATTAAAAATTGCAACATTTGAATCAGTGTTAAGATCTGGATGTGACCTCCCTACAGATACCATGTGCAGAAGGCTCTTGTATCCCTGGGTCTCCTTCTTGAGCTCTCAAAATACTGGGCTTCATTATCAGATTTGCATAGCATCTCATTCTTCTTTGCTCATCTTCCTCCAATCCATTTCTCTCCGCATCTTCCAACCCCCTCTTCTCCTTAGCATTTCCCTTCTGTTTAACACAGCAGTTACAAGGTGCGGAAGAAAGTCTCTTTCTCCATGAAACCACAGGTTGTGCATGACACTGGGTAATAACATTAGATACCTAGAGAAGTCTGTTCATTTTTAATTTATTGACATCTGTAATCAACATGAAAAGCTTTTCTTCATAACTAATGTTGAGAACTATGGACTTTAGACGTATGTATGACTCCTTTCCAGAGTATGCATGGCTATGACTAGACGTAGGATTTTGACTTCTTTAGGTCTTCTGCATTTCTTTCTTTTGTTTAAAGGTTTCTATGTTTTTCTTTTTGGTTTGCTGTAAAATAAGGAGAACACCTAGTACATCTGTAAATTCTCCAAGTATTAAAGTAATAGAAGTGTGAGACTATTTTAGACTTTTTCTTTAATACAAATTTTACTGGTCTTGGTTCAAAGGGTAGGTTCCTTTCTTTCTCATGTCTAATACAGCCCTGGAGGAAAAATTGTTGACAAGCTACCTTTTTTTTTTCGGTTTGTGTGTGTGTATGTGTCTGTGTACACGCTTGCTTTTGCATTCCGGCACATGTAGGTGAGGAGGCCAGAAAATGATAGCTTGGAGTGTCATTCTCAGAAAAGCTCTCCTTTGAGACAGGGTCTCTCATTGGCCTGGAACTCATCAAGCAGGCTGTGCTAACCAGACACTGAGCCCCAGAAATCAACTATCTTCAACTCCTTAGCACTGTGATTACGAGCATGCGGTGAGTTCCATGATGACATTCCTATCTGCATGCTTGCAAGGCTGAACTACCTCTCTGGCCCCCAAACCACTTATCTTTGAATGTGTTTATTTCTCCATGCCTTACTATGATCATGTCAAAATGGAAACGCCTTAGAAGATGAGCTGCTTTCTAGGTAAGTGGTCCCAGGAGCATTTAGGAAACACTGTGCAACTCTTAGTGGTTACATTTTTTTTTTAAAAAATGGATCTGGTGTTTGCTCGAGCACGTGGGGTTCATGGGGTCATGACATTCCTAAGGAAAGAACGACCTTGCACTCATCAGCCTCTCTATGTCAGTCGGTTGGGTTTGCGCCTGCTAGCCTTTTCCATTTGAGGTGGGTCCCCCTTTGAAGCACTCCACACTGTGAAAGTTCAGAACAGTGAGTCGTCATTAGTGATTGAAGCCTCATTTAGATTCCCAAATCGAAACTGTTTGTGAAGACTACTGCTCCTCCACAGCAGATGTCTTGTGCCGATGACGAGCGTGTTCCTCAGAGAACAGGCTCTCCCCGGCCTTTCATAATAAGAAAGCGTTTTTAATCCTTCCAAACAGGTGCTGCCGCAGTTTATTTATAACCGATGCATTAAAATGAAAAATATTGAAAGGGTCCTAAGTGGAAGGCGGCTATTGAAATATTGCCATATTTAAATGATAGGATTTTTGTCAGACTGATTTGTGGGAGAGGACCAGTCAGTGCTGGCTGCTAAGTGATGTACTCTAGGCTTCTTGTAAGTTCAAGAGTCGCTTTCTGTAGTGCGAGAGTCCTGGATAGGCTGCCCCTTGCAATCAAAATGATCGCTCCTTTGCATATTCATAATCATTTGGTCGGCTCCCATGCTCTTTGACATTTCTGATCCTTCTGCAGCATGCCATCTGTTAGGCCCTTTGGCTTCCTAGACTTCCTGCAGCATAAAGATGTGAGCCCTTCCTTGAAAGAGTCTGCAGGTGGTTAGGCCTTTTCTTCTCAGTCCGAATTTCATCTCACACACGAGGCAGGTAGATATGTTCCTCCACATTGGCCTAGGCCTGTTGATTTGAAAATGTCATGGGTTTATATTTCCTCTGTCTAGTTCTTTCCTGGGGAATCTGGCCAGAGACTGAAGTGTAGTTGGGTTGTATTAATAGGTGTTTGTGTTGTCCTGCGACAGCTGCTTCCGCTAATTTGTTTTTACAGGGCAGTTTATAGTAAATGAGTGGCACACTGAATATTTTACTGAGATTTCAGATTATCCAAAGAATATTTTCCGGTTTACTAATTGGTAGATAATGCTGAGTACATTGATGTTGACATGAGCAAATGGATTTAAAATGATTTGAAGTGAGCTTCATTAAAAGATGCTGTAATCATAGTCAGCAGGAAATGTCAAACTTGTTTCGCCTTCGTTCACTCTGGTGGACCAGGAGCTGTTGCAGTCTTTGCGTGTAGTTAGCCTTGTTGCTTTAGTTTTGGGGTGTGAAAGGTTTGGGGAAAAGATAGAGGGTTTTCCATTTTTTTTAGTATCTTTACCAGAAAATAAACAACATAAATTTCTAATTACCTGAGTGAATAAATGAACGTTCTCTGAGAATTACAGCAAAGTGTATTGTGGTAGTCTCACCACCCACTAAAGATTGGATACATGGAAATCATATTTTTTTTTTTGCCTATTCTGTACTGGAAGCTAATAAATTATGTAGTACTCATTCCAGCAGAAGCCTGCTCTAGAATTAAAGCTAATGCGCTCCTTGAAACACCGAAGAAAACATAGGCAAATGCATTCTAAATTCCTAGACGGATGCTTACAACACTGGATGTACCTTTTCATTTTAATTTATTTTAAAAGGTATACAAGCTATTTGATCAAAATTAACTACTTGGGGAAAAACTCTAAGGATAAATAAGACAGGAAGTAAATACAGCAGTAAAGAGCCAGGCTGTTCAGGCTTCAGAGCTCTCTCTCGCCCATGCCAAGTGTGTGACTTTTATATAAGCAACTCAGCCAGTCTGAGCTCAGCGTTTTCTGGTCAGTCCAGGGCCTTGCATAGGACAGGAAAGTTCTTTACCAGTTAGTTGTATCTCTAGACTGTTTTTTTCTTCTTCTTTTATACAAAGTATATAAAATCAAAGATAATGATGTCTCTCTCATGAGGTGGTGTGGGTGTTTATCCATCTGTATCCACAGCAAGCTTTTCAAGGGCAAAGTAGCCGATGAGGGCTCCGTCAGTGTTGGTTAATGTGACCTAAATAAATGTCATTCCTTTTTTTGGGAACTAAGGAACTGCAATGGGTCTTAGATGTTAACACATGAACAAAACATCTTATTTCTTCCGAGTCAAGTTGAATGAAGACTTGTTGTCTCACTCCGAATATAGCTGTCTAGAACATGAAGAGTTTGAGAGGCAGTGTTTTGGAACTTGGGATATGAAGAAACTACCCCAAATTCCTGCTCTAGGATTCTGGGGGTGCTTACTTACTGCACTATTCTTGACTTTCTTCTTGACAGCCATCAGCTCCATTTCTCTTCCAGCCCAAATGTGCTATGCTGAGATACTGGCCCTGCCAGGCACCGACCAAAGGCACATAATGATTTCTCAGTGAGAACACTGTGATGCAAGAGTTTATACAATGCTAATGAAATCTGCTACCTGGCAAGTCACCTGCTCATTTCAGGCTCCTCATTAGCATCACATTCACCTGCCTGCCCCCTAAGCATTTGCACAGTGTGTGTACCTTTTAAATAGTGCCAGGACTGGTCAGCTTGACATACTAACAATCTAGCTGGATGCGCGATAGATTACAACGCCTCGCGGAAGTCTCTAGAAAACACACTGCCCCAGTAGCAATAATAGAGTCTACTGAAATGGAGGTAGAAGGTTCTGGACTGCCCAAGTAACTTAATTAGCAACTACTGTTTTGGGTTCAGAACTTCTCTCTGAATTGCCTGTGGCTTGAGCAGAAAGCGACCTCCCCATCTCTTCAGTCAGGATTCTACAAGACAGCTGTGAGCTGATTTTTTTTTAAAATTTTCCCTTAATGCCATGATGCATTTTGTAGGGAGGCAAGGAAAACTTCCCACTCGAATGACCCTATTAGCTTTTCTGTGTATCCTGTAAACCATGCTGGAAATGTAATAATCTTTGGTGGCTTTGAGTATGGGATACAGCCTCTGTTGACAAAGGTAAAAAATGGCCCAGCAGACTGCAGATGTGGTTTGTGGGTTAGTATGGACTTCCCTCATCAATGGGGAAATGGGGCTTAAGTCAGGCTTAGAAAATGAGAAAAATGCTTACGGGACGTGACTAGTGCCTCCAGTGTGCACTGTGCTACATAAACCCATTATACGCTTTAATTTAATGTTCTCCATAAAGATTCAGGACCTGTCAGTGGAAGGAAAGAAACAAGCAATCCATCTTCACTGAATTGTGAATAGAGTTTTATATTTAAAAAATATACCTTCACCTCAACATATTTTTTTTCATTCAGTTTTCCCCACGTCTTGTCCCTTGCCTGTCTTGTAGTGCCACTGCTTTGGTGTCTCAAGAACTGTTTTGTGCAGTGAAATTAGACTAATGTGTTAAATATTTAACATTGCTAATTGATTCACGATAAAGGGGAAAGGAATAGATGCTGATCATTCAAGCCCTCGTCAGCAGACTTGAGTGCTCAAGACTGCAGAAAAATCTGGATGGAAGAGGATGTATCTCACGGGAACGTGGCCTGTGGATAATACAGCCTTCCTTGTGGTGGTGATTGAGCCAAAATGGTGTGTGTTATGTGTGTGTGTGTGTGGTTACTTACACCTGGGAGCCAGAAAACAGTTTAATTCCATAGAAAGCTTGTCCTCCCACCCCGCCCCCGCCGCCTTTTATTTTCAGGCGTCTGGAGTAGATCGGAGATGACCAGATGGATGCGGTATTTTAGTGATTTCATGTCTTTCGCATGCTAGGAGTGTTAACACACTTGCCTGTACTTCACTAAAGCAAGCCAGAATTTGCCATGATTTTAATTGATGAGAAAGGAATTAGAAACTGCACTGGGTCAGAGTAGAATTTTCCATTATGAAAACATAACCTTTTATGGGGCACCCTGTGAAATGTCAGAGATCCAGGTTTGCCTGCGGCTCCACCCCATCCCATCCCCCTCCCCAAAAGAAAGGAAAGCAGATCTCTGCATTAGATTTCCTATAATCAAATTCTATGTAGAATTCTATGTATGGACCTACATACCTCTTTCTCTTTTAAGCTGTTTTGTTGGCTGATTTATACAGATGAAAGGTACTTCTGACATCTTTTTTTTTTTGGTTCAAATTGTTTTAAATAGAAGAAGGCTAACGGTATGTTAGGAAATATAGGAAATATAAACATTATTATGTTTTAGCAAATGTCAGCACTGGGGATTAGTCTTGGTTGTCCCTTTTCTCCCCCTTAGCGAGTGACATTAGTAAAGTGAGGCAGGGGCAGGGGCAGAATTGTTTAAAAGATTGATGAGCTGTGTAAGGTGCTATATGGATATGTTTGGTGAGCAAGAGCTGAGAGCACCCACCAAGGGTCAGGGGTGGCCCCCATCAAGTGGGGGTTCAGTGGCTTGTGCATCTCTGGGGATTACCCTGGGTGTTTGGTTTGTAGTTTTCTAGGAAGGTCAGTGTTTTTATTGGTTCTTAAAGGGATGAAAAGACTCCAGGTAAAGCCACTCCCAGCGGTTATCTTTCCTGAGCTCTTCCCCAGGCTCACTCATTCCCCACTTCCAGGTCCTCTTCCCTTTTCCTTCTCCTTTTTCTCCACTGCCTCTTCTAAGTAGGACACCTTTCGGAGAGGACGATGTGGGTGCCAGCCATTTTGACTGCTGTTCAAACTAAGGGCCTTCCTTAAGCTCCGATCGTCTCTGCCAGAGCAGAAGCTCTAAGTCTCATGTCACTAACCCTTTCCTTGTTGATAACATAATGATAGTTTACTAACTTCCCTTGCTTTCCTCCCTCCCTCTCCTCTACATCAAAAATAAATTACTTGTGGAATATTTAATAGGTTCACGGGGCTCTGCTCTGGTCTTATCTGTTTTAATTCCGTCTGAGATGAGATGCGGCACTTGTCAGCAGAGGCGGCTGACGATGTCGGTACACCTTGCTGAGCACAGGTCACGGTGGCCTGCAAACCTAAATTGGGTGGTTCAGCAGAGGAAGCCTCCTGCTGCTGAGAGGGAGGACCGGAAGCACAACCTCCTAGCTCACATTTAGCTGCTGGGTGTTATGCAGAGGACCCGCTAGGCTCCCTGGCCACCTATTGCAGTGTCCTGGGCTGCTATTTGGACATTTTGTGGTCCAGCAGAAGCAGTCAGCTTTCTGAGATCTATCTTACAAAATGATATTTTTGAAGGTCACCAAGCATTGGTTGCCTGCAGTTAAGCATTATCTGCCTAGCCCGCCCTGTGGTATTTGGCACCATTAACTTCTGTTTCCTTTTACAAATTCCGCCATTTGTTCTGCAGCACTGCCTGGTTTTGGACAGCTTTATTTGGTGGTACTTGGCTGGCTCTTTTCCTTCTCCTCCCAGCTAACTGTTTCCCTATATTTTGTCCTTGGCTGTTTCCTTCTCTTTGGCCTGAGTGTTCTTTCGTCTAGATTTTACTCACTTCTTCAGGGGCTGTCTTGTATTCTCTCCTCCTGGACCCTGTCCCTGCTTTAAAAAATTCCAAAATGCATTGTCAACTGCCTTCTGTTTCTAGTTCCATTGCCCCTATAAATTCCTGTTGTTTAAAACAGAACTTTAAGCGCAATCACTTGCCCACTATCCCCCAGATCCTAAAACACCCCCAGAACAGGCTTCTGGCACGACCATGACCCAAGGGCTGGAGAAGTGGAGGTAGGCAGATCCCTGGGACTTACATATGGACCCCAGTGTCACCTGCTTTGGTGAGTCCTAGGGGGTTGAGAGATCTTCTCTCAAAACAAACAAACAAACAGAACAAAAAGCCAAGGTGAATGGCTCCAGAAGAACGGGTTGACCCCTGCTCTCATGTGTGTGTGTGTGTGTGTGTGTGTGTGTGTGTGTGTGCATGCGCGTGCGCACATAAACAGAAACACAAACAGAATAGAGCTCCATTTTATCTTTCCATCTTCGTTTCCACACAAATACACAAGTACACCAAAAGGACAGAATAAGAATTAGAAGTATCGCCACCATAGCCACTGCCAAAAGCAGATCCCTGAGGCAGTTGGTTCAGTCAGGTTTCTTCCTTCTCTTTTCTGGGCTCCCAGTCCCTCTACCTGGAGCCTCCAGGCCTGAATCTCAGCAGACTTACAGCTCTTCTTTCTGCACGTTATGTGCACGTGGTTCCGGTCCAGGTCTTCTTCACCGTAATGAAGCATTCTCAATCTGGACTTCCCATTACTTTTCTCGGGTCAGCAGTGATGTAGTCCTCTATGGCAGAAGTTCTCAACTTGTGGGTTGTTACCCTTTGGGGGCGGGTCAAGCGACCCTTCACGGTCACCTAAGAGCATTGGAAAACACAGATATTTACATTACAATTCACAATGGTAGCAAACTTACAGTTAAGAAGTAGCAGCAACATAATTTTGTGGTTGGGGTCACCACAACATGAGGAACTGGATTAAAGGGTCGCAGCATTAGGAAGGTTGAGAACCCCTGCTGTAGGATGTGGTCCTTCCACCTACTAAAGACAGATTTGTCTGCCTCACACTCTGCCATCACCACCGTCTGGCACTAAAGGCCAGAGTTTTCAAAGCAGGAGCCTTAGGCTGCCTTTTCACCTTCCTGAATGCGCCGTCCTAATACACTGTCAACCACTTTGCAGCTTCTCACATGTAGGAATTCCCCCCCCCCCCCCAGCATTCTTCTTTTTCCGTATCTGTGCTTTGAGGTTTACATTCCTATTTGAAGATCAAGTCTGCCTTGACTGCTTTTACTTTATTGGAGCTATGATTCATACTCTTTCGGGGATGGGGGCAGGGTCTCATGCAGCCCAGGCTGCCTTTGAACTCGTTATGGCGCAGAGGACGACTTTGAATGCTTGATCCCTGCCTTCACCTTCCAGGTATTGGGATTCCTGCCTTCTTACTCTGCCATACTGGGAGCTGAACCAGAGGCTGAGGGCAAGGTAGGCAGGCACTCTTCCAATTGAGCTACATCCTCAGCCCTTGCCGTTTTATTCTTTATGAGGTTTGTAACTTCCATTCTGTGCAACGCTGTTTCCATTTCATGTCTCAGCTAGACTACAAATACCAACACAGTCCAGGCTTTCTGTGCACACACTTCTCTTTCTCCATTTTGTATGCTGCCCAGCGCGGTACCATGTAAATGTTAGGAACCCAATAAATATTTATTGAATGGATTAATGAACACCTACACTGAAATTCTACTTAGGTTAGCAGGCTAACTCGAAGCAACTAAAGATCTCTTTCCGCTAACGATCTTTTGTCTAATTGTTTTGGAGCCTCTCTGCTTAGCCGTGCAAATTAGCATGGGTTCATGGGCCCAGAACCTGAAATAGAAAGGAACCAGGTTGTAGGTATACAGGATTTTAGTACAAGAAAAATGGGAAACAGTGGTGCCTGTGACCAGCTGTCAGTGTAAGCTGTGTGGGTTTCTTTTGTTGTTGTTTTTCCCTTTTAAAAAGAATTCTTCTTTTTTTCCTCCTAGCACTAGGATTTTCTTCCCCACTACACAGGCCCGAAGTATGGCAACAGCAGTTCAAGGGTGGACAGGAAGAAGAATTGGAGACAGAGAGAAAATATGATGTCTCACCATGTTCATTACCCAATATTCAATGCCATTATTATTATGGCTATTACTATCATTTCTGCTTTCACCATTTATCATCTAAAAACCGCTGTGGTGACATTGTATTTTTATAAAGATTCTTAAGAAATTATGTACACCCTATCGTGAAAGGTTAATACATGGCATTTAAACCTACAGCACTTGGTCACCTGCGGGAGCGGATTTTGTCAAACCAGTGAAGCCATGTATAGTTGAGATGTATTGTTCCGGGCTATTTGTAAATATTGTGTTGTGTGACACTCTGCCAGCACCTGGAGAGCCTGGCCTCTGGGACTCATCTGAAGAGCTTTTTACAGTGTGGCAAGCCAGTACCATGGTTAAAGGGAAAGGTTTGCTTTGAGGGTGCACTTGAGTCCAAGGGGGGAGTGTGTGGCTCCCTTATCCCCCTCCCCCCCACGGAGCTGGCCAAGAGCCTGAACATGGAGGGGCTGCTTTGGATACAGAATCTTCTTCCTGAACTCACCGCTAGCTGGAGGGGAAAAGTGCCAGGCGTTCGGGTCTGCTTGCGGGCACATCCAAAATTTAAACCCTTTCTGTGGGAAGTCAGTAGAGGGTTTAATAGAAGGTGAAACAAATTACACATAAACATATAGAAGTAGTCTGGCCCAAGTATGGAAAGGCCAGAGAGCTGGAGTGCTATGATGAAGTCCTAGGAGGTAATTTATTTCTAAAATTTATTGAACCCACTGAAGCATAAGTGTGAGGATAAGAGAAACCATATGCACATGTGGTCCAGAATGAAATTCTTCAGATGCCTGAGATGGCTGCAACTAGTGACTAAAGCCATTTTGAATTAACTTTGTGTCAGTCTCTCCAGTTTAGCCTCTTCCAGCGCTGCAACAGGGGAATGACAACTGCTCAGTGCTACCCGGTGCTACCCTTCAGCTGCACAGTAGGAAGAAAACGAGACCCTCATCTCCCATTCCAGCTCTGAGCATCTCTCTGTCTCTGAGTCTGTCTCCTCTCTCTCTCTCTCTCTCTCTCTCTCTCTCTCTCTCTCTCTCTCTCTCTCCCTCCCTCCCTCCCTCCCCCCCTCTCCCTTCTAGACTGTCTCTTCTCCCTCTGACACAGGGGAAGGAGAAGAGGACCTCATTTCTTCCCTCAGGATGGGGCAGTTTTACTCACTATGTAGATTCTTGCCCCCAAAATGTGATAGTACTGTTGTACAATTTTGTTTAGGAAGTACAAAATTAGGTGTGCTGCAACATGCTTGCAAATTCAGCACTCAGAGGTGGAAGCAGGGGGATTGCCACAAAATCAAGACTACATAGGGACAACCAAGCTTGTAAGGGATATACATCAAGGCCCAGCTTTGGGGGAAAATGTACAAAATTATCAGAAGGATAGACTTCTTTTTTGAGGGTGCTGATGTCTTAAGGCTGTGAAATTTGGATCTTATTGATTGGGGGAATGGTTTTGCATGCTAGCCATGAGAATTATCTGCAGTAACATCTAATCAGAGAGAGAGTCTAAAGGAATCAAACCGGAGACAAATCATGGGCTGGAATACAGAAGTGCATTGTGTAGCAATAACACTCCTTTCCATTCATTATTGCAGTTATAATTATGGAACCCAACATATTTAATTGGCACGGTGTACTCTTCTCTACTGAATAGATTGCATTGTTCATGTTTAAAAAAAACCTTATGCATCATGAATCCATGCACATGTTGCTCTTTGGCTCTCGAGAGGTTTCTTTGTTTACATGATGAGTGATTAGCTGAACCGTGGGGCCTCGCAGTTCGTCATATGCAAAGATGAAGAGGAAACTCTGCTCTAACTTTGAAAGGCTTTGGGTAATTTAAGGAAAATCTGTTAGATCTTTGGGAACTTATGTTTTAACTTAGAAAGATGTAAATGAAATATCAATTGAGTCCAGTTTGTGGGCTGGTCTTTATTTGCTCCTAGAGGATCTGGTGTGTGCTGAGAGGTTGGTTATCGGTGAGCATGTTTGAATTTGAACCTCAGAAGTGGTATCCCTGGTCCTGAACCCCTAGAAATGAGAGCAGTACTAAACGTACTAAACATGTGGAAAGTAAGGGAATGCATTTATTTGTATTGGACTTTCTACTTGACATCAGAGACTTGTAGCTTTCCAGATGAAATGCACAGGCTGTAACATAAGGATAGCAATGCTCACAGCTAACATTCATGAATGCCTGCTGTCTTCCAAGGTCTGTACTAAGTAAGCATCTTCTAGTCATTGTTTCATTTAATTCTCGCAACTATCCCCGTGTATGCTTTTATCCCCAGGCTGTGGATCAATCGCACCATTTTCTCATTTGCTGATCACACAGCTAACAGCCCTGGGATAGGATCCCAGTGGCCTTTCACCTGCTTTTGCTGTCTGCTGTAGAATGTAGTAGAAAGGCAAGGCTTGTTGTCGCAAAGCCTTTGTCATTTTACCTACACCATTCCTCACTACATGTATGCATTTCCACCTCTGAAAATTAGAGCTCTGTCTCTGGAGACAACAGATTCCTAGAACACAGTCAGTGACCTCCACACTTGAGGTTTGAGAACACCGCCCTAAACCCATTCTGTGGGCGCCACAGGTAGACCTGCTCTTGGATGCAGAAGGCCTCTACTTCAATTTCGTGCTGCAATGGATTCTTCACAAATGAGGATACTCCTTCATTTGCTGTTTACTCACATGGATTCCTTCTGTATTCTGTGCTGTCCACATCAAGCTTTGAATTTTTATATATTCTTGCCAGAATGCGCTTATTCATTAGCTGTTTTTATTAGCGTTCCGGTTGAGATGCCGTTTTCCATTCGAAACTCCAATTTTCTGTGGCTTTTAATTTTACAAAACAATTACCTACTGGGCTGAAACTCTTTAGGCTGCTTCTCCTCCCGGGGAGGAGGTCTGGGGGGAGTCTGTTCCACTTTTCCTGGCAGCCTAGACATTTATATTCATGCAAATGCTCTTTAAATAAAGTTGCAATTGCTTAATTAGTTAAGTAAACGGGAACGGAATGATTTAGGAATTTTTCTCGCAGGACAAAAGGGTTCTGATTTCCTTCCTGCCCCTCACTCAGATGTTTAGTGTGTTTTTGTCCTGGCCAACTAGGACTGAGTTTCTCACTTGTGTTTTGGTTATAGCTAGAAATCTGGGGCTATTTAATTTGGAGTTCTTTTTTCTCTTTCTTCCTTCAAGATGGGATTTCTTTGTGTAGCCCTGGCTGTCCTGGAACTTATTTTTACACCAGGGTGGTCTTGAACTCAGAGATCTGCCTGGCTCTGTCTCCCAAGTGCTGGAATTAAAGGTGTGCGTCACCAGGCCTGACTAATTTGGATATTATATCTCCTTTTTTTGTGGAGTGCTGGCTTCTAAATCCAGGGTCCTGAACATACTAGCAAAGGGCTCTGCCCCCAAATTACATGCACCTGGAATCCCTAAACCTGTGAATTTTATAAGTTTGATTTTTAGTTTATGTTTAAATGCTTACATTGACTAATGTCTTCTTAGGTATATAATGGTGAATATTAAATTTTTACCCATTCCTTGAACACCTGCTGTGTGAAGGGTTGAGTAACAGAGTAGAAGGAAGAGTGCACAATGGGCTGGAAGGAAATGCGTGAAGCATCCCTTCACGGTACCCAGTGTCCCAGGGTACTGTGGGAACTGTGCAGTCTGGCCAGGCATCATGCTAACAGGACTTCCCGGCTGGGTAAGGCAGGGCCCCTGCACTTACACAGCTGATGGTCTGGTAAGGCAAAGCATTCCAAGCAGCAGGAACAGCGCAAGCAGAAAAGTGTCTGTGAAACCATGGAAGACCCTCAGCTCTTCGGAAAGCCATTAATGTTCCGGTTTTGCTAATCTAAATATTGATATAAATGCAGCTATCAAGTGGAGGGATGTTTATGTCTTTGAGGTTTGTGATATACATGGCATCTGTTATTTCATTTGATCTTTGCAAACCCTTATGTGACCAGCAGGGATGATCGCCCCTATTTCATAAGGGATTTGAGTGATTTACGCAGTCACATAGCTGGTGCAAGAGCCGGATTAAAGTCCAGGGTTTGTATTTCCTGTCCAGTGCTCTTCTGTAACATCCGGAGTCATTGGCCTTATCTACTACATACACAAGTGCTAAGCCTTTAATGGTAATTTAATGAGACTTTATAATGTTCTTTTTACTTAACCATTTTTACTTAAACTCATCTGATGAGATAAAATTATATAAAATGAAATTGAGGTTATACATTAGCTTCTCTATATATGTCACTTGTTGCTGTAATTAAAAAAAAAAGTTAAAGTGTAGTTATTTTTCCCCTGGATATGGAAACTCCAAATGTCACTTCTTCATCTCATTGTATGGTCTTCTCACATTCCTTTATTCTGTCTTCACTGTCTGTCATGTCTTATAGAATGGAGAAATCACATCCGCTTATATGTATTCTGATTCTCAGAGAATGCAATTAAAAGTCCCATCTACCCAAGTCTTACCATTAATGACAAAAATATATTTGGGGGGAGATTTTCTCTCAGAGCTGTATTTGACTCAAACACATTGCAGCCTTTTATTGTCATCTAAAATATTTTATTTATTGATCGGTGTGTGTGTGTGTGTGTGTGTGTGTGTGCATGCTTAGAGGTAAGCTTGCTTAAGTCCTACCTTCAGGGGTTTGAGGATCTGAGGTAATCATGCATGCTGGCATTCAGCACTCTCCTCCTGAGCCACCTTGCTGATGGTCATGGTATGCATGTGTGTGTTCTCCACCTGTTTTCTTTTCATGCTATGCATACTTGGAGGTCAGAGGTCGACACCAGGTACAATCCTCATCCACTCTCCACCTCAGTTTTGATTCAGGGTCTCTCACTGAATCTGGAACATGCCTTTTGGCTACACTGACTGGCCAGTGAGCCCCCAGTATCCTCAGATCTGTGTGTCCCCAGCACTGGGTTTACAGATGGTGACACTGTGTTTGGCTTTTATGTGGCACTCAGGTCTGCATGCTCACCCATCAAGCATTACCAACTTAATCTTCTCAGCCTCCTCCACCCCACTTTTTAAAGCAGCTGCTTGAACAAGGAATTACCACCTTGCATTCTCTGGTGCCTTAGGACCTGTGCAACTGTGCCCGTTCCAAAGTATTCAACATGAAGGGCAGGAGCCCGGCTCCACTTCTCAGGAAGTACTCACTTGAACTCTGGAGTTGTTGGTTCCTGCCAGTTACTGACATTACCAAATAAGCATGCAGAGCATGTCTGTGCTTTCAGCTTGATTTCTGAATACGAAGTTGCAGCGAGAGGAGAGAAATGCTAATGTCCTGGCGATCTGTAAAACTTCTCCACGTTGAGCACTCCACAACCCACAGGTTCCCTTTTGCTCCCGAGGAAGAGGTGCTTGGAAGGTCCATCTCTCTCTCCTCTTTGTTTTCTATTTTCTGCAGGGAAGAGCTTCTAAAAGTTCCCTCTAGCTGTGCAGATGTGACTTGGGCCCTCTGGTCTCATATGTGTGGCTTTTCTAGAATATTCAGAGATTTTCCTGAAGTACTTGACTCTTGGGTACGCTTCCACAGTTGAGAGCATCACTGAATATGCCAGGGCTCCTTTCACACTTGGATGCTAAGTACGTTATTATTTAAAACTGCATATGGGATTTTCTGCCAGGGACTGTATTTATCTGCTTCTCCTGTTTGAGTTTTTGTCTTTGAAGTCTTTCTATTCTTAGAATTACTCCTGCTCCTCAATGATGCTTTTATTTTATTTTCCCCTTTTCCTATTTTTTCCAAAGCATACTGAAGAATTGTAAAGAAATACCTGTTGAACTTTTTTGGAGCTACCTGTGGTGTTTGGAGTCTTCTGGATGAGACCTTTTGAGTTCTCATTTTGATTTTGCAATTAGTTGCAGAAAAGGGGGAAGAAACCCCAGCCAGGTAGCTAAGGTCCAAGAAAGACTTGCCATTTTGATAAACAGAATTTGAAGAAGACACTCCCAAGCAAAGCTGCCCTCTGCTCCCTTGAAGCTTTCCCCAGCATCACGAGAGAAGGTCCTTCCATGGAATGCACAGACAGCGGGTGCTTCTCATGTTCTGTATGACCTGGAAAGCTAGGAGAGACAGAAATGCTTGCTTCCTGTATTACCAGAAGGTGGAGAAAGATGCCAAATCAAAAACCAATTCTTAGGCACATCCTTGGTGATGAAATTTAAAGGAGTGGCTTTCGACCCTTGACTTCTGGAGGGAGCTGGGCCCTGATAGTGGGCAGGAGAAGGGATGCTCAGTAGGTCAAGGTCACAGGGTGGGAGGGAACTGAGTGCTGAGAGTTGTGCTTTGGCTTTGGCTTTGGCAGCTGCATCCACACCGCCCCCCATGTAAATAAGTGAATAACTAATGCTAAGTCTCCTGATTCGGGAACGCCTCATTCTGTGTGGAGATTTCAGGGATTTGGGGGGTCAGTTGTGTGATCTTTCCATTTTGTAAGACTACAGTGAAACTGTGCCTTGACCCCGTGGAGTACCTAGTTGGTTAAGGGTTGAATATGTTCAGATAGCACAGGGCTGAACTGGAAAGACTGCCAGAGAAATGTCTGCCTGCAAAATGTGATCCTGCCCCAAGAGGAGGCCTCGGCTTCCGCCTTGATTTACCTGGCAGGAGGGACCTTCTGCCTACTCTCCTCAAGTTTTTTCTTAAATTCCTCTGCTTTGTATTGTGTCTCTGGAGCTATTCATCTTGGTCACCTGCTCTACTTCTGCTATTTTTAGCCTGGTGCCAAAGACCTTACAACTTCCTCAAGTGAAGGCTAAAGAATTAAGATCTGCTGTAAACAAAGACTCATCCCAGCACTTTTTTTTTCTTCCTCCAGGTGTTCTTTGGAATCAGCTTTACTGGCTTAGAACCCAGAGCATTTAGCCGCTCTAGGAAGGGGCCCCTGTCAGCTTTGATGCCAGAGGCCTCCCTACTTCCTAAGGACACCCTAGAAGAAATTACCAGGGACAGGAGTCCTTTTTTTTTCTTCTCTACCTATTTTCACATCCTAGTGTTAAAGTATAAATAGTAAAAATTATGTGGGTTCCTTCCTGTGACAAGGAGGTCATGTCTGTGAGTTCATTTAGGTGTGTCCCAGCGTTTGCTTAGCTCAATCGGTTATTGTAGCATTTAACTTCAGATTTTATTGCCTTAGGCTCTTGGGTAGGTAAGTACTTTATTTTATGAGCATTTGCCTTGTTGACTTGGACTGAGCAAAGCTGGCCACCTTCGGAGAGCACTGTTCCCGGCACATAGCATCTGACTCCTTACCTTTCATGATGCTGGTCCTTATGATACCTAGACTAACGAGAAAGTCAGAGTTTAAGTTAAATGTTCAGTTATGCACAACTAGCCTAACTAACTTTTATCAGGCCAAGCGCTAGATGCCGGCGTTGTTCTTGCCACCTAGAAAGCAAAAGAGGATGCTCGCTCAGTCACTTCTTCCGCCCTCGCAGCAGGCACTGCCATTGTGTGCCTTAAATCTTGTTTTGGAGCCCAGCATGGTGGCACGCATCTTTAGTCCCAGTATTTCTGGGGCAGACCCAAGAAGATCTCTGTGATCTGTGAGTGGGAAACCAAACCTGATCTACAGAATGAGTTCTAGGCCAGCCAAAGGTTACATTGTGAGTCCTTATCTCAAAAAAAAAAAAAACTTGTTTTGGAGGCTGACATGTGATAGATATTTTCCAGAATGGCATTGTTCAACGATATAAACTTTGTATCTATTTTTTTAAAGATGAAGAAAATGCAGAGTAAATTATTGTACATTTTATTCCACCCTTCCCAAGTTGAGTTTTGTGCTCTTTTTATTTTTATCTCTCCATCTATGTTTGTAGGGCTGTCTTTTTCCCCCATGTGTTAATGTAAACATATTTTATTTTGAGACAGATCAGTTCACTTCCCCCTGGAAATCCTTGCCTATGATGTGGTAAACCTCAATATAACTCTCCGGTCCGAATGACATTTCATAACTGTGTACAAATCAAACAGACTGTTGATATTAAATGACAACATTTAATGCCTGTGTCAACAATTCACTTAAGTCTCATTTCATTAAAATACTCCTGATCCGGGAACAGCCGCTTGTCTGAGTAGATGAAGCACTTGTCTTTCACCTCTAGTTTCCAGGAGAGTCATGACTGGTGAGCTGAAACTCCGATGGAATTTATAGCTTCTGCCTGCGGGATTGGAACAGAAATCTAGTTCTTATGATCTCGGGAGAGCCTAGGTTACCTGATAAGTAAATATCAAAACCAGTGCCCCCCCCCCCTTATTTTCTGTGCCATTTAGTTCTTTTAGGTGATTTCCACCCCCAAGTTTTTTTTTTTATTTTAGAGAAGATGCTAACATAGTTGAAAAAAACAAAATGAGTGTGAGTCACATGAATTGCTTTTCCTAAACGAGTGTGAGTCACGTGAATTGCTTTTCCTATTTTTTTTAAACAGCAGTCACAGCTGTAAAATTTTCTTGGTAGGTTTTTGTTTTGTTTCTGATTTTTTTTTTTAATTTTAATTGACTAACCAACAAATCAGTTTGGATTCATGAACTTCTTTTGTAACTCAGTCTGGTCTTGACCTAGTTACCTGAGGATGACATTGAACTTCTGATCTTCCCTTTCAGAGTGGTCGGATTATAAGCGTGTCCACCAAGTCAGCACTTTTGACCTGTTTCTTGGCTACCAGCTACATCCTCAGCCCAGACCCTTCAGTTTGTTTTTTTTTCCCCCTAGGAGATGTGAGAGCATTTTAGTTTGTGCGTGCCTCTTGTGGACTCTTTGTGGGACTCTCTAGGAAGATCTGGTTCTCCCTAGAGATTTTATTGATTGATTGATGGATTGATTGTGTATGTGTATACCTGAGTGTATGTATGTGGACCACATGCCTGCAGGAACCTCTGGAGGTTAGAAGGACATTCGATCCTTTGGCACTGCTTAGTAGTAGTTCTGAGTCACTGTGTGGGTGACAGGATTTGAACCCAGATCCTCTGCAAGAGCAGTAAGAGCTCTTAACTACCGAGCCACCTCTTCAGCCTGGGGACTGTCTCTTCCTGATTTCCAGACTGTAATAAAAGACTGCAAATGTATGTGGCATTCTTATACACATTGATTCCTCTGACTACCTTTAGTTAGGAAAGAAGCCCAGCCCTGCCAGGAACCTCTTCTTATACTGAAATGGTCAAGGGTGTTTCCCTGCATTTCCATATCAGATCACGAGTGTCTTAGATGAAGCTGCCTGTAAGTCACCAGCCTGGATATTTGAATAAAAGGATTATTATCTATTATTAGAACTACAGTTGCTTCTGCTCCTTTGGTAATCTCATCCTGCTGCAGGCCTTGGTCCTGATCACCTAGTAAATCTTTCTGCATTGTACCTTCTGCATTGCAAGCCCTCAGCAAGTTCAGGGTAAGAGAGACTGTTGCCTTTCATACTGTCATCTCCAGAAGGCCACAAGTGGGGAAACACTGGGATTGTGCCAGATTTCTATAAACTTTTGTAAAAGGGGAAAACTCTGAAATGAATTACATCCTTTGCCTTGGTGGAAAGCTGTCATTTGAACTAAGTGGCTGTGTGTGTGGCTCCTTTCAGTCTTGTTAACTTAGGAAAGGCAGTTGATTAATACAACCAAGACAACAGTGGGCTGCAATTGTCTGCATACTATGGAAGTCAGACATCTCCCCCTCTCCTAAGTCTGGGAGAATCGTTCCACTGTGTGAGTGGAGAAGACAAAACTTGCTATAGCAGTAGTCTCATTTCGAGATTATTCTGAAAGTGATTTAAAAGTCAGCCCAGGGTGTGCCTCACAGAAGCAATTTCATGGCTCCTTTAGTTTTTTTTTTTGGTGTGTGGGGTGTGTGTGTGTGTGTGTGTGTGTGTGTGTGTGTGTAAATCCAGATAACCAAAATGTTAGCCCTGATTGATTACTGAAAAGGAAGGAGTTACATCAAAGGGGTGATGAAGCCTGGGTGCAGGGATAAAGACTGTGGGGCTGGGGTCAGGACCCCACACTAGTCTGTGTTCTTTCATGGAGCCTGTTGTGATTGGGAATGAAAGGGGCATCGGAAATACGATCATTATTTGAGGACTGTTTCTGAACTTGAACCCTGCTAGCTTTGGATCCCGTTCACACTCGCTGGCTGTGATAGCCATTTTTCCATTCCATGAGATCAGTTTGGAGCTTGCATAATTTTATTTCTGCTTCACAGTTCTTAAAATCCCGTTTGGAAATGTCATTAGAAGGATAAGGGATGTAATGAAGACTACGTTTCCTCATGTACCAAATCAAAGTGCATAGTTATGGGGCCGGCTATCTATACTTCACAACAGTTAACAAAATGAATTGGCTGCTTCCTGCATTTGAAGTTGCATAGTGGAAAATTCAATGAAACATTCAATAACTGGAAAGATCACATCAGAACCAAAGACTCATTTAGCAGGAACCCCCCTCCCCGCCCCCACCATATTATAAGGGTGGATGTTCCCTTTAGAACCAGGGAGAAAGGCTGTGAATGAAGTTAAGAACTGTGGGAGGCCTGGAGAGGTGGAAAGATAAGTTAGAGGCGCTGTGCCTGGAAACACAGCCGGGATGCCAGCAGAAGGCAACTGACAGAAAGATGGGCCTTTGGGGACCAGTATTTTATAAGAATGGTGCTCCTGTCAGTACCTTCCATTGGAGGCTGGAAGTTATTTTTTGAAATTGTCATCTGTCAGCCTCTTCCCTAGGGCAAAAGACCTCAGGTTAGTGGTTGAACTTGCTTGGACAAATCCAGCGAGTCTGCCTGATCCTTGGGTTGTGTAGGAAGACCCGGGGTGGAGCGAAAGGTGTTTTTCTCTCCACAGTTGCTAACAGTCGGGATCCATTTCGTAAGGAAATGAATTGAATGAGTGAACAGAAATATAAACTACAAGGCTCATTTTTTTTTTTCTGGAGGAGTTTCACTTGCTGTGAAGATATTTGTCATGAACTTGCTTTCCCTGATATACAGTGAAAAATAAATCCATCAAAACATACACTTTAAGGAATCTGTGGTACGTGATTGCAGTTGACGCTAACGTAATGAGGCTGCTCAGCTCACCACAATGGGCAACGCCATCAAGTTAAGCTGCTTTAAAATGTTGCTGTCACACAGTGGCCTAACAGAATGCATGTTTTCTTATAAAACATGGAGAGCATAGCGAGATGATGGCAGTGTAAGGAAATGCACCTTGCCATCCTAAGCAGCGGGCACACCTTCTCAGAATGCAAATGTGCAGGACCGCCTGGAGAATTACGAGTGGTTTGCATAGTCTTGAATTTTCTTCATCTGAGTTTTAAATAGGTTGGTGGTAGGCAGGGGCTGCTTCTGACTATGACTCTTTCAGGGAGAAAAACAGTTTACCAGACTGACCTTAAGTGCAAAATTGAGAGTAATTCAAAGCCCCAAGGGGCTTGGGAAACGAAGGTAGCTTATTGGTTTTGGCAGGCAAAGGGTTAGCTGGTGAGACCATGGAGCCCCTTAGTTGACAGTGCTGACAAGCTGAGCCTTAAGCATGTGTGCTGTACCAAGCACAATCATTATTTTCATTGGCAAAACGTATCGCTCCCAGTTCCTGGTAGTCTGTCCATTTTGTCAGTAATTTAATCTAGGTCGGAGAAGGCATGTGGTGTGAACTGCTAGTGTCGCACATCCCTGCAGGCATACCTGGCAGCTTCCATTCCAGCTTTTAATGAGGAGCCTTGCTTTATGTTGGGGTCCTGCTGGTGACTTGCAGTATCTTTTCTGGGGTGTTTTAAAATGGAAGTACAGTCTTAAATTGAACATGGTGTCTGCAGAAAAGTTAATGAGAATCCCCGCTCCCTCTCTTGTTTTCTGCTCCTCGTAAAATTGATAATTAGGGAAGATTTTAAGACAGACTAAAAAAAATATAGATGACGCAGGGTCCTGTCTATAGGAATGTTATTTTTTTTTTCAGGGGCAGAATAACTTAGGATCCACAATAAGGAAGTTGGAGATGGGCACTTCTTCCATTTGAGCTGCACTGTATGTGTGCAGTGGTTCGATTCCACAGTCTGGGCCAGTGGTACAGGACTCTGTGAACCATGTATTTTTTTCTGTTTGTTTTTTAATATTTCTTCCCCAAGAATTAAGCTGGCACGTTTACAGGATGAGGAGGTGCATGTTGGCTTGGTACCATGGTGACGAATCCCATTCTTGTCCTTTCGTTCTCTTTAGAGTGATATTCTTCCTTATGACTCACACGCTTGCACCAGCCCTTCTTGTCTGTATTTTCTGTGATTTATATCTTAGAATTATGAAATGAAAACAGTTGCTTAAATGTAATTCTTTTGTATATTAACAATTTTCAAGATACTTTTGGAAATATTCCTGGAAAGAAAGCAAAGACATTCTCACGCTTTGACAGTCTCTTTAGATTAACTGAGGAATTTTCAGGAGTTTTTAAGCTGCATGCTGAATCAGTGAACAGGTAATTATGAGGCAGCCCCTCTTTTCTTAATCAGATTTTGTCAGCAATTGTTAGGGTATCTTTTCCTTTATTCATTTTTACAGGGTGTAGGAATGGGTCCATATTGTGGTCAATGCAAGGATTTGCCTTGAAGAATAAGGAAGACCGGAACCCAGTCACTTATAGTTATTCTAATAATATACTATTTATTGAGTATTAACCATATTTCAAGTGATAATCTAGCAACTATTTATCCATGTCTCTTCTTCAAAAGGGAGAAATCACATTGTAACACAAAACAGGGACGCAGAACATGGAAAATATAGAAAGACTCGTTAACTGCAACAAGGGATTGGACTAATGAGATTGGCCAGAAGAGAATAGAATTCCAAATAATAGCAAATACAAGAGGCCACCACTGCCCAGTTGTTGAAATGAGCACAGTGAGGAGCCGGCCCCCTGGCCAGGCTGCAGCAGCAGCAGGCCATGTGGAAGGGGCCGCAGCTGTGCTCACAGCGGCAGAGAAGCTGCTGCGCCGTACAAAATCAGCTGCAGGTCAGCCTCCGAGGGCTGCCGGGGAACTTCCCGGAAGTTAGGGTTTGGGAGATACTTGATACAATATTTTATGAAGCGAGTGACAGGAAAGTCGCCTTGGTGACCCAGGCAGTGGGGACTGCCCCGTTCACTGCAGTAGCTGCTACTGTCATGCTCTGCAGTGCCTCTCTGGCGCCCTCTGTCGAAAAGCCTCAACCTGGTGCTAGAGGATAAAGAAAAAAAAAAAAACAGGATAGGCAAAATAAACGTGAAGCGAAGCTGGGAGGCAATAAAGTGACAAAGTGACAGCTGGCACAGAAGCCAGTGTCACTTGCTTTTGGATCTCAGAAAGACCAGGAATAGTAAAAAGGGAATATTCCCCCCATTTTACAGGTGAAAAAAAATAATTAAGTGAGGTAGATGAGTGATTTGTTCAATGTCTATATTGGGTGCCTTTTCTTGTTGCTGTGACAAGATGCTCGACACAGAGCAGCTTGAGAGAAGAAAGGGTTATTTTAAGCCATGACTTGCGGGTACAGTCAGCCTTGTCATGGTGAGGGAGGCATGGTGGCAAGAGCAGCCGGTCACATTGCATCTGCAATCAGGAAACAGAAACCGTCCTGCTCAGCTTCGTCCAACTTTTTACTCAGTCAGGAACTGTAGCCCGTGGGAAAGTACCACTCATTGGGTCAGGGCCCTACTCCATTAAACCTTTCTGGAAAGGCCCTGACAGATATTTTCAGAACTCAGTGTTCTAGATGATTCTAAATTCTGTCGTGCCGGCAGTGAAGGTTAGCCATGACGGGGCCATATAACTAACAAATGGAAGAGTCACATCTCAGACTCAAATTTCTTATTGTCTAAGGCCCCGCATTTTCTCTAGAGCTCTTTGAGCTGGAGATACGAGCAAACTCTAGAAACTGGGCAAATGTTTATTTCCCTTCTGCCCGGTCCTACAGCTGAGTGGAGCTCAGAAGAAGGTAGCTGTTGTGTTTTTCTACAGGGTATCAGAGTCCGAGACATTCAGGAATGTGTGGTACTCTTTTCAGTGGGGATCCCTACTGCCCGCTTCTACCCTAACCTTGGTTGGCTGCACTCATATCGTTAAGGTTGGGGCTCCATACCTGTTTGTCTTGGCAGCTGTGAGGGGTCTCAAACTACATTCATTCGATTATAGGGACGGGAGATGCTGGATCTTGGGCTGTGTAAAACTTTACCGTCTCTCCCTCAGACTGCCCCTTTAGTATACACCCCACTCCCAGCTGTTTCCTGGTTGACACCTTGCCTTTTTTGGTCCTGTGTTCTAATTTGCTTTCTATTACTGTGAGAAAATAAACACTGTGACCAAAACCAAGTTAGGGGAGAAAAGGGTTTATTTCATCGTACAATTCCAGGTTTCCTCATCACTGGGGAAGGCAGGGCAGGGACTGAAGCAGAAGCCATGAAGAATGCTGCTCTCACACTCACGCCCCCTCTCTCTTGCTCCCTGGCTCATGCTCAGCTCCTTTTTCCTACAACCTGGGACTGTCTGCTGAGGGAGGGTGCTTCCTTCCTGGGCTAGGCCCTCCCACATCAGTCAAGACAGTCTCCCACAGACATGGCCAAAGGGTACTCTGATTGGAGTCATTCTTACTTGAGGTTCCCCTGTCACAGGGGACTCTAGGTTCTGTCAACTTGACAGTAAAAACGAACCATCAAATCCTGCTAGCTACATATATTTACCTCCTTTTGAGTAATAGACTTATTATTCTCCATATTTATGTAGTATGTATTATTTTCATGCTGATTGACACTATGCTTTCTAGAACTACTTTATTATTTGACTTTGGGTGAGTTACTTAACCTCTTAGGGGCTTAGTTCTTTCATCTTTCTAAAGCTCCCCTCGTTTTAGGGACACTCAGTGGCTATTCCCAGTTCAACATCTCTGGCAGTAGTTCCACACGTGAGCTCTCACTTGCCCGATCCTGTCCCTGGCAAGTAGCTGATGAACCAGAAGTAAATGGAGGGCAGTGTGATGTCCTCAGTGAGACTGTGACTCCAGGGTCAAACCCAAGAGGGTTTGAAGCTCAGCGTTGCAACCTAGAAGTTACAGGGCCCTGAATGAGTGGTTTGTTTTCTGTGTCCCAGTCTTCTACTTGAGGAACTGGGAGCCACAGTCTGTGGCCTCTCTTATGCTGATAAGTAGTAAGGGAAATGACATAGGCATAGCTGGCATGAGTCCCTCTTCTTTTTGTCATGTTTGAATTGCCAGTAGCACTTGGTACCCAACACACTCAGTGATGTTGCCGGTTTAAATGGAGATGCTCACATCCACTTCAGGAGTCTTCCCAAATCTAGTTTCTTCATAAAGTAAATACTTTGCAC
The DNA here is from genome assembly GCF_014885135.2 of Alexandromys fortis. Classification (NCBI taxonomy): domain Eukaryota; kingdom Metazoa; phylum Chordata; class Mammalia; order Rodentia; family Cricetidae; genus Alexandromys; species Alexandromys fortis. The sequence goes on from NW_026067973.1 coordinate 3,388,573, forward strand.
ATGAGTAATCACCCCAAAGTTTATCTATCTTATGCCCTGATTGCACATAGTCTTCTGTCTTGGAGCAGTACATTGTTATAGTTTTATTAGATTTCTTGTTAGTAATTTTCTGACTACATGGTTCTTTGCTGTTTTTAGAAGTCACGAATACATGGTATAATAGCAGCAGTAAAATTATTAAGAATTTGGTATGTGCTAGTCATTATTCCAGGCTATACACCATTTCTTTAACATTCACAAGCCTCTTTCTTTCTTTCTTTCTTTCTTTCTTTCTTTCTTTCTTTCTTTCTTTCTTTCTTTCTCTTTCTTCCTCCCTCCCTCCCTCCCTCCCTCCCTCCCTCCCTCCCTCCCTCCCTCCCTCCCTCCCTTCTTTTTATCTCCACTGCCTAGATGAAACTAAAACACTAGCAGATTAGGGCACCTGGCTCAAGGTCATGAGCCAGTAAGTGGGGGAGCAACAGTCTATCTCCAAGGCCACTGCTCTTCACTGGGCTCTGGTATTGCTTGGTTCAACTCTAGACTTAAAATACTTTATCAGAGGTCATGATGAAAAGTCAATCAAATCCAAATTAGCCCACTTCTAAAATTACAGGGAAGGTGTATACTTCAAGGAAGGTTGACCTGTCTCTGTTTTAGCTCTCACGTATATTAAAGGGGAAGGCAGTTTCCCTTTTCCATAGCTTCAGAAGCCAGCAAGAACCAAACACAGCACATTTGTATTGTGAGATTAGAACCGGTTTTGACACACGAGAGCTCTTGTAGTTGTCATCCGTACCCTTCTCTGTCTTGTTCTTAGCCTCTCTTAACCCCTTCTCACACCCTGTCCCTTCAAATAGCACAGCAACAGTGGATTTTAGCCTCATGTATTCCCACCTCCTCACATGGGAGTTAAGGTTAGTTTCTCCCTTTCGTGTCCTTACTCTCCTTATTGACTTTCCCCTGGCAGACTTTTGAATGTGAGCAAGTGAGCATTGATTTTCTACTAATAATATGAAGTCCTACTGACTTGAGTTCAAGATATTTGTAAGCAAGACAGTGGTCCCGGTGATGAATTTTCAGATTGCACTTAATGAAATCCCAGAGGTTGTCATATGGCATCTACCTCTAATGCATGGGGACAGACAGATCCACAAGCTGTGGAACTGGAATGAAGTGTGTGTTCGGATGCCAACAGCTTATTTCATTTCTCCTTTTATTTTAGTAACACCATTATTTTCACGGTTAGGAAAAAGATTGGCTTGGTAGACTTTAGGAACCACTTTCGTCAGTGCGGATAAATGAGAAAACACAAGTGATCAGCTTTCATTGTGACAAATGGAAGCTGTCATTTAATTTTTATCCCCAATTATACAGCTCCGGGACCAATTTTTCAGGTGGAATGTTGGAGCCATTAAAAAGAAATAAGTAAACTATACTATATTCCATCATTTTTCTGGCAGCTAACCAATGATCTGTAGCCTTATTACATGTACGTTTTTATAGAGATATTTCTCTTAAGTTAGCAAGGGCTTTATTAACTCTTTGCTGATTGCTTCTGCAATGCATTTTTTTCCCACGTGAATTTCCTTTATGTTTTTTCTTGTCACCAAATGTTAACGTGGATATACTATTTTTCTTGACCTAGTGTGAGTTATTAACTAGTGTTAATAGTGTTTTACTCAGTTTTACTTTTTAAATATTCTTCAATTATTTCAATTGCATGGAGTGGTGTCTCTCTCATTCCTGATGGTCCTAATGTTGAGTCTAGTAAGTGTTCATGGGTATTTCTGAACCAGGTTCTTAAAATGCATCACAGATGCAATTGTTCCCTCTCCTGCCTTAATGTGCCCTGAGAGGGGTGGACACCTATTAAAAAGAATGCTACCATAGTATTGAGTACATTGTCCTGTGGAATGAACAATGCGTTTTTCATTTGTGATCCAACTAATTGTCCTCAGTAAGTTGATATTATAGGTGTCACCTTTCCATTCCCCCCTTTTTTGCTTCTGATCATGGAAGTTGAACCTAGAATCTTGGGTGTGCTGGGCAAGAGCCGTCCGTACAACTGAGTTACATCCTGAGCCCCTTCTATGCACGTTTCTAACTCCTTGATTTACCATTCCTTCCACAAACTTAGCAGAGTGCTTGGCACTTGTGAAATATGAATGTTTAAATGACTCATCTAATAATCCCTATTTCCAAAGGGAAACAAGAAGTTAGTAATAGTAATAACAGTATTGAAAGCCAGGGTCTTCTGAGGACTCTAAAATTCTTTTAGCTGTGTGTATGTGTAGTCATCTTTATATTGAGTAGAAAATTTGCATGTGTCAGATAGTCTGCATTGTACAGGCCAGAGAACTTCAAATCAAAGGTTATTATTAATATTAAGAATTTCAGAGAGAGCATCATTGTTGCTGCTAGAATGATTGACTTCTGCCTTCTAAGCCTTCCCTCACTACACCGCTTTGGGGCTCTGTAAGAAGATGGCTAATTCTGCCAATACTTTTATCACTGAAAATATCACTCATTTATTTTTGATGCACAATTAATATATAAAGCGATGGTGGGGACATTAATGAGATGGGCTTGTGTGGCTTTTGTAGACGCTGGCTAGTGGATGGGCTCCATTATTAGCTCTGTACATCTACTTGTGGGAAATTGTTCTTTGGTGTTCACATCTTTTCCTTTTCATCTAATTAGTTATTCTTGGGAGCTTTTGGCTCAGCGCCAAGGAATGCTTGCATCTCCTTGACTTATCACCAAATGGTTAAAGTCAGTTTTCATTAAAGAGGTACTGGAGTGTATTGTGACCAGTAAGGCACTGTTGTCCTCAGATGTGTGCCTTGGCATCTGTTCAGAGGAGGAATGATACCCTGTTGTACCTACTTATAAAACTGTCATCTGGTACTATCACCATTAGAATATGCAAGTAAGCGTCTAAACATGCTGATGAGAGGATTCTGTTGGCTAGGAACCTTGTTAAGTAAAAGATGTTAAATCATGTATCCAGTCCTCAGGGGTGATGGACTAAACAGCTGCACTTATCCTTATTAATGCCTGTAGACTCCTGCTTCAGGAGCAGCAAATGGCCTTTTGTAAGAGTCACTATACTGTGGAGAGTTACTTTAGGCAAGTTCTGTATGGGGAATATTAATAAGACTATTAATGGTTAATTTGGGGAATAAGACTATCTGGCCTGGTTGATTGGGATGGGTGTTGCGTACGGAAAAACCCTAGCAATTTGCAAATGTTTTCCCGAGTTTCTTTCTCTACTAGTTATGGATGGAGTAAACTCAATGAAACCAACATTGTTGGTGATCTGTCATAACTCATTTGGTGTGGTAGGTATCTCTTTTTAAGGCTACATTAGGTCCTCCGATGGGAGGAAGAATGCTCGATTTTGGCTAATGTACCTGCACTGATGGAGAGACAGTGGTCTCCCTTCTCTTGGCTTATAAATGAGAACGGTTCCTGGGCACTTTAGGGGGAGGGACTGGTTGGTGTGTTGGGATTGGGATCAGTCAATCAGAATTGTAGAGGTGGAAGGGACCTTAGAAATTAGTATAGACCTTAGATTCAGTATAGAATACCCCGACTCCTTGGTAGCTGTAATGATTCAATGTTTTTATTTTATTTTATTTTATTTTATTTTATTTTATTTTATTTATTGCCCTCTGTCATCCCTGTATTTGCTACTCCCTGCAATGTCCACTCCCAAGAGTCTAATCCTTGCTGGTCACCATCCATGAGTGACATTCCTAACTATATCATATTTTAAGTTCCTTTGTTTGTCAAATCCTCTTCTCTGTTCTTCTATAGTCCTTCATTGTCACCGAGTTCACAAGCCAGTTCCTGGTACACATGTTCCTCCAGGGGACTTCAGAACTCTCCACTCGTGTGGGGGCCCACTGTCCTTTGCCCTTTGGCTCAGTCTGTTTCCCACTTAGTCCAGTCTGTTTGCACATATTTCTAGTGCACCATGTTTCCTTTGTTTTACCCTGGCTGTATGGGCGACCTCTGATATTAATGCATTGTGGAGTTTTGGGTGCCTTAGACCATGCTCAGTCCTTAAAAGCCATACATGACCAGATACATGTTTAATGTTCCAATTACCTCCTGGCTACTGGTGTGTTTTCTCTACAGGTGTAACTTCAGCGTGCCTGATTATACATTGCTCATTGAACTCAAGATAATTGAAATTCTCAGGGCTGTCAGGGTTGTCTGATTTAGGGTTTGGGGGATTGGGAAATAATGAGAGAGGTGCTAAAAGTGCCGTAGAACAGCTTGTCATTGATTTCAGAGTCCACATTTCTCTTCTGGAAACATCTGCCTGAGGCGCCCAGGTGAGCCGTGTGAGTGAAAGCCAGAGCCTTGCTCACTTGTGTACATTGTGATTGTGCACAAAAATTTAATAGCATTATAAGGAGGTTTTTCCCACTCAGAACTTTGCACCTGATCTTGCACCTGATCTTTTTGTCACGATAGAAACTTACTTACTATTCCCAGGTGATAGATTAATTGTTATCTTTCTTCCCATGTTTTGCAGTGCTGTGTAGGAGTTCAAATTAACACTATTAAGTGTCTTGAAAGAAATATAGCAGCATTATAGTTTTTTAACCTTGTGTCTGTCTTGCGATACTATATTAGTCAGCTTTTCATTACTATAATGAAGTACCTGAAGCAATTAACTTATGAAGAGAAAAGGATTGCGTTGTCTCATGGTCATGGAGGTTCAGTATTGGGCACCTCTTCTGCTTTGGGCCTTTGTCTGCATGTCTTGCCTGGAGGGCATGACAGAGTAGACCGTTTATAAATGAGCTGGGAAGCAGAAGAAAATCACAGAAGAGACCAGGATTCCATGGTCCTCTTTGAGGGCACCTCTCAGAGCTTCCATTACTTTCCAAGAGTCCCACTGTGGGTGATCTGTGACTTCTGTCTATTTACCCCTGATAGGACACTGACCCAAGAAATGATCCCACTTAAGTCTAGCTTAGTGAACAATGGATTTACTGGGATTACTTACAGGAGCAGGGACAATTCAAAGATGGCCTTGTGACGGAAAAGCATACCCCAACATGAGTGAAAGCTGTGTCCCTGGGCTTGCAGGCTTTGCTTTTGAACTGGACAGAGTCTCCTTGCCCCGGTTTTATAATCTTTGGGGTTCCTACTTTTTAAAAACTTCATAGATATCTTTTTCTTCTTTAGTGTTTTGAACTTTCCTCCTTTCTCCAGGAGGGGTGATTTAGTTTGGAGGAAATCACTACATAACATTGGGGCCATACCTTAACACTTGGGCCTCGGAGGGTCATTATTTCCAAACTATCGCACGTATTCGTTAATTCTGTGGGGTTTCTCCATTTTGTATTGAATGGTCAACCCTGCAAGGCTGTTGAGACTCAAGTCATCATTTTTGTGGGAAACGGCAATTCTTCCTGTAAGTTACAGCACACACCTTACCCTTTCCCCGTGACTACAGAAACCCTCAGCCACGTGCATGCACATGATTTCTGAGCCTACAGGGTGCTGTGAGAATGCTGACTTCACTGTCCTGGTGGCAGCCACTTGTTTTACTGTTTCTGTCCCTCGCCCCACCCAAGAGGAGAATAAAAAGAGACACCATATCCATATTGCTAAGAGCAGTGCTTACTAAGATCTTGAACTGAACATGACTTGGGTGACTGTACTTGAAGAATAAAACCCAGAACATCCTAAGGATCCAGTTTGTTAACAGCTGTGAAGGAGAGCATGGGAAAGCAGGATTATTTGCATCATTATTCTGATGATGGCCTCCGGGTCGCACTGAAGCTAATGCCTCCTCCACGGACTCACTGGTGTGTTCTCCAGACTTCCCTCTGCTTTCTCTACATAACAAATACCCAGACTCTTGTCTAATTGGAAGAGCAGTTCATTTTCTCAAGTAGACAAGCACCCTATTGCATTTATTTATTTTGGGAGTTTACTGGTGAGGCTCTCAGTATGTGTGTGTGTGTGTGTGTGTGTGTGTGTGTGTGTGTGTGTGTGTATGTAGTGTACATGTGTGTAGGTGCATCTCTCTAGGAACATTTGTGCCAGAGGCCTATGGGGCTTCTTTCAGCTCTCTCCACTGTACTCCCTTGAGACAGGATCTCTCACTGAACCTAGAGCTCACCAGCTTTTACTTTTTAGACTAAGCTGTCAGCCAACAAGCCCCAGTGATCCCCCGGTCCCCGCTCTTCCCCAGGCACTATCAGCTGTCTCATGTGCGCGCTGGTGATCGGAACTCAGGTCCTCATGGACTGCACAGTAAGCGCTCTTTACCCACTGAGCCGTGCCCTCACCCTTGGTTTGTTTTCACATTCAAGGTTAAAGCAAGTGTCTACTGAGCACCTGCCATGTGCCAAGCACAGGGTTGGCTGTTGGTAATGTGGTTAAGATGATGGGAGAACCCCTGCCTAAGGGCTTCGAGTCTATTGAGAGCACAGGCAGTGAAATCGTTACAGAGTCTCATGCACAGGAAGCATGGGGGATGAAAGGTGTGCAGTGTAGCAGATTGGTACTGTGATTATGTTTCTAAAAACTGAAGTCAGTATGCCAGAGAAATAAGATTATGCCATTTTTCTGACCAAACTTAAATATGAATAAAAATATTAAAGATACAATTGGGCATTCAAATATATGCATTTCTGGGACATCACAGTGATTTATGAGTACAGAGGGATAGAATGTTTGAAATCAGGTCTGCCTTGGCAAACCTGGGCTAAGTGTTTCCTGGGCTTCATGGTCCCTGCCACTTGTAGAACTGAATTTACGGCACTGTTAATATAGGGAAAGGGTTTAAATAATTGGTAGTACATAGTAAAGGCTTCCCAGGATTTATAAAAAGTCTGATTTACTTTAGCCATCCTGAGCCTCACGCCCATGTTTTGATGGAGGAAATAAAACAGAAAGAAGGAGTGATTGTTCATGTTCTCAGTGCAGAGATTATTGAAAGGCCCTCCGTGCTACTGGAGTGTTATGGATTCCTTCCCTCAGATCACCACTTGGCTGTGCTTTGTCACTTGAGGGGATCTGACAGTTTCCCATAGAGAACTCTGAAATGGGCTTCCACTCCTGACTCTGCATAATAATTGTATGGTTTTAATATTGCTGAGGCCAGCATGTGGACATTGCTGCAAAACATTAGTTAAATAATTGGTCCTTTTAAGCTGCAGTCTGTCAACAGGCTGCATCCATTGAGGCCACAAAGAGAAATAATAGGCAATGCTTCCGTGTATTAATCTATGCAAATCAGAGTTTCACAGGCCAGCAAGAACCACAGTGGATTGGGAAGGCAGCGATGTCTGCATCGGTCAAACAGGTCCTACAAGAATGGGCTACCTGGTCCACCTCCCCCTCTGCATCCTTGACCCTGGTGAAGACTGGTCTAGGCTCTTTGTACACTTTTACATCACAACTCCATCATCATTCGAGCCATCTCCTCGTGTAACGAATGCCTGTTCCGTTGTTTTCTATACAATCATTCACTAAAAGCCCTTGTCTAGAGACGTGGGGGCTCAGAAATTACATACGTGAAATGTCTCTGTGGTTTGGGCAGAGTTGTACAAGGCTGTGAATGGCAGGTAGAAGACCCACTGATGACTCATGACACTCCCTTCCCTCCCAGAGTGGGTTCTCTGCCGGTAATGCTTCACCTTTAAGACTACTTGACAGGATTTAACCACACATGCAACAAATCAATGCGGTCTAGAGCACAGATGCACTTGATCTATATTGTTTGTCTTCTTTTGACCGATGCAGGCAAAAGAAAGCATCAGATAGCTACTTGGTTAATGCAGCTTCGTTCTGCAAAAACGAGAGGAGCGATATATTTGGGGAGGTAAACGGCCAAGGCCTGAAACACCTGGAGACTTAGCTGCCTGAGGGTGGGGAGCATGGTCAATGTTTAGCCGAACCAGGCTACAAAAAGAACTAACTCCCTTGGGGTAAATGACGTTATGTAAACGTTCTCTAATGCTTTATTAGTATCATTGAAAAATACAGCCTACTAAAAATTCTAACCGATCATTTTAATGAAAGCTGTGTCATTTGTGAGTGGCACTTGCCTATAAATTTTTCCAGAGCAATGAAAATAAATGAGAAACAGGCCTCTCTATGGTTGTTCTTCTTTTCTTCGTTGTCTTTTCACCCCTCCCAACCGCCGTGAACGGCTCTGACTGATTTGTTTCTCCGCTCCTTTCCGCTGCCTGTAGAACATCTGCTGGAAAATAATGCTTGCCCTGTCAGTTTCCAGAACCAGCAGCAAAACCAAAGTGTGTGCAGGAGGTAGATGTCAGCATTATCCCGCCGCTGCCACAGGCTTCTAGAAGACAGGAGGCAGAATCAATCCGATAATGGGAAGACTCGTTTTTTTTTTTTTTTTTTTTTTTTTAAAAAAAAGGTCTGGACACCCCTATTCAGGAATGGGAAGCTTATCCCAAAATGCTCCGAGCAGAACACCAGCCGAGATGCGATTTTGAATGAAAGGCACAAATTCGGGATGATTATTGCCTGTTATTTAGTGGACGATGCTTTGTTCTGAGACTAGGTTATATTCCTTTGCTGGAAGCTCACAACAGATCAATAGTAATTTTGTTATGGGCCAGATGTCAAAACAGAAATGTGCTCTCCAATCCCACTGACTTGCTATGACAACCAGTATGCTAAACTACATTCGCCCGCCATCAGGCCTCTCAAAAAGCTCACGTAGGCCTGTCTGTTCTCGCGTGTCTTAAGGCTGTATGTCATTAGCGGGGATTCTGTTTTGTTTTCCTCTCTTTATTACATTCTTCTTTTGATTGAGAAGAGAGACCTCCACAAACCTCCCCTTTCCTCTACCTCTGCTGTGGTGTTCGGTGAAATCCAGACTGCGGCTTTCAGTTACAGGTGTCATTCTGATGCTAATGCATAAATCAAGTCTGTAGTAGGAAAATGGTTCTAGAGAAAAGAAAACCATCAAATAACACATTTTTTCAAAGTTCCTTTGTAATTCTATTTTGGAGTTTTAATTTTGGCCTGTTGAGGATTTAGGAGATAAGTGTCTCCTGATGAGAGGCAATTTTAAGGAGCGTTGACTTGACTTGCCCATTGCATGAGTGTCTTTCTACATACAGCTCTGTTTTACTGTGAGATTGTAGTTACCCACCAAAACAAGCAATTCCCAGGCAAGAAGATGTCTTCCTGTATTGATTTGTCTGTATAGAAATATCTAGAATAAATCTGATGGAAAAACACAGAATCTGGGGCAGATGAACGTTGGAAGTGTAATTTAAGACAGAGAATTTGTTCTTGGGCTCATGTTTGTCTAGGCTTAGCCTTCTTTTGCCACTTTCACCCAAAAGCAAGTAAGGAAAAACGAGAAGGCATTTGCAAACCTTCAGACCCCAAAAGGACCTAATAAACTCAGACTTGAGCAGTGCCGTGGCCTTGTCCTTTCCAGTGTGTGGGTAGGCCTGCTGTTTCTCACCATTACCCTGTGTCATTTCTTCCAAGGGTGTATATTTTTGTAGAACCTGTTACTCTGCCAGATTTTGACTTAGTCTTCGCCGTTCTTGCTTGGCTTGAGTCAGGAGGCTGAGAGGATATTGGGTCATGGAGTTCTGTAGTGACTTAGCCGACTCCAGTAGACTCTACTCCCAGGAAGAATTACGTGGTTGCCGCTGTTCTCGTGTCTCTTCCTCAGTGTTGTTCAGACACCAAAGACGATAAGAGCAGAGCAGAGGGGACAGGCCTCAGATCTGACTGAGACCTTTGGAAACAGCTCTTCCCCTTGTCCTTGGCCACCGGAAGACCAGTGGATATACTGCTGCAGCACTCTAGGCCAGTGGTTCCCAACCTTCCTACTGCCGTGACCCCCAGCCATAAGCTTATTTCCTTGCTCCTTTAGAGCTATAATTTTGTTACTGTTATGAATCATAATGTGAATGTGTGATACGCAGGATATCTGACATGTGACCTCAGAGGGGTTCTTTGTTAGAAGCAGGAGGTAAAGCCACAACTAATAAGTCCAGTCTAGTTCTTTGGGAGTCTTTGTCATGCATAGAAGCACTGCTTCCAGTCCACAGTAGTGGACCGCGACAGAAGACGAATTTGCAAGCTCCATCCTCAGTCCTTTAATTGATTCTCTTGATAACTAAGTGCATAAATTGCCACATCATCAGTCAGAGAAGCTAAGAAATCTGAGACTTAAGTCTAAGACTTAGGCTCATGGGATACAACAAATCAATTATATGCCTTGTCATTGTTACTAACGCAGGTGGATGTCAGTTCTTAGGAGTGCAGGAGTGGAAGAATATGAGTAAAGAACCGAGAAGAAAATGCTGGGTGGACTCCCTTACCAGAGCAAAAGCAGGAACCCCAAATCCATTGAGCATAGGGGTTGAATATAAAAGACAAAATTACTGTTTTGAGAACTGACCGGCAAGGGAAGCCAATCAAGAAGGTGAATGGTATTTCCAGGGTTCTAGGAATGCATTTGGGAACACTCTGACAATGCTTATCCAAATTCAAACCATGTTGTGAGGAAAACACACACACACACACACACACACACACACACACACACGGTGAGTAATATGGAGGAAAATGTGTATGCAGTGAAGGACTGACTACTGGGATGGTTTACAGAGCCTGGTGCCTCTCACTTGGTAGGCAGCTCTCCTGTATCCATTTATTGATTGCTGAGGTGGGGGTTGGTGGTGGGGTGGGGATGGGGGAGAGGGGAAGGTGTGTGCTGTAGTGATACGAAAGCCTTAGGGGCTGAGGGGCAGGATGCCTGTGTCAGAGGTTCAGCTGAACCTTGCAATCAACTTACATCTGATCAAACCAAAATGGAATAATGAGAATTGAAAGTTCATATAAAGTCCTGTCTTTAAAAATGTGGCAGATCACAAGCCGGGAGAACTGGTGTGAAGGTCCTTCCTTCTGAGCTCATGAACTCCCAGCTGATAGCCATTGTCCTGTTTTAGAAAGCCAGAGATGTTTCTTGACGTATTGCCAGTCCTTTACTTAAACTTAAAAGATCTTTGCATTAAAATTGCTTATTTGAAGTGCAGGCAAGCTAATAAATTCAGGGGGCTATTTTAAGCATTGTCAGTCCACAATGTAATCCTGTTAAAATAATTGAGTATTTTATGAGTGGAGAATTCCCTATCCTCCTGTCCTCGGCTCACGAGAGAACAACATAAAAGGGATCCTAGGATGTCCTCTGAACATCATTGAAGCCTCTGACGTGCTGCCACAAGGTAATTCGCTTCAGTAAAGGATTTCCGTGGCTCTACCTCTTTAAAAGGCAAACCCAACATAATGACCGGTTTATCTTAATAATGGGAACTGGGGATTATATTTGGGGGGGTACCTCATCGGTCCTGGGAACCCTTGGTCTGTTAATTTGTGCTCATTTCAGTGTGTGATTGAGGATCCTGTGTAACTTGAAACGTTTGCGTTTTCTTCCTTCTGTTCATTTCTTGGGCTCCTTTTCATCCAGCGGCTTGGGTTACCTTGAATTAAATTGGTTTATGGCATGCCGTTTTCGGTAAAACTCTGCAAAAGAAATGGTCACATAACTCAGAAAGGTTTGCCCTTGGAGTGATTTAGTCATGCTGGATGATAGCTGAGGAGGCTTATTGACTTTGAGCTCCCTTTGGAACCGAATTCAGAAAGCTGTGCACTTCTGTGGTACCTGTGAGACACTCACTTGAATAGAACCAGCGAGCAGAGTGTTGCAGTTATTGGCATTTTTCCTAATGCATTCTGTATGTGTCTATACCACAGGGAGACATGTGTGGTTATTGTTGAAATATTATCTACATGCCTTTGCAGGAGAAGAAGAAAAGCTACTGTTCAGCAGTCAACAGAAGATGTCTTGTAGTGTGTGGGATGGTTTGGGGGTCTGTGTGTCTGTCCCCCTAAAACACCCACACAAGTTTATGGCTGCAGTGCTTGGCTAGCCCTATTAGACTCACCAAGCCTGTTAAAAGGACCTTGAGTGTGACGAGCTGGAGGTTGGTAGTGATGATTTGGAATGTTATTTAAATACTAGTTTTCTTTCTGTTCACCTGGCTTTGATTGGGAAGCGAGGCTTTGATCCTCTTGAGTATGTGTGCTGTGTGAATCCACTATTGGAAATCAAAGTCTCAGAAATACACAGAAGTTAATTTGCCTTCTCCTTCTAAACAGGTAGGCTCCTGCTTAAATAAAAACTTGTGTGGACAGATTTTCATTTTTGTCATGTGTGTGAGTGGAGCATGTTGCATTTGTCCAAAGGGAGCAGTTTTAAGTTGCTGGATGTGAACACCCGCAGGCTATCAGGGCCACCTATTCATTTCAACAAATCCCCTCTCATCTAACAACATTGCAGGAAGTAGAGGTAATTGATTCTCCCGAGCAATACAAATAGTGGAATTCTTAATCACTCTAAGATCCAGGAAGAGTAACTGCTTTTATGTTTTAAAATTTTTTGTTTATAGTCTGGCATGTTCATTAAACCGTTATTGATGGCCAGTACAACCTGTGCCAGCCTCTAGGCTAAATGCTGACATGCCAGGAGGGAAAAAGACGGGAGGTGTGGCCTTAGCGCTCTGAAGAAGCCTGATCCCGAATGAGCAGCTATTATGCATGCATTCATTAATTCAGGATGTTTTAGTAAACATGCATTGAGGTGGGGGGATTTGGAAGGAAAGAACATAGTGAGAAGTAGACACAGGCTTAGCCCTCATGCTTCCTCCTTCAGCCAAGGAGTAGTTATTAAGTATGCGCCATATTATTTATTAACCAGATGTACAGTTGTAAAGTGATCCATTTTTCATCGAGGAGAAACCTGCGGTGCAAGACAGTCACACACCAGGAGAACTGGCCCTGCCTGGGAAGTCAAGGGAGGACATCATCTAGGAAGCAATGGACAGACTGTTACTTGACCTAATGAGTTAGCCAGGTTAGACTGGCCAGTGAGATCTTCCCAGGAGCCATGTGACTTTAAAATCATTCTGAGCCATTGGCCAAAGTTAGTGACTTGGGAGAGGGAAAGGACAAGAGGCCGCGACTTGTATTAGGGAAGCACCGAGGGTGGGAAGGTGCGGCAAGAAGTGGGTGGAATTGAAGTGTATCTAGGAGCTAAAGTCTCTCTGGTAGGGATTGATTAGATGCCTGTGAGGAAGTCTGATCCAAGTGAGACGTTATGGGGCATCCTAGAGCGGGCTTTCAACCTCCCTAATCCTGCGCCCCGTTAATACAGTTCATGTTGTGGCGACCCCCAACCATAAAATTATTTTCATTGCTACTTCATAATTGTAAATTTGCTTCTGTTTTGAATTGCAACATAAAATATCTGATATGCAGGCTATCTGATATGTGACCTCCTAGGGGGTCATGACCAAAAGCTTGAGAACCCCTGCCCTAGAGTATGTTTAATGCTGACGTAAGTACCAGGACGCTGTCTTCACTTTGCTTCTTTAACATTGAATTTGTATATTTTTGTTGTAGCTGTCAATTCGTTTTCTAACTTTGAGAGGCCCTTTTTGTGTCTTGAGAAGTTCCTACCTTTTCTTCTCCTTTCAGTAGAAGGAAGACAGTAGAGGTTCTCAGCTGTGAGTCTAGAAAGGACAGGCTCAAGCAGAGGATGGCGACAGAGTGAAGCCTTTCCAGCCCTGTGGGCAGAATGCGCAGAGGCCACCAGAAACGGACTTGCTTCTTGCTGCCCTCCCTGCCCATTTGCATTCTGAAAATTTTAAGTGATTATTTTTCATATCAAAAGTGAGCTGGAATGCTAAGGAGCCTTTCATTTATAAAGTGAATTCAGTGTAATTTATTTTATATGGAGGAGAGTATTAAATTAGCTGTCAGCTGGGCTACACAGGTGGATGGGAACTCTTGAATGAAATGACCAAATCTCCAGTCCCGAGGCATTCATTTTCATCTCTGCTTCCCATTGAAAAAGGCAAAACATGAAATGGTGAGATAATGGCACTAAACTTCCAAGTAATTGCTTTTGTTAGCTCCACTCATGTTTACTTCTATTAATTACTGAAATTTGATAACCCCTTTGTTTTCTGCTTAGCGTGACTCTGAATGCAGAGGACAGAGCCATAAATCAGGTGGGTGGTTTTCAAGAAAGGCAGGACTCCTTTGCTTTGATGTTGACAGCTTAAGGCTAATTCTCCAGCTTGATAGGTTTATAATTCAAGGAGATGTGAGTTAATGTTGATGGAATTTATTTTCAAAACTCTTTAAAGAAGAAAGGCTTTGCAAGTAGAAAATGAAGTTTTGAGCTAAATCTTAAGTAAACAAAGGCTGTCAGGGTATCAAAACACCTGGCATTGGAGATCTCTATAGGATACTTGTCTTCAGTCTATAGCTGGAAGAAAATGCTAGACAGGAAGAGCAAAGAAGACAGAAAGTGGAGGAGCTACGGCCCCCAAGGAATGACGCTGGGGTAAAGGACACTGGCTTAGTGTTTTTCATTCTCTTTTTGCATTTGACATTGCCTACTTTTCATAAGAATGTTCATTCATGCCATACCTTAGACATTTTTGATGTTTATGCTGCACTATAAGGTTGTTGGGTTTGGAGAAACCTGGAATCTATCCTTGCCCATAACCTAGGTGTTCCATAATTTTCTACAAATACTTGTCTGTACTGCTGATGTTAGTGAGGAATTGAGTTTTCATAGAATGAGCATGCCCACTGTTGCTCTAGACACTGGGAAGATGCAGGGAACAAGCCCTACACAGGCCTTTCCTCATAGCCTCTAAGACACGCTCACCAAGGCTAGCACCTGAAATCGCTTGATCTCTGTGGGATTTGTTTTGTTTTGTTTTGGTCTCTTCACGCACTCAGTTGTGTTCAACAGACAAATTTCCTGCATGATGTCTGAAAAAAAATTGTTCTAAAATATAATACACAATTCTCTGCCTTTCAAAGACATAGTATATTGAATTCAGTCCTACTTAAATAAATGGCTCTGGGATCTTTTAGAATAGCAAATTGTTTTCTTTAGAAACTGTGAGTTTGGGTTGGTTGTTTTCTCCATTCGGCACTCAGAGAGAATGCTATGCATTCTTTTGAGTTCTCAACAGTATTTTAAAAATAGGTATTTCTTTGCTTTCAGCTTTCTAGTCTCCTGCTTTCATTTTGTTTTGGTGCTTGGCCAGGTAGGGTAGGAACAGAGGTAACTAGGATTATCAATAGTTAGAAATACGTGAAGACAGCAAACAGCCACAGCCACTGTACTCACCCTGACTTTACCAGGGACTTCATACTGGCAGCTGAGTGGCTTAGATATCTCTCTAGGATCTCAGATGATGTAGAGAGCGGGCTGTAGCAGAGACCAGATAGACGAGGAGTTTTAGAAATTGTGTCATCTGAGAATTGTTCCTGTGAAATCCTTTGCTGTAGTTACCTCTGGTGCAAGTTTATATGGTGGTTTGTACTTTTGTCCTATATGAGTTTCATGCGCATATACATACATACACATGGTGCTGGCTCCTCCCACAGTTATACTTCAGTGACTGAAGTCTTTAAAATGATATGTCAATATTCTGTCAGTTGTATATTAAGAATAATAACAAGGCAAGGAATCGTGAAAATAAGAATTGAGAGCTCACAGACAATTGCAAGGCTTCTAGACTAGATACTAGATTACATGAACACACAACATATTGATTTGGAGAATAAAGGCTATATATAGTTCAGAGTCAGGCTATGACAGATGGGGGTTCACTAGCAACAAATCTGATGATTTCTAGGCGTAATTCCAAACTCTTAAAAAAATTCACCAGCTGCACGGCCTCTTGCTATTCTTAATGAATTCACTTCTATATAAATGAGAACCATTTATGTATCTTTCTCCTATGGCCAAATACCCTGAAGGCATTATAAGAACTCTTATTTTATTATTACTTTTTAAACTTAATGGATGTAGTACCATATGGTAGTAGGTAGTTATGTTGGCAATGTTGACTTTTTTTCTAATGAAACTCAGAGATGTCTAGATATTTAATAACTATATAAAGTCATATCCCACTAGAACAACTTCCCCAATAAATATTTGTACTTTTGTCTTAGAATTACTTTCAAAATGAACTCTTTCAGAGGTGGTAGAAGAGGCTCATCTGTTAGCCCCTGGATAGGATATATGTCTTTTAATTTTTTTATATTATTCCTTTTGATTAAAATTCAGCTCATTATAAATACACTTCATCTTTAATTTCTAATTAGGAAATTAATAAATGAATATCATTTTTTCTAAAAAGTATTTTCAGTTGGGAATATAGCCTAGTGATAGAATGCTTGCCAAGTATGTGAAATTCAGTGTTCAATGCTACAAACAAACAAAAACAGACAGCCATTTCAGAAAATATGAGAGTCCCCACTGGTGACTCTCAGTTCATCCTAGCTAACTTCTGTGTTTTTTTTCCCTTTCCCTTCTTTCCCTGTTTGTTCTGTTTACTGTCTGTCTGTCTGTCTGTCTGTCTGTCACCTACATATCTGTTTATCATCTGTCAATTACTATTTCCAGAGGTGAGTATAAACACAAAATCTGTAGAAACCCTGGGTCACAAATGGTATCACACTGATGTCATCACCCTGTGACATACAATGCCCCAGAAGCTCCGCCAAGTTGCTCTTAGACTTTGCCTACTCTATTTAAATGCTGTATTGTATTCAATAGCACATGCGTCCCCTGCTTATTTAGCCTTCCCCATTTGTTCCACATATGGAATTTGGATATTTTCCCTACTGTAAAGAGTGCTTGAGTGAAGTTTCTTGTCCATGCTTCCATATCCACCTTTGTGAGAATTCCTTTAGAATGGTGCAATTTGATCGTAGCGTATGCACACTTTAACTTATAGAGTACCCCCCAATTCCTGTTGTATTCCTATCATGGAGTTTATAAAAGTAGGTATTTATTCTCCCCTTCTCTCACTCCTCACTCTGCCCCTGCCCCCACCTTCTGTACCACATCTTGCCAATGGAGTCCAGCCATCTTGCTTCCCACATCATTTCCCCTTTTCTGTCTAATTAAAAAGGAAGGTTTTAACTTTAACATAGTAAAAATTACATTTATCAACTAGAATTGTAGTTACAATATTTAGTCCATTTACATTTGGTAAATTAAGGAAAATACTTTATCATCTATCTTGTCTTTGTGAGTCTAAAGTTATATATCTAATTTATCTTTTATCATAACGAAGGGAAACTATAATTATAACTATCTAGTTTTCAACTCCATCAAATACCCTAGAAGGAGATATATTACCTAAGTAAACCGGAAGTGCATTATAAGCAATTTCCAAAACTCTAGCATTGACAAAGACCTCTCACTACCTGGATAGTCACCCAAAGTTCTTCTTAATGTTGGGGCAACCATCATTAGCTTATAGACTCATAATATCCAGCAGAGTTTTCCATGAAGCAGGAAGTTTGAAGATCTGTTCTGCCTTGTAATAGCAAAATTCATCAGTTACTTTCTTCTGTGTCCTACAAAATGTCTGACAGTTTTTTCTGTGAAGCAGGAACCCTGAAGGACCATCCAGTCTTTTGTAAAGAAGCAGTTAATTTTCTGTGGGTCCTGCATGTCCAGTTCATAAAGCATACCATAAAACAGTCCAGAAAGAACAGTTTCTTGCCCAAACGGTTAGTCTTGTCACATTAAAGGCAAATTCCATAACGTGTTTCTTCAATGCCCATCATCCTCTTTGAAGTAATTGGTGCTGCCAGAAGCAGGCATGTCTCACTGTCAAGAAGGTCTAAATTCTTAAAACATTTTAAATGCTATATTCTATAGGTCTTTGGAGTGTTGACGTTTGTCTGACTGAAATACATCTGTATATCTAGAAAACCTAACTAGCATAATTAAAAGGTTGATTATTATAAATGGCTTATTAATCTGTAATTTTTAATTATATATTACATTTTTAAATGAGCTGTATAAACATACCTTAAACAAAAACAGAAATACATATACAGAGTGTAACAAAATTGACCTTGAATTTGAATAGACCAAGATCCATACCAATGCAAAGTATTCATTTCTATATCATATCTCTCTTTAAATGAAAACAATCATTTATAAGCAATCCTTTTTGGTATTTGGATGCAGTTTTCTCCAAAATTCTTCCTGCTGTTTGTTTGGTGAAGTATTTTTAGGGTTTGTTGAGAACTTTCAGGGGGTCTTGTTCACTCAAACTATATTAGCCTGGAAGGAATCCACAGGTTCTCATCTTCTGTGGGAATAAAAGCAGAACTTCTTTTCCAAAGCAACACATCTTTAGACTCAAATTTTGAAGTCAGGATACTTTTATGTTGGTTTAGCTTAGCAGCCCCCAGAATCAAATAACTCTCTGTAGTCAAAAGCTTTAAAGAAAACAAAATAATATACATAATTCAGACTCGTGTATATATTCCATCTTTACGTGGCTTTTTAATTTTAATATTTTATTATCTTTACTCCTTAATCTATGACTGTCTGTACTCTTATATTACTTTAATCTTCTATAACTGTCTATACTCTTTTTGTTCTCTTTCCCAAGCCTGTGTATATTTATTCAACACCGTGACTTATTGAGAGGTATTTTTCATCTGAATCTGCTTTTGTTGTATATCTGTAATAATTTTCTGACCAAGAACACCTGGTTTTTGTTTGTTTGTTTGTTTAGCTATGTGGGCGTGGCTAGGACCAACTCCACAGCCTTACCTGTTGACTCTACCCCATCCAACATGGGGGAAGGGAAGGTATGTTCACCTCCTCTGTAGCCATACTCACCATTCCAAGGATGCAGCACATTGTTCTATGTAGCACATTGTTCACAAGCCCCATTAAAGTGCACTGAAAGAGCCAGAGTTGGTGCTGCCAGCTCGAACCAGGAAGCTGCCTCTTAGAGAAGGCATGCAGGGTTTTGCTGCTATCGCTGAGTCAGGAAGCTTCTCATAAAGGAACAGCGCCTCTGCTTGTCTCTAGCAAATAAAGCCCACCCAAGAAAATGCTACTACCAAGAAACCATGCTTAACTCTGTTCTTTTGTGTATAGAATTCCTTCCCACGCTCTCTCAGGTTTTATGTTCATGTAGTTGCCCCATGTAGGCCCGCCATTTTCTAAGTGGAGATTGATTGTTCCTGGCTGTCCAGACCCAACTAATCA
The DNA here is from genome assembly GCF_014885135.2 of Alexandromys fortis. Lineage (NCBI taxonomy): Eukaryota > Metazoa > Chordata > Mammalia > Rodentia > Cricetidae > Alexandromys > Alexandromys fortis. The sequence continues at coordinate 3,407,702 of NW_026067973.1, forward strand.
CACAGAAACTATATTAATTACAACACTGTTTGACCAATAGCTTAGTCTTTCTAGTTAGCTCTTATATCGTCTATCTTAAATTAGCCCATTTCTATTAATCTATGTATCACCAGGAGGCTGTGGTTTACCAGAAAGGTTCTGGCAGTGGCGTCACTTTCCTTCTGCAGCTTCAATGTGGATCCTTGACTCCACCTACTCTCTTTTTCTATCTCTGTTCAGACCTTCCGCCTGGCTTTACTCTGCTAAGCTATTGGCTGAAACAGCTTTATTCATTAACAACAACAACAACAAAAGCAACATATATACTGAAGGATATGCCACATCACCATGGAGTTTTAGATCGGTTACGCAGAGTTTATGATGCTGCCTTGACCAATAACAACGTTTTCCAGGCTGTCAACAATCCTGTTTCATCTCAGTCGATTTCGGTTAACAGTAGACATGTAGTCCTGCTATTTAGACTACAATTACCCAGATTTTGAGAAGGAAAGTACGTTAAATTATCAAAGTTGTGGAGGAAGCCAGAGAGGGCAGAGGAAGGTGGGTGGAGGTGAGGAAGTGAACCTTCTGGCGGAAACCCGGATCCTGTCCCAGCAGATGAGGGAAAAGCGAGTACATCTGAGTAAGAACCTGGAAGCACAGCCTTTAACTTGCTTCTCAGCTGGAACTGAGAGGGAAAAGAAGACGCTGCTGAAGCTACCATGTGGGTCCCACCCACTTCCAGCCAGCCACATGAGAGAGTGTCAGCTGTCCTCTGGGTGCACTGGCTCTTGAGCAGAGGGACATCAGAGTCCGAGTGTCAGAACCTGATCCGGCATCTGAGTTTTATTTTTTGCTGATGTTAGATCTGTAAGAGAGACCATTTTATTTAGCTCCATAGCAGGTCAGGTGACGGAATACTTTTCTGGCATTCACTAATCCACATAGGATGGAATATTCTGAAAGCCTAACAGAAAATTCATGTTTTTGAGATGCCCAGTGCTGCTTGCTAAGATTGATTTTCTTTTGAAAATGTCGGTGTCTGTGGCCGCTCCTGCAGGTGGCCCTCCTGTCTCCTTATCACCAGAGTCCTTCAGAAGCCCAGGTTGGGGCTGCATCTGTCCCTGCAGAGCTTTCCTTTCTGCCAGCAGAAAGCTGGTTTGTTTTGCTGACAGATGGGGCTCCTGCCTTGGTCTGGATGCGCCTAGTTAAAGGGTTTCTGTTCAAAGGCCGCAGGTGAAGCCCAACTCCACACAGTCCCCTGCTTACAAAGTTCCCTTCATGGTCACGTAAAGCAGTAAGGAAGTTTTTAATTGACATTGTCTGCAGCTAAGAGGGCATAGTGTGGGTGTCTTTGGAGAGGGTTTACTTTATCTTTCTTTGAAATGTCAAGCTATCAATCCATTGGATAATGCAGTGTGCTCCCTTTTGGACAGTAGAGACTTCTATTATTGGAGTTTATCTTTTCATATCTGGGCACATTAAAATCCCCTTAAAAGCAACAATCCCACAAACCCACGTCACAATCTAAACCAAAGCTTAAACCGCTTGAGTGATGGGTATGGTTAAAATAACAGTATTTAATGCCCAAAGCACATCAAATTTGGGTGTAGAGGATGCATTCTGCATAATGCCTGGAGATGTCTCATGGTGTGGTTACCTAGCAACAAGTGGAAACTGTATGAAAATGAGGCGCTTATCTGTTTTTGAAGTGGGTGCAATGAAACTTATTACGCCAGCCTGCTTTGCTTGGCATGTTATTAAAATCACAGCTAATGTGGAAAGAACTGGAGCCTGTTCCCATTTGATACAGAGGCAGTGTTAAATACAGCTACTGGAAAATGCCAGTGCTTTGATCAGGAAAATGAGACCCACAGCCTCCTCAAATACTCAGCATTGAGATGTTAGAATCTGATTTGTATTATGGAAGATTTATTAATAATGAAGGAGTAGACAGGATCTCTAGTGGTGACTTTAGAAACTGCTTGTTATTTAGATATATATAAAAAAAAACTTCAAGGAGCCATTTATAGTTTTGTCCGTAAGGGCAGCTTGGTAGAGTTCCGGATCTCATGGCCAGATTGTATTTAACTGGCTACTGAACATATCGATGAATTCTAACCACAGCCTTCTTAAGTTTGTTGAATTTGCTGAACTCTGATGTGTGGGCTAGATCCATAGACATTCTATTTTTATTTAGCCACTTTGAAATAAGCTCTCAATCTTTTATTCTAGATCCTGCTACACACTTTAATGGACACCAAAAGCACCTTACCTGTAGCATTGCTCGCTTGTGTTTTCGGAAAGCGAGTTTTTCCATTGGTGTGTCCTGTCCCTTTAAAGTTCATGCAACTCACATTGAAGTCTTATTTCACACTTGATAAAAACAGAAAGTCGCACCTAGAACTCTACCAAAATATCCTCCCTGTGGCTTGAGAGCCTAACATGAGCTAGCACTAGCGCTCCCACAGAGGACAAAAAGTTCACGTACTTTCTGCACTCATCCAACACCTGTGATGACACACAGAAATCTGGCGCATAGGACCCAACTCTGCTAGTCGTATCCTGACATTACTTTGGGACCTTGGAATGTGTTTCTGTGTAGCAGATGGAGCTATTAGTTAGCCGTGCTATCTTGAAGAATTGCTTTCCCAGGTAATCAGCTCTGCTCATTTAGGATGTCGTTTCCCTACCTCGATATGTCAGCTCAAGAAGCAGGAATGATTAATCGTTGCAAGTGGACAGTGAGCTGGAATAACTCTGTAAGGAGAACCAGACCCTAGTGCCCCCGTACAGCGGGGACTTTAGAGTGCTCCCAAGCAAAGCGAACAAGATGGAAATGATGACCAGTGTGCTTCCTGAGGCTTACGTGTCAGTATATAGAGTTGCTGTGGCAACCTGAAGATTTGCAATTCAGAGGCAGAGTAGAGCGAGACAAAACCTTAAGTCATGGCTGTCATTACAGTGGAATGGGTGCCACCAACACCTGGCAGCCTCTATTACTTCAACTTGTTTCTTTTCACGCATGGAGGAATAAAATACATAAAAGATTAATATGCACAGTAAACCTTTTGGTAAAATATGTATGTGTTCTGCATTTCAGATGAGTGAGAACTTTAGGAGTTCTACTGTACTTAAGTCAACATTAGCTAATAACACATGAAGTGAAACGGTCATAGTGTTGATAGAATAAGAACTGGGAAGCAAGAATAAACTTACTAGGTTGTCTCTCGATTTGATGAAAAAAAAAAAGAATAAATTGCTGTGTGTTTTAAAGTTATTGTCCGTTATGGAAATGTTCAGAATGTGCCTGTCTTCTAGTACTGAGTACAGCTAGACCCCCCGCCCCCGCTAACTAATGACTATATTAAGTTTGTCCAGGTATAAATATAATCCAGGAGATGAATGTTGAAAGATCACAGGGAAGGACTGTCTTTCTAGGGGGAAGTCAACAGAGCCACTATGATTTCTTAAATATGGCCTCATCATTTGCGCATGCTCTGTAATTTCATCATTTGATGGAAACCTAGGATCTAACTAAAGTCACAGTTCCCATCCTTTGGTCTTAGTGGAATGCTGGAGGCTGGTGCTCTATATGTCAAGGCTCACTTTAGCTTTAGCTCATTGTTCCTAAAGCTTATATTTTGTATTTGCTGTATTAAAATGCACAAATAATAGTTTTTAAAAGCGAGCAAACCCAGCTTTTAGCATTTTCAACCATTAGTGTATTTAGTAACCAGTTTCCTTTCTTTCCCTCCCTCCCTCCCTCCCTCCCTCCCTCCCTCCCTCCCCCTTCCCTTCCTGCCTCCCTCCCCCCTCCCTTCCTGCTTTCTTTCCTTTGTTGCTAGAGAGAGTGTTTTGCTAGTGTATGTTTTTAAAAGCACTTCCAGTGAACTTTGGGGTTTTCTTTTGAAGCTCTTCTGTTTCTGAATGTCAGGAAAAAACACAGTTGCTTAAAACACAGCCGTCAATCTCCTGACAAGTCTGGGGTTAAATCTAAAGGGCTGATGTATTAAAGAGATTAAATATTTAATATTAAAGACCTGTTTCTAATTTTTCTGTCATCACTTCGGAGGGCAGAGCGAGCTAACGGTTTCCACGTAAAGTGTTGCCCTTGTACAAGGACCTATTCATTTTAAACCAGGATCCAGAAATCTAGGTTATGGCTAAGAGGAAGAGAAACCAAATAGATGTGCTGAGCTGCCTCGGCTGTTTGAAAGCAGAGCTGCCATGGGCTTATGCAGCTTGAGGCTGCCGCACCCGACATTCTCTTCTCCATGGTGTTGTAATTGGAGTCAGTCTTCTTGAAGATGGAACCTTTATTTTTGTGGCTTTCTGGGGAGTTGTAATGCCTACCCGTTTTTCCTTTTAATCAGATGCCTGAGAGCTGCAGGTTCAGGTCAAACGAGCATATTCACACCTGGTTTGTACAGGGTTTTCAGAAACCGGAGAATTAGGTTTAAGCGAAAACCTATCCTGAATAGTCCCATTTCGGTAAATGGCCTGCCTGCGTATGGCTCTCTCCAGCACTAGCCAGCCTTAGCAGGTACTGACACCTATAATTTGTAACCCAGTTAAAATTGTTTATCTGACCTGGACACACCTGTTGACAGAGGAAAACAGCTTATTTTAAGTTCAGCTATGGAATTTTGCTTGTGTGCCCAGATGTCACTTAATTCATTTTGTCGGAAACTAATAACAGTAGCAAGATTTCAGAGTTAATCGCAGCTTCGAGTAGAGAGTCATGTGAATGGGTTGAGAGAATACCCTCAGGGCACAAGGCTGCGTGCAGATGCTAATTCTGTGTTCACATAATCATCGTACAGACATATTTAAGATGGAGCTCTATCAAGTCTCATCCGTTGAGACGTGATCCTTTTGTGTCTGGCAGGCCTCATGCAACAAATTTTCTTTCTTTTTTAAGTGATCCCCAAAGCTGTCAAGTTCATCTGAGCGAACCATACTTGAGGGAAACATGTACAGTGTCTCTGGCGATGACATGGCGCTGAGGACATATTTTTAGAATTAGAAATTTTCCCTCTTCCCCCCACCCTTGGAGAAACTGAACTTTTATTTAAGCTCCCTGCTGTTAGCATTAGAAAGAAAAGTTTCCTGTGCCAATGTTTGCCCAAATGGAGGAAAATGTTTGCATTTCGTATGCAGTGTTCATAGACTTGATGAGTCGAACAGTTTGGCACCGCTGGTGAGCATGCCTGCTTGGGGTTTGAAGGGCAGACAAAGATAGTGACGTTAAGTTCTACTGCAACTCTGTAAAGTGTACGTGCACAGTTCTGTTTGTTTGTGCCAGGCTTGCACTCAGAACTGATTCTTCCAGGGACTTTGAAGATCACTTCTTAGGACAAAAGTTTCTAATTGGTTAAGCACTGGTGACCAAAAACACATTGCTGTCTTCATTTACTTTGGGTAAGGTGAGTTGAAAACCTGGATCAATAGAAGGACCTTAACATTGAATGTTTCTCTGATTTTGACTTTAGCCACACCAAACTTTGCCAAGATACATTATGATCTTTAACCCCTTCACTCTGGAAGCTGTTGCCACCAAATTAATCTGCGACATGACTACATTATAAAAAAATTTATAGGCTTGGAGATGTAACTCAGTTGATAAAATGATTGTCTCACATGCCTTGGGTTTGTTCCCAGAGTCACATATACTCTTGGTTCATGCCTATAATCCCAACCCTGTTAAGGGGGAAGCAGGAGGATCTGAAGTTAAAGGTTGTCTTTGGTAACATACTGAGTTCAAGGTTTTCCTGGGATACATGAACCTTTGTATCAAAATAAAAATTGAAAGAAAGAAAAACCAGAAGAGCATAACTAAGGGGGGATGGTAGGAGTAGAAGCAAGGGCATCATAAGTTAAAGGCCAGCCTTATCTACATAGTGAGTGGCTGTCTCAAAAATAAGCAACCCTTCCCCCCTCCAAAAAAAATCATTGCGCTTTCACTGAACAAAATCAAAAATTTTTATATTCAAGATAGAGGTCAAGGAATAAAACATGTCCTGTCCAAGTACATGTACCACTGAGAGATAAATGACAGCAGTGGGGAATTCACTGATAAGTGTATGACAAATGACCTAGACACGAATCCAAGTGACAATAATTTGTTCCAAGAACCCGTGCAAGACGATTTAGAAAGATACACTTTTCTTTGGCCCCTCTTCTGCAGCATCATTGAATCAGGTAAACGATACAGCTTTGGCTTTGTTCATCATCAGCAAGCCAAGAAGAACATGACATGGGTCATTAAGATTTACAGCTCAAATGTAAATAATTCAGGACCCACAAACAATAATTAAAAACCGACCGTGGCACTGTGTGGCAGCAGGGCCTCTGGGTCCCTTTGAGCAGGAACCTCTTCCATTTTGGCTGGAGACCTGTCCATCTGGGTACAGATGGTCGTAAGAGCTTTTTAATGACCTTTGCTAATGCTGGTGAACGTGTCTTTGGACACTATCAGAACCAATGGATGGGGAGGAGAGAACCAGCAGGGTAGTAGCAGCTGAGGAATTAAATGTCCTGAATTTGTTAGGCATCTGTAGAAACATGCAATTTGTCGAGCAGGAAATTGTAAACAAAACAGACTGCATCAACTATCAACACACCTGTGAGTCCCCAGGATGCCAGCTCCAGTCGTATAATGGCAACTTTCAGAGCCCATACCGGGAACAGCCTGTTGAATACCACAGGAGTGCCAGCGCCCTTGGATGCTTCCTTTGCGCACGGGGCCAGGGCTTGGCTGGCAATATCAACAGTCAAGGACGTGAGGAAATCAGGTCTAAGTTTTCTGCTATGGCTTGACTCTGTGTGGCGGTCTCCTGTGTGGCCATGGTCTTTCTGCGTGCGTACCCATTGCACTGTTCTGAACTCACTGGGTCTACGACAGCGATGCGTTGCTGAGGCACTTAAGGAGCTGAAGACTTGAGAAACTCAAAACATGCTTCTTAGTTGTAGTGTAGGTAATTCTCAAATACACATAAGTTGAGAAATACCCTCTTGAATATTTCAAGGTGACTCTGAAGAGAATGAGGATTTTAAGGAGTCTGGGGAGACACAATTGGCTTTAGCAGTGTGTAGATAAATAGCATTCAGGACATGGGCACAGTGGAGATGAAAGTGGTAAGGACAGAAACGCAGTCCCATGATGAGTCTCTATAGAAGAGCCAACTGAGTGGCTGGGTTTGGAAGTACGCCATTTCCTGATTCTAGCATCTGTTCCCAGCTCTGGATCTTCCCATTTAAGGTCCATTCTGTTATCGTGTTCACCCAGTTTAACTAATCAGATTATTGAGTCTCAGAGGCTCATTTTCAGGTTCATGGTCAAAGATTTCTTAATTCTCTAGAGGATTCCATTAATTTCCTACTTTAAAAGACCAGATGGGGTATTGGCTTTATGAACCTGAACTCATAGCTTTCATTAACAGGGAGATTTTTTTGCAAACTGGAAATCTCTGATGATTGCAATTTATAATAATTATTATGCGGAATAAGAATTCAAAATGGGATATTGCCTGTTTATGGTTTGTAGTCTTTAAGGGAAGAGGGCCACAGCAAAGGGAACCACCAGGAGACCTTTCTTTGACATTCTTCTGGGATTGCAGAAAGTTGGGAAAGGTCAGTATGTTGCCTGGAGGTATTTGTGTCTTTCGGAGTGTGAGACATTAACCGTAATGATGAGGAGAGGAGCAGGGAGGACTTGAAACCCAGGCCTGACCAGGGGGAAGAAGTACATAGCTGGAAATGCTTTAGGAGCCAGAGAAGAAAAAGTAGCCACTGACCAGTGTAAGGGCGCGAGGAAGGAAGCCTCCCGCTGTGATATCTTCTAAAGGCATGTTTCTGAGGTAGAGTATGCCACCAGCAGCAGGCCACAGCAAAGTCAGATCCTTGTGTGATTTTTCTTGTTAATACATTCATATTTTCACCCATTATTTATCTTGTCTCCTACCTTAAAAAAATCTTCATTGTGCATTCACTCCCAGCTCACAGTGCCATCTCCTTTCCCTCTGCAATATTTGTATTCTAAATTATGATTGAATGGGTTCCTGAATCTTTTATCTTTAGTAGATTATAATGTTGTATAGTTTATGTAAATATTTGTCTGGAGGTGCCTTAAGTACTGGCTCCTGTAAAGGCTCACATTTGAATTGTTTTATTGCAGTCACTCTGTTTAAATTAAACCCTAATCTCTTCAATCCTATTGTCAAGGCCTCACTCTTGGCTTGGGTTTAATGGAGGTAAAATTTGGTTAGTTCCTCCATGTGGTATATTTAATTTGATTTTTAAAGTAGTGATAAACATTGGGGTTTGGGCTATTGGTTCATTGGCATTAATATGTAAAAGCCTTGATCTCAAATAGAGAACAGTTTAATGCACTTTACAGCAGAAATGTTTTTAGGTATATAAGACAGAATACTTTTTGTTTTGGTTCTGATTGATTCTGCTGTGGTTCTCACCTGAGGCACACTCCCAAATGGCTCATGCTTTCCGGAGGCTAATAGAAGTTTTTGGAGTCCTGGAAGGTAGCAGTTTGATTTGTGTCTTTCAGTTCTCATGTTCTGTAGAAAGTTTCTAAATATAGCAGCCTTGAATGTAAATAGGTCACATGATGCAGCAGAGGCTGGACTGTCCGTTTCTGTTCAGGCTAATCGGTGTAGCCACTTGGACCTGTCACTCTTCTCACACCTCCACGCTAGGATGCTACAGGAATTTGGTTGTCTTCTAATGGATAAGAAAAAGCACACAGAGTTCAGCCACCGCATGACAAATGACTGGCACGTCCCAGGACTGGCAAGGCAATTGTCCTCCTAAGACCTTACTTCAGTGCTGCAGTAAAAACCTTGCTAGTGTTTGAAAGGTAGAAGAGGAGGGAAACCAAGCATTTCTGAACATCGAATTCAGTCTGCTTGTGAGTCATCAGCAGGCTCTTGCCCGTTTCCGAAGCAGGTGTTCCAAGAGTCAGACCCATAGCATACCTGCAGCATCTTTCTAATAAAGGGGCTCTCTGCTTCAAGGCTTGTGTTGACAGCTGAGCTGTGTCTGTCGGGGACACTCTAGCTACTTGCAGCACAGTAATGCATGACTTTGCAAAGATGCACCACAAGTTTCCTGTAAACAGAGGGCTCCCTTCGTCATGTAATGCATGATTCAATTAAAATGTTTTGATTTGCATTTAGCTTTGGAGGAGTCGACTGTCAAGGTGATGTAACAGTGTAATGAATTACAGGGGTTGGGTGTGTGTGCAGTCTCCATCCAGTCGGTTTTCTAGTGAGCTGAGATGTTTTCCCTGGCATGGTTAAAGGAAGATGGGTATAGGGCCGTATTTTCCCTTAGTGTTTCCTTTTCTTTTATGGTTGTGTAAACCCACTGACGTGTACAGCTCAAATGGTCTTCACATGTCTGTTTATATATAATAACTAGCCAGCCCAAAGCTTCTCAATCCACTGAAAATGCTTTTGATTATATTATTTTAGGAACTCCACACCTATCTCATATCTGTTCTTATTAAATTGCATTTTCCATAGCTGACATGATTCAGTCTTAACAGTAATTATTTGAGTTCTCGAAAATGTTAAATTGCATAGAATATTTTCTGACTTTATTATTCCCCCCACTTTGATGCTGAGTGTTGAGCCCAGGACCTTGAGCATTTGAAATATGATGTACCACCAAGCTGTGCTTTAGCCTAATTTCATTTCTTCGACTGGCCATTCCTACCTTATTGCCTACCTGAGGTTTTGGACTATGAGTACAGAATCTGCCCCCCCCCTATTTAATCAGTGCAGTTGAGCAGCATGAAGTGGGTCTGTGGCTGTACACTGTCTTGGACAAGAGACTACTGCGGTCAGTTAGGACTGGAGTTAATGTACTGACTCTGAAAATAAGCCATCTCGTCCTAGTGCAGAATATAGTAGTAGGGTCCTGGAACACAGGATGAATTTAAATAGTGTGGTGAGCTTTATCTGTGATTGTTGCTCCTAACTGTCTCTGCTGCTTAAATACTGATAAGGAGCATCTACAAGAATACTAGATGTGATTTGTGCTACTTGAGTTTACTGTTACCCGGCAAATTTATGCATTCCGTGTTTACAATGTGAGCAGTTCGCTTCATATCAGGCTTTAGTGATTCTGATGGGCAAAAATAGAAGTATATTGTTTCATATTTTTTCACTATGGAGATTTAATACAAGAAAGCAGTGGACAATTGGGCAAAGATGCACAGCTTTAAATAAGATTCCTGCTTTTCACAAAAATGTATCTTTGATTATCTCTTCATAAATGCATGACCTGGAGCTAAAATTTTCTATCAGTGACTTCCGTGGTGTTGTGTATTAATGGCATGACTTGGCATTATCAGCTGAGGAGCTCTGCCATGGGACTGTTTAAACTGCACAGAGACATGGCAGCTGGCACAGCAGGTGGCAATGGACCGGGGGTCTTTACAAGCCTCACATTGCCGTCTCACCAATATTTGTGTTTGGAACCCCATTTATATAACTAGAAAACAGATTGGGGTGAGCCAAATAGAGTGATGCCCCCCTAAGTTCTGCAGCTCTGAGATCACTCTGGCTTTGTCTTGCATGTAGTTTCTTTCAAAGAACCTCCCGGGTTCTCTCAGTTGTATCGATTCGGGGTTTGTGCTTTAATTTTTTTCCCGATTCTTCCCCCTTTTCAGAAACAAACCTTTTGTGACTTATTTGCCCTCCATGTTGATTTCCTTTGCATATTTCTCAGCTCATAAGTTTTGAAAACTCACTAGCAGACTCTTCTAAGTCGGTGCCATTTCAGTGTGAGTGCCACGTGCTGGGGGATGCGCTGTCCGTTTGTGGAGAGGGCCGGTGAGCCATGTTAGCGGCAGCAGGAAGTTGGCCCTTGCAGACTCGAAATTGCTCTCCCCTGTGTCACCTTGCTTGTTGTCCTGAGAGTTATCACCTAACAGCACCCTGAGGTGGAGGGAATGTTCCACCTCTCAGGCATGAAAACCATTCAAGAGACATTGCAAGATCTTCCCCCACGTCATTGCAGCCACTGTGTGATTCAGCTGGGATTGGAAACGATTTCTCAGACTCAAAACTTCCTCATTTTCACTGTTTTAAAAGAGGTGTAATATCTCCCTCATCCAGTTCTGAAGCTGAAGTTCCCTTGCAAATGCAGTTCATGTAAGGGAACTCTCTTTATTAGAGTCTGATAATTGATGTGTGAAAAAGGTCACCCAAGTGAACCCACTTAAAGCAGGTATCAGAAACTTGAGAGTAAATAGAGGTAAAGAGATTGGATTGAACTTTTCTGTGCTGAGTGAAACTAAAATTAAAAATGTTATTTCATCTTCTATTTAGCAGTACTGAAATTGCAGTTCCATCCCTTTGCTAATTCTTTTTTTTTAAATTTTTAATGATTTATTTAACTTTATTTTATGCACATTGGTGTGAAGGTGTCAGATCTCCTGGAACTGCATTTTCAGACAGTTGTGAGCTGCCATGTGGGTGCTGGGAACTGAACCCGGGTCCTCTGGAAGAGCAGTCAGTGCTCTTAACCGCTGAGCCATCTCTCCAGCTGCCCCCCCCCCCCCCCCCGTGCTAATTCTTACAAAGAGTCGTGAGTCGCTTGCTCTCATGGCAGGCTTCTTGACACAGTCAGGTGGTGGGATGCCTCCACATCCCTGCTTTAGTTTACTTTCCTGTTGTTGTGGGAAAATATGCTGACCAGAGCAGCTTAAGAAAAAACGATTACTTTGGCTCACAGTTCGAGGTGCAACAAGCACATCATGGTTGGGAAGGCAGCAGCTGCTCAGCCTGCTTTCTACAGTCAAGAAGCAGAGTGCAGTGAACATGTGCATGAATGCATACATGAACGCATGCATGAATGCATGCATGCTGAGCATTTCATTTTGTACAGTTCAGGATCCTCTCCCAGGGAATGACCCTACTCACAATGAATGTGTCTACCCACATCAATGAATACAGTCAAGAAAATCCTCTGCAGACATGCCCAGAGCCCCGTCTCTCTAGTGATTTTTCACTGTCAAGCTGACAATGAACACCAGCCATCGGTGCCTCCCTTTTGACATTCCATTTTAGGAGTCTTCATCAGTGCAGATTTCTTTTCTACATTTTTTATTTTTGGCTTCATTTTGCTGGGTGCTCATTGGTTTTTGATTCTGTTTATTATTCATAGTTTTATAATATTTATTTATTGATTTCATCAAATTCTACATTTTTGATAAGTTTCACCTTAATGCTGAAGTCTGGTTTATTGAAATTGTAAGCAATGTAGAATTTTCCAGGGACTTACAAACACTGTTAGTAAAGACAGATTATTTTGCTAATTGAGTGGAGATTAATTTTATGTGTTTGATATATTATTTTTGTTATAGCTTTTATTTTTACTTAATGGTGGAGACTCAAATAATTAGCATTAAAATAGCCAATGAAACCACTGCTTAATTAAATATTGTAAGGATGTCCATTTTGTATGGAAGCATTGGATGTTTCTGTCTTCTAGGCCCCAGGCACTTATTTTATGATAATAAAAGTCTATCAGCATAGTGGAGGTAACCAAAAAATAAGCCATGGTTCCAAAAGAGGACTTTATTTTAATGTAGCATTTGCATTATTTAGCAGATTAACAATTGCATGCTTTGTGTGATGTGTTTAAATATGTAAGTGGCATTTACATAAGGAATTATTTCTCCTGAGTGTGATATCAGGAGATCGATGGTCGGTATTAATTTTATCCTGATAGATAATAAGTGAATAGGATCTTGGCTGGTAGGGTTCTGTTTTACCTCTTTCATTTACTAGCTATGTGAACATTTTCAAGTTATATAATCTCTCAGTGCCATAATTTCCCTGTCTGAGTAATGGAGAATTGATATCTCTCTGGTAGATTTTTTTGAGAATTGATTTAGTATATATAAGCAGCATGTCTAGAAACATGGCCTTGACACTTGGATAGCTCTCAGTGAATGGGACGAGGGGTGGCAATGTGGTCCTTATTAGGTGGTCGTGAGGGCTGGGGGTGTCCATGGTTTCTGAAGAAGAAAACCTGACGAAACTGCTTTAGGCTGGGACCAAAGCATTGCAGCCTTCTCCTGTTAGCAAAACCCAATGACCTCATGTCTTAGTTAGGGTTTCTGTCACTGTGAAGAGACACCATTACCACAGCAACTCTCATAAAGGAAAACATGTAATGGGGTGGTTGGTTCACTTACAGTTTCAGAGATTCAGTCCATTGTTATCATGGCAGGGAGCATGGTGGTGTGACCGCATATGTGGTGCTAGAGTTAAGAGTTATACATTTTGCAGAAAACAGGAAGTTAACTGAGACACTGGTTTTATCCTAAGCAAAGGAAATCTCAAAGCCCGCCCCCCACACTGAAACACTTCCTCCAACAAGACCACATCCACTCCAACAAAGCCACAACTCCTAATAGTAACACTCCCTATGAGATTATGGGGCCCAGTTACATTCACACTACAGAACTGTTTTCTTAAAAGCTTAAGTGTGTTTTTGAATGGCATCATCATAATTCATTGGCATAAATATTTTTAGATCTTACAAATAGGCAAGTATTAATTTCTGCTTATGTACAATATTTCTTCTCTCTCGTGTCTTTCTTCCTTGCCCTCCCCCACAAGTAAACCAGGTCTTACTTTGGGTTTTTAACAAAGAAACCTTACAGCAACCACTCCAGTGGCAGAGTGGTAGATTTCGATTTCCTCCCTCCCGTGTAAGTGCATGGAAGTCCAGTGAGAATCTCTCTCCCACTTGATGACTTGCTGCAACTTGTAGGAGTGATGGTGACAGATGAACAGTAATTGAGGTGTGAATAAAATTTTGGAAAAGATAAATGATACCATTTTCTGTGGAAAATACTGCATTCTTCCATTGTGGGACATGGCCATTTATTAGCTCTTTTAATGGGGAAGGGCTCCTGGTGGTTGCAGCGTAACCGTGGTTTTGAATGAACTCGGAATGAGGGTGGTAAATGATGAAATAGAGACCTCACTGGCTTGCCACTCAGGTGGCATTTGTCACTCCAGTGAGTTAGTCAGCCACTTGTGAATCATTACCTCCTTGGGAAGAGAGGAAGAGCATGGTCTTGTTGCTAAAATTTGTCTTGTCCTAAGTCCTCTAGTTCAGAACCTGCCAGAAGGCTGTGTTGTCCTTCCTCTTATGTACAAGCCATTGTAAATCACTGTAAGAAAGCAAATTCAGTGTAGTACAATGAAAAAGATTAGAATTTGCTTCCTAAAGCTTCTTATAAAAGCAGGTTCAGAATTGGTTCTTAAGTTGCTGAAGTCTGCTTCATAAACTTGTTTACAGACTTCCTCAGATCAACTTAGTTTAGCCTCAGCGTCCCTCCGACCCCTCAGAAAAATGCACAGGTGGGGAGGAGGAAGCTAGAGTTCTTCCAAGCTGTGTGCTAAAACGCTGAGGCCTGTGGTTGAACGGCTTGTGGTTTTCTTAAATCTGATAGAAATACTTAATAAAAAATGAGATAAGGTGAATGAAGATACTTCAATTTCATCCTTTAGTTACTGGGTTAGAGTCCTTGTTGTAATGTGGTTGACTTTGGCTTTAGTGTTTTTCCAAATTCTGGCCCTCTTTGCAGAAGTGCCCCTTCACTAGTTCCCATCTGCCTGTGAAGGTCTAGGACACTATAAGTAGCAATGACTGCTTATAGTAATGAACTCTGTCCCCAGGATTCTTCCAAAATAGAATTCTACTTTCTTGGACCAAAGAAGAATTATACCTTTTCTTGATTCCTTAAGAGGGAAATTAAGTCGGACTGTATGGAGTCACCAATGAGTGAGACGACTTTGTTGTATAGCTGTGACATGACAGATTGTGTAGAGGCTGTTCCGGTCATTAGCATATTCTACTTTTTATTAAGCTTAGAAAACATAAACCTTTCCTATCATTCCGTAACTAAATATAGCAATGAAATTTTATCTCAAGTGAGGAACATTGTCCAAATCAGATTTGATGTGTGTAGGACACCGAACATTCATTGAGTGGTACAGATTGTGTTAAATGGGCCTGAAATAATGTTCAGGAAGGAGAATCACTTTCTGTTCTTCTTGACACAAACAGTTTGTCACACATATGCATCCCTCTCCCTATCTTGTTAGTGTAGTCGTTATACTTTCTATTACAAGTTTTATTCAAATATTCTAGTTTTCCTTGATTAGGTTTACGTGAATACATTGCAATTACAGACAAGGTGTTATTAATATATGCAATTAAACATGTAATTAATATGTGTAATTACACAGTGAGAGGTGTGTCAGAGATGGACTCTATGCTAATTTATTGTCTAAGTGCTGCATATACCAAGACAGGGTTTTATGCCTGGCACTTACTCCCATTGTAAATCTGCAGTGGTTTGTCATCAGCATGTGTGCCTTTTCATTTGAGTTCAAAAATCATTTTTATGGTCATGGAAACAACTGGATTATGATTGCCCTTTGCTTTAGCTATATGAAGTATCCCATCCAGAGAGATCACAGAAGAAAGTTGACTGTGAAACCATGGTACCTAGTGCGTGAACAGCCCTATAAAAGCACATGGCTTAATTGTTTGTGTATTTCATGTTTTAATTTCCTTGTTATTTTCATCTGTTAAATTAATTTGTTCTCTTCTAATTCTTAAGCCTTTGGTTACTTTCCCTCTTTAAACACCTGAAAGTACCTCTCCTGCATTTATGTATATATATGTGTGTATGTATGTATGTATGTATGTATGTGTGTGTATGTATGTATATATTGGTACCATCAGCAGCCATTGGATTCTTACCCATCTCATCATTGCTCACCTGTAGCTCTGAAAGCAGTCTCGATTTACTCTGCCTCCCAGAGACTGACTATTCTACAACTTTCCCCATATTCCCAGGTCTACCACTTGACTGTATTTCTTTCCTAGATTTCTGAATTGAAACTATGGCAAGGAAAGAAAAGCATCCAGGATATACCCTTGTACAGAACTGGAGGGAGCGAGAAGCTATTTGATGGGATTTGGATAAGAGAAGTAACGAGGGTGGTCAGGGTCGACTCTGACTGAATACAGGTATTAGGGAAGAGAAGTGCACACGTATGCATGGCACCATTAACGAGAAAAGAAGTCCCGGTGGGAGTTGATTCCAGTTTGGTCAAAACATGTGCAGTGTGCTATTTGTAGCTCCTGGTTAGGATGTTGAGGTGGCCCAAGGGCCAGCTCGTAGCAACTGGCATATAATTTTGATCTGAGTGCTTAAGTAGACATACTTCCCTCAAAAACCACGAGCACTGAAGTTGACTGCTATCCGAATAGGCATGGGTCCAAGGGGGACCTGGGAACAGATGTGTTGTCTGTTCTGAATGCACTGGGATCCGTCCATGCTTTGCTTACAGACCCCCGTCTGTCTGGTGCACTCTGCCCTCCAAAAGCTTCCTGAATTGCTTTGTAAACAAGGCAGCTACTACAGCTGCAACTGTTGGATTTGGACATTTGCCAGCTTGAAATTTATCCCTGCCCCAATGTTATATATCTGGGACCAGAAAAGGGAGACTTAAAAAAAAAAAGCATATGGGAACATTTGCTGAAAAAGAGTGTGTTCAAAGTAAAAATGAGCACAGATCTCCGAAAACTGCAGGCATTTTATAGGCTATTTTGACTTTTTATTCTTTGCCACCGGGTCAGATTTCAGAACCTTTCATGTACTTTCGGCCACTTACTCAATTGGGCCATTGCTTCATTAAAAACCCATCATTCCAGTGTCCTTTATCTTTGGACTTCCCTTGGCTCAAGAGGACTAGAGTCAGCCCTTGAGTGAATGAATAGAAATTGTCTTTCAGAATTTTTCTCTTCAGCATGCCAGTATTTAACAATTCAAACCAAAACAAAACAAAAACAACACAAAGGGATAAGTAGGGAATGGGATTTCTTAAGGAATCTTGTTTTGGGATTGTCCTACTTGGCAGTTCCTTTGGTGGCTCTATGCTGCATGGATTTCACATCTCTTTGTGTGTTATAGAGAGGGGCTGTAGTGCCTTCTCTGAATGTCAAAATATCAGTGTTTTTGCAAAAATTGAAGTGGGATTTTGCTTTATTTTATTCTGGGCTTGTTGATGAGGTTGGCACCTAGTATCTTCCTTCTTATCTAGCTATTGAAGTCCACACAGGTGTGTTCCTGTATGCTTCCCACTAGATGAGGATTTAAAGCTCATTGTTCATCTCTAAGTGGACTTTATGCTGTTCAGGATGCTGCGTTGACCTCTTTGGACTGATCTTGTATGGCATCGTACAATTAGTTTTAGCATTACCCATTTTGTGTGCTTTGAGTGTGTTTCTCATTGCTGGATTAAGGCTAAAATAATTTCGTTTTAGTAGCCACAGAAAGTGCAAAATGTTGAGTTTTCCTGCCAATATTCTCTTTTTGGAGCAACATCAAATGTAACTTTTCTGTTGGAATAAGTATTTGCTAGCCAACATCTTTTCCTTCTCCCAGCTTCCATTGGTGTCTTTTATCACAGGTTTTTTTTTGTCCTGTAGTAGAGTTGATTATGAATAAGTGCTAGTAGTAAGAGCACTGTCGAACCTTTGGCATGTAGTACACCACAGTAAAAGGATGATTAAATGGCATTTCTCAGGAGCATCGTTGGAAACCTCCTTCCTATGTCCTGTGACTTTAGATCACTTACCAACATGATTGTGAACTTCCTCACAGCTTTTGGCCACCCCATATCTCCTAAGAGTGCTAGCCTGCACAGTGGCATAGAAAACCAGGACTTCATTGATTTATTACTTTTGGTTTCGGTCCCAGATCTTGGATCGTGCAAGGATTTTAACTGATGGGGCCAGCCAGCTAACTGCAGGCTGAAGAAGTGAGCTGTGTGTCAGAAGGAAAAATTGTTGTTTGAGGAGTTAAAATTGACACTTTTTTTCTTTATTTTAAAGCCAGAGGAAAGCTAACACATGGGATTTTTTTTCCCCCAAAGGAAGACAGCATTCTTTTCTTTCCATTCTTATGTAAACAGCCTGTCTTCTTCCTAAGCTGTAGCCAGTCTCAACATTACCACCTCATTTAAGATTTTATATATATGATGTGGAAGTGATTTCTTATTAATAAAAAAACTGCCTAGGCCCATTTGATAGGCCAACCCTTAGGTGGGTGGAGTAAACAGAACAGAATGCTGAGAGAAAGAAGCTGAATGAGGGAGTTGCCATGATTCTCCCTCTCCAGGCAGACACAGGTTAAGATCTTTCCTGGTAAGCCAGCTCATGGGCTACCCAGAATATTAGAAATGGGTTAGAACAATATGTAAGAGCTAGCCAATAAGAGGCTACGGATAACGGGCCAGGCAGTGTTTAAAAGAATACAGTTTCCGTGTAATTATTTTGGGGCATAAGCCATGCGGGCGGCTGGGTGCCAGGGACGCAGCCCAGCCGCTCCCTCAACATATATATTTTAAAAAGGGTCTTGTTTTACAGTTTGTTTGGAGCTGGAACTTGTTTGGTTTTGGAGCATACAGGACAGGGACCACTTTTTAGAACTTTGATAGTTAAGGCACTTTTCATGTTTACACTGGCTTACCAACCTCATCAGTACACCACAGGTAATGCACGGTTCTTAGATGACAGCACTCCATTTCCAAGTTCAGTGTGAAACTTGTTGCTCTTTTGGCTCCGTGAGGAGCTTTGGAACCTTCCTGATGTAGAAGGTCAGCTTACAGGGTGCCTGTTGGGCTGTGCCATGCGGTTCCATAAAGTCAACCCAGCCTTTTTATATTGACATGCTACTCATGGGCCTGGTGTTCCCAGTCCCTCCTTTCCACTCTCAGTGTGTCCACTCTTAACACTCTGAAAGACCATGAGCCAAGGTTAGGGAGCCTTTGATGGTTAGAATTAAAGTGCACCCTCTCCCCAAATATGCTTATAGGGAGTGGCATTATATGAATGGATTAGGACACTTGGCCTTGTTGGAGTAGGTATAGCCTTGTTGGAGGAGATGTGTCCTTGGGAGTGGACTTAAGGTTTCAGAAACTCAAGCAAGGACTAATAGATCTCTCTATATATTTGTTGCCTACTGATCCAGATGTCGAATTTTCAGCTAGCTCTCCAGCACCCTGTCTGCCTGTGTTCTGCCATGCTCCTGCCATGGTGACAATGGACTAAATCTCTGAACTGGAAGCCAGTCCCAATGATATGTTTTCCTTTATAAGAGTTGCTATGGTCATGGTGTCTCTTCACAACAATAAAACCTCTTCACTAAGACAGATCCAGAGAACTAAGTTTTTTCAGCCTTATGGAATTAATACATGAGCAAAAGTGGATGAAGGTCCCCGGCACTGATCATTCATGCAAGTGTTGACCATTACCACTTTGTTTGGGAGAAGGGCTATGGGTGTGGTCTTCATAGCCTGCACTTGAACCTTGGTGGCATGTCCATGGCTACTGTTGATCTTTTAGATGGGAAATCATTGCACTTGTTCACTGTGAAATCCAGCCGTTAGTCACAGCTGTTCTAATTCTGTGCAGTAAAGTACCTTCCTTATGTATATACCCAGGAGTATTCAATTTTGACTTTATTATTACTGTTTTTACGGTAGTTTCTCCACCACAGAGGACATTTCATATTAGATACCACCCAACAGACGGCTTGCACAGTGATGTCTGTTGATATTTATCGTAGGAAATTAGGTTTTATTTGGTTATACTTAGAATCTCTTAAGTACACTGTCAATTATCTAGGTTTTGTTATTACTGTTTTGGTTTTAAAAATAAACATCTTTAAAATTTAACATTATCAGCATTTCTGATATCTAAGCATACTCACTAGGATTTGAGTAAATTTCTTCTCAAGTAGGAATTCTTATGGAATGGACTGAATATGTGAACAGTGAGAGAGGAAGTACTGTTTTGAAGAAAAGAAAGAGGAAGTTCTATTTTAGAGTAGGGGATCTAAAGATAATCATTATGATTGCAGAAGAAAATCTAATAGGAAAACTGAAAGAAAGAAAAACCCTATCCAGTTAGAATCTAGCTGAGGAGTTGGTTTAGTTTAGGGCACTGTCTCCGATGCAGGTTGTTTCTGAAATGTGTCTCAGGTTTGTAGAGAAGCTTATCTACAGCAGTGGAGAGATGCTCTACTGCACTTAGCTTCGCCGTGCTGTAACACTTGGTTTGTCTCTTCACTTGCCTTCTTCCTCATCCTCTTTCCTAGGATCAAACTGTGTGTTGTGTTATTGGGGATCACACCCAGGACTGTACACATTTGAGACAAGCTCCCTACCACTATTCGTAGCCCAATAATCTTCAATTTAGGGCTTATCAACCCTGTGTCTATTTTAATCATTTTCTTAAAAAGAGAAAAGATTTATTTTTAATCATATGAATGTGTGTGGGTCTGTGTCTGTGTAGATATATACACATGAGTGTGGATGCCTTTCAGAAGGCTTAGGAGCCCCTGGAGGTGGAGTAACAGGTGGTCATGCACTCCCTGAAGTAGGTGCTGGGAACTGAACTTGGATCCTCTGCAAGAGCAGCCAGTGCTCTTAACAATCTTTCAAGTACCTAGTCATTTTAAGCATTTGCATGTTTATACAGGTGGTATAGTTTTTCATGTTTTAAATAAAAATATTCATCTAGATACTTCATCTAGACTATGGGTATAGCGTAATGGTGGAATGCATTCTTCATATGCACTAAAATGCTATCATGCTGCTGTATTTTTAAATTTGCTTTGCAGCTTTCACTCATTTGTGTGATATATTCATCTTGATGCATTAAGATTTTTAACTTTCACTGTGACATGTTTTTCTGTTCTGTGATTGTGGCCTTTTTATTTGGAGTGCTAGGTCATTTCCAGACTTGTGAGTCTATCTTCAGTGAATAGGATAACATGATAAATGTGGTTCTATATTGTATGTCTTCTCTTTTTGAATGTACAAGATTTTCTGGTGAACAATACCTAGATGTGGATTGCTTTGGACACCCTTGGCTTTCTTGGATAACATAACCAATTGTGATATGCTCCTGGCTAGTCTCCTAGGTACTATGTGAGACTCCCATTGCCCCTGCTTTCTCCATTACTGGTATTGCCTGGGTTATTAATTTGATCGTAGTGAAAACATCCCCCTGTTTGGCAGGTATTTCTCTGACGTGTGAGGCCCAGTTCATTGCACACTTATTGGCCATTTGGGTTTTCTCTTCTGTCAGTTGCTTTATCAGATCCCTCTTCTGGGTTCCTGTCCTGTCATTCCTTCTGATGTGTAGAAGCTCTTTATGTTCCGCATGCTAACCTTTTGTTGCTTATATGCATTTCAAGTCTGTGACTTGTCTTTTACCCCGTTTATGCTATCTTTTGTTGAGCAAAAGTTTTTAATTTTAATGTCTTTCATGGTTTGTATTTTTTGTGCCTCCTTTCAAAAGTCCCTTCCTCCCAAGGTCATCAAAATGTCTTCTCTGTGCCTTTGTCTTCAGGAAACCTCAGAGTTTTTATCTTTTGCTTTGAATTAGCTTGTTAGGCTTTTTTATGATATATAGTAAGCCTACGCCCTCTTCCTTTTCCCTCTTTCTTATGATTTATGTTGTCACAGTGCTATACTAAGAAAAACCTCATTCCTCTCTTCTTCCCTCCTTCCCTCCCTTCTTCCCTTTCTCCCTCCCTTTTCCCCTTTTCTGTATTAAACATTTTTTGAAAAACATGCTAGAGAAATTTGGTGGTTCTGGCCTGGAATCCCAGCCAGCCTGGTCTATAGTGAGTTCTAGAGCAGCCTGGGCTACATAGTGAGACCCAGTATCAAAAAAGAAATAAAATGTTAAAAAAGAAAGAAATAAAAAAAGGAAAAACAATTTAACTTTAAAAAACTAATTTTAAGATTAACCATGGAAAAGTTTTTAAAATAATACCAAACTGGACATAGATTAATCACCCAGATTATCCAGATGTTAATGTATATGGCTGTGGACAAAGTATGAACTGTGATTCAACACTACTGTCTTACTTTGAGACTATTCACATTTCATCAGTTGTCCCCCTAATTGCCTGTGTTCCTCTGGGCTAGGAGAACACATTTCATTGATTTTGTTTTGTCCCATTTACAAATTTGTGACCCTTTCTAGTCTGTTCTTTGTCTTTATCAATTTGATGTTGTCAAAGGCAGCTAGCTAGATATTTTTAAGAATGTCCACATTTTTTTTCCTGATGTCTTCTTATGGATAGATGTGTTATACATTTGTTTAAGTAAACATGAGTATGTCCTTCTTGGTGTGTCATGAAAAATTTGGTCTGCAGTGCCTATTGGTCCTCTGGTTGATGGTGGCCCTTTCAGTCTCTTGGCTTCAGTAGTATATTAAATCAGGGTTCTCTCAAGAAAGAACTGATGAGAGAGAGAGAGAGAGAGAGAGAGAGAGAGGAGAGAGAGAGAGAGAGAGAGAGAGAGAGAGAGAGAGAGAGGGAGAGAGAACATGTGTGCTAAAAGGGGATTTACTAGAGTGACTTACAGGCTGTGGTCCAAGTATTCCAGCAATGAGTGTCTCCTGATGAAAATGTCATAGTTGTTGATCAATTTGTTGAGCAATGAATGTCTCAGCATTCCCAATCTAGTGTTAGAGTCCTCTCTAGTTTCCTATAGAGGGACTTAGCTGTAATTCTACATTGGAATCTTGAAGAAGCAGTTTCTTATCTTAAGCAACAGGATAGATGAAGTTGCTAGCGAGCAAGCAAAGAAAAAGCAAAAGCTTTATTCTCCTGTGTCTTTTTATGTTGACCTTGTGACCAGGTTTAGGGCAGGGCTTCCCATCTCAAATGATGTAATCAAGAAATTCCCTCATAGGAATGCACACCTGGTTGGGTTTTAGTTGATTCCATGTATAGTCACATTGACAAGCCAATACCAGCTATCACAAGTTGTATACCCACCTCTTTCCCTTCTGCTGTGTTAGCGTCCGTTCTTAGCTGTGGTGTTTGCCAAATGGCTTTCTATTTTCATCATCTTTTTTCTTTATACTTATTCGTGGGAGTTCTATCAGTGTTATGGAGAATCCTATATTTATATCTTTTATATTCATAAGCAAATCTACCTCTACATCTCTACTAGGATCTGCCAGGTTTCCTTGAGAGCTTTTTATCCCTGTCCCTACTTACCAACCATGTGCAGAGATGCCCTCAGCCCAACCTCACAAATGGCCTATATTGTTTTATTTTGTTTTGTTTTTGTATTACAAAACTATGTTCGATCTAGTTTTTCAAATTTGCCTTGTGAAAAAAGTGAGCATATAAGAGTAAAAACAATTTTTTTTTGAGTCTCGGTTAACCATGCTTTAGGCTTCTTTTTGATTTTTTTCTACATACCCTTTGTCCACACCTTTTGTCCGTTGTGCTTCCTGTAGGAGTGGTTTTCCGTTATTGTTAAGGAGCTCTCTGTATGTTAGGCATGTTATCCCTTTGATAAGATGCAAACATTTATTTTTGTAAATATGCCATTTGTCTTTAGCTGATGGCATATTTTTGTGAATTATCATGTAGATGAAGTTATTAATCTTTCCTTGTTGCTAAATCTGTGTTTTCTCATTTTCAGTTTGTAGTAGAATCACCCGTTTTCTTTCAAGAGCTTTATAGATTGTGGGGAGATGGGATTGGTTTTATTTTGAAAAGATTGTGTGAAATTGAAATAAAAGTAGAGATTTTGTTTCTCCCTCTCTCTCTCTACACACACACACACACACACACACACACACACACACACACACACACAGCATTCCCTATAGAGTTGTGCATTTGCTAAAAAGGATAAGCCCACACAACACCTAATTATCACTCAATTTTTATGATTTACTTTAGAGTTCACTCTTAGACCTTGTGTGGTTTGCACAAATTTGTAATGGACCATTAGAACACCATAGAGTATGTCCGCTGCCCTGGAAGACTGCTATCCTCTGCTAGTTCCTCCTTCCTGCTGCCCCTCTTACTACAACAACCACCAATCTCTTTATTATTTTGCAGAATGATAAGACGTAGCCATTTTGGGTTGACTCCATTCATTTCCAAATACTCAGTTGTTTTCCTTCATGGCTTGACAACTCATTTGCTTTTGGGAAAAAAGCTGTGGTAAACATCTGTGCGTAGGTTTGAGTGTGGACACAGTTTCCAGCTCCTTTGGGTAAACATGAGCAGGACTGCTGGGTGGAAGTATGTTTAGTTTTACAGAAAGCCACCAAAGTTGTGGCTGTTTAGCCTCCCTACCGACAAAGGCTGAGGCCTTGCTGTTTCACACCTTCAGCAACATTTGGTGCTGTCTGTCAGAGTCTTGAATTTGAGCCATTTTTAAAGATGGGCATTGATACCTTGTTGTAATTGGTATTTGCTTGGTGACATGATGCAATGCATCTTGGCAAATGCTTGTTATATATATCCATGCTATGTTCCATGGCAATCTGAATAGTTCCCTTACATAATGTGAGCTATGAGTGCAATTTAACTTATCCCCAGTGGCTTTAGAGTTTTTCAAATCATTTGTTAAGCATCCTTTGTCTTTCCCTTGTTGAGGCAAGATATTTCTCATCCTATACCAAGTTTCCATGTACTATTGGTTAGCTTTTGAGCTTTTGTTCTGTTCCATGGTTGCATCACTTGATTAATGCAACCAAGCCACACTATTGTGCTTGTTGTAGTAACTCGATAATATGGAAAGAGATTAAAAAAATAAAAGTATACCGGATAGCTGCCTCAGTGCTTAAGAGCACTCACTCACTGTTCCATCAGAGGACCTGGGTTCACTTCCCAACTCACAGCTACCCATACAGGGGATCAGATGCTGTCTTGTAACCTCCCAGGGCTCTAGCATGTATGTGGTACATTTGTTTACATGAAGATGAAAACTCATGCACATAAAATGAAAGTAAATGTTTAAAAATGACTTATTATTCATGTATCTCTGATATATGTGTGTGTGTCATAATGTGTGTGTGGAAGTCAACAGAAAACCTTCTAAATCAGTCCCCACCTTCCATCCTGGGTTCTGGGGATTGTCAGGTTTGTTCAGCAAGTACTTTTTCCCTCTGAGGCATCTCACTGGCCTGCTAAGACTCGCCACAGTTCCACTGTAATCTGTCTCTGAGCCTTTGTTCCCCCATCCCCCACCCCCACAGCTTTTTTATTCTTGCTCCAGTTTTCCTGGTAATTCTTTACTTAATTCATTTATAATGCATTTCATCTTTGAATATTAAAGCTAACAGATTTTGTTGGTGACCAAATACTTGACTTTCCTTCTTCAATTTATAGACTTTTTTTTTTAACTGTTTCGTATTGATCAACTTTTTATGTCCACGTCATATGTTTAAAAAGAATGTGCCTTTTCTGTTTGTAAGGGGCAAAACTTTGCACACATACCACAGGCTTTTAGGAATTTAATTGTGTGTGTGTGTGGTGTGTGAATGAATGCATAGGTGTGTGTGCATGTGTGCATGCCTATGTATATGTGCCTGTGTATATAGAACCTCAAGATGGCTGCCCTGTGTTTTTCCTCAGTAGTTTATTTCTCGAGACAGGGTCTCTCACTGATACTGAAGCTCATGGATTCTGATATTCTGGCTCCCCAACATGCTTCATGAATTCTCCTGCCTCCTGCAAGGCTGGGCTGTAGTCATGCTCTGCCATGCTCAGCTCTTTAAGTGGGTTTCAGAGTTACGAGCTCGGTTCTCCCTGAATATACAGAAGATACTTTACTGACAGAGCCATCTCCCCAGCTCAGGAATTTAACGTCTGTATGGGGTTCTGATGTAAATTTGAACTGTATTGTAGATTCAGAGATAATCTCATCTGATCTCCTGTCAGACAGGTGTTCATCATAAGGTCAATGGGTAGACTGTGGAGGACAGTGAACCACAGAACTTACATGGAAAGAGGTGTCTGTGTAATTTTCTGGACAGAGGATTCATCAATTTTTAAAAAATGTTCTTTCATCTCAAAAAGATAAAGGCTGTTCCAGGTTAAAGTGAGAAAAAGAATGGAATTTAAACACCTAGCAACAGAGAATGCAAAATTAGGAGAAAGGAAAAAACAGCCCTTCGTCTGCGGCTGGAATCAGGGTGTACTGATTATGAACGTGTCTTTTAATGTTTGCAGCAGGTATAATGCCTGCAAGGAGTCACTGTCTACATTTACAATAATGGTGTTTTCTCTCCTCTTCCTTTTAGGTAAGTGACAGTCTAATGCTTGGTTACCACAGCGTCAGAACAGATCATGTTTAAGACTCCATCCCTGTCTCTGCTTCCGTCATAGTAAGTTTTAATCTTCATGTGTGTTGTGCTGCTGTGGGCAAGGAGCTGCCCTGCAAAAGCAACCTAGGTAATTTCCTGCAAGTCATTTGCCTCTTCCCATTACTCTTTTTACACGCCTTTGTTTGTTTTTAAGAGCGTTCTCTGAAATTCTACATAGGAGTAAAAAGGCAGGTCTCTCTCTAATCACAAGAGTGCCATATCTCAAGGTTGGTGTAAAAAGAACTTGGATTTTGGTGCTAGATTAGTGGGAACTTGGCTTTCCGCTGTTAATTATGTGGAAGGTTGGCCGTAGCTTTTTCCTCTCTCAATTTCTCCATTTTTAAGCGGATATAGTGATGTCTGCTCTATTTCAGGAGGACTAAGCCAGGGACTATTTTTGCTTGTCCCATGTTCCAGAACACAGGTCTCGTTCTCTCTCTCTCTCTCTCTCTCTCTCTCTCTCTCTCTCTCTCTCTCTCTCTCTCTCTCTCTCTCTCTCTCTCTCTCTCTCTCTCTCTCTCTCTCTCCTTTTTGCAAGATGTCTAGTACCAGTGAGGTCTATAGTGTGGGCAAATGGAGACTGACTCTGTGCCTGGTATTTCACGTGTCTTTGCCTGAGATTCTGAGAATCTTGGAAGCCAGGTGCCCAGGGATTTTTGTGGAGGAATCTGTAGTGGCTCTACAGCAGCAAACATGTCCTTGACTTGCTAGCCACAGCAGAAGAGCCCACTTCAGGTGGGTTTCGGTGTTGTTTCACAGGTGGCCTCTGAAGAATTGGTGACTTATGTTCGAACAGTAAGTTGGGAAAAGAATGCCTTTGGTCCATCGAAAATGGGGTTTACACAAATGAGCGAAGAATGTAAGCTAAGACTGTTTACCTCATGCCATCCTTTAAATCCTTGTCACATTGCTGTGTTCAGAATCGTCTCACAGTCTGGCCTTGTAAACAGATGAGCAGTTTTCAGTGGGAAGTGGAAGCATGCACAGCCTGAGTTTTGAAAGTGGAAGTGAACTGTGCCCAAGTTGGACGACATAAGTCTGTGAAAGGCTGGGAAATTACAAGCACCGGTGTTTTAGCTTGTGTGTTTCAACCCAATGGCAAGGGCCTGAGGAGAGGCTGAGGCCAAGGGAGACCACAGTTCATTGCACATTTCGAGATTAAAATATCTCCAAATTAGTTCCAGTGAATCATTTCAAATTATTTTAAAAGCCCTTTATATTTTAATCAGAGCCTATTCAAGACCAGTTAATTTGGATAGAACGTTCTAAAATTACTTCCCTCCAATGATGTTTTGTGCCATTGCCACAGAATGCAGAAAGCCCATGGGAGAGGGGACTTGGGGCATCAGTAAGCACCGTGGTGCTGTTGATCTAGTGGAATGTTTCCTGGTTTAATAGTGGTAACGATTTTGTTCTTGCTGCCTGATTTAGCTGGGATAATGAGGACTGCTCTTTGTAGAGAGGTGGCTGATTCTACAAGAAGCCAGAGTCCAGCAATGTGCTTCTGTCTGCACATATTCAGGCAAGCCTTGGTGATGTGACCTGGCTCTTCTCTAAGTCTAGTCTTTAGTGGCTTGGTTGTCTCAGAATCTTTATCTATAATTTTGTCCAGTCCATCTTCCCTGAAATTGCTAATAAAGTCCCCACATAAGAAATGCACAAATGCCTTTTTAGCTATTCATGCAAACAGCATAGATCACAATGTCCTCTTATTATTTTAAATGAATCATGTGCTGATTCAAATTAAACTTTCATATTCTGCTGTTCCCCTTCAAAGAGGATGAAACAGAGTCTCAATGAATGGATGAAAAGAAAGGCCTGCATGGAGCTTCATGTCAGCTTGTGATGGATCCAAACCCTTGCTTTCCTGATAGCAAGTTTCTTCAGCCCCACTTGGGTTGGGGAGAGGCCTTGTGCTTAGTGTTGGCATTCTTTGTCTCCATGTCCAGACCCTCCCTGTGGAAAACATCTTTTCTTGGATGTTCTCCCTTCCCCTAATATATTGCCTGAAGATAGCAGCGTCCATTTTGGGATGTTGTGCATTACCCATTAGTTACCAGCCTTCTGCCTAAGAAAGATGGACAGGATGGGCTTTTATGTTGCTCTACCGAGGAACAACTGCCAGTCAAGGACTTTTTGGCAGTTGGATAGAATCTCATTTTAAAGCAATAACACACTCAGAGTTGTATTCAAACACTGAGATAAATGCATCAACCTAAATTCATGGTTTTGTTTTTTTTTCCATGTAGCTGCTAATTATTGAACATAACGAGGCTTATTCATAATTTCTTTTCTCTTGCCTGATAGCCATAATCCTGTATTTGTGCTACTGTCATCCCCATGGTAACAGACTAATGTCTGAAGCATAAGATTATTAAATACAGAGCAGTACATTAAAATAATGCGAAGGTTCTGACTTACAGAGAGACTTTCACACTGGGGCAAACTTCAAAAAGGAGAATACTTACACAAAAGGCAATTTACTTGGCCAGTAATGTTTAGTATTCACGTCGCTATTATGGAAGAGATTTGTTTGAATTATAGCCTCTTTCTTCCCAGTCCGTCATCTCCTCTGGCTTTGCAGCCAAGTCTTAATCTGGCATTTATGATGTCAGCCCGTTGCCAGGGGAGTTATTCTGTCACAGATGTATTGTGACTTCAACGCGTGGTAGAAGCAGAGAAGAGAACTGCCAGGTTAATCTTGGGCAGATCTGGTCTGCAGTGTAGTGGTCCCTTTACCTTGCATCTTCAGAAAATGTTTAGCTAAGGGATGCTTCGCCAATGGTGGCCCATCATAAATGTTGTTGAAATGACCCAAAGTGATAGAAGCCAGCATTGGGGAAAATGCATTCCATATCCACTTAAAGTCTTCAAACGTTGTCCTGATTTGTTTATTCTGTGCTGCAGTAGTGAAGAACATCCATTTTTGTGGCACACAAATCGATAGCCCACTCTTCATCTGCTTCTCCTGGGAAGGGATTTGAGTCAATCTACTGTGGCTGCAAATCTTAAGAACATACTTCCTGCCTTGTACCCATTGTCCAGTCTACCATGCTTGGTAGCCATGGCCCCAGTCTTCACCCATGGTTGTGCAAGCTCTGCCAAACCCAGAGGTGTCTTTGAAGCCAATTTTTGTAGTGTTCATAAGCACATTTACATTATGGTCTCTCAGGGGCTCCATCATCTGGTATCTGGGACATTCTCCCATTTGGATGGCATAAAAATAATCTGACTCTTCCAAAGGAGAAAAGATTTCTGTAGATTTAAGCTAAGTGCACAGGTTGTGCTGTGCGCATGATGAACGCTTTGACTGTCATGGTCCATACAAATGGGATACATACACCAGAAGTGGTTTCAAAAGCATAGAAGTGGAGGAAGAGTTTGAGGGAAAAGAAAATGCTGTGTGGTGAGGAAGAGATCTAGGCTGTGTTTAAGTAGTCTGGGTAATTAGAAAATTAGCTCCACCAAGTCTTTGCATTAAAGTTGAAATTACAGGGTCTAGGAAGTTTTCTTCCACTTCCTTCCTTTTCCATCACTGAACGTTTGTAATGACCTTTGCCCTCTTCAGAGAGGCACTGTGGTAGTGAAGGCTAAGCAAACTGTTGTTCTTCAAACATCTTTTTCTAGGTACTGCCAATTTGTCACCTTGGAGTCTGCATGAGCTTGTTTTGGGTTTGTCATAAGATACCCTTTCCCTTCTGTTCTGGCTCCCAAATCAGTATCCTTTCTAAAGAAGCGCATGTCAGCAAACTGCCATGTACCTTTATAATGATCTTTTCAGCATTTTGTTGAGCAAGCTTCCGAAACTGCAGTGTGTGCGTGGAAATGACTTTCTGTACAGAGAGGAGAGATGTATGCATTGGGTTGGTGATTATTTACTTCTCACTGCCTTTAGTTTCTCTCTTTAACTCTCAGGGCTCACAGTTATGGGAAGTCTCCAACATGAGGAAAATTTGGTGGGAGGTGGGGGAGCATCAAGAAAAAACAAAAGCACTGATTCTTTATTTCATTCCAAAAATCATTACCTAATAGTTTTGGAGATGCTTTGTCTGGGCTTTTGGATTCTCCAAAATAATCTCCAGGTGACGGTATGCAGAGCAGTTTGTCTGGTTGCAATTTTCTGTGTTGAAATTCTGCCCATTGAACTCAGGGCAAGTGAACACAACATGGGTGCATCAGAGTTCCTGCATTGGCTCTGACCCTCCCTGCTTCATGGAGATTCCCCCCAGAACTCCCATTTCCTCTTTCTTGAGTTCATGCAATGAAAATAACCACACCATTCTGACATGGCATTTTGCTGTCTCTCTTCTAGAATATAAAAGAGATGATCATTAATTCTGACTTTTCTTTTTTTCCCACATGATTGTCTTCTTTCAAAATGACTTTAGGGCTGGACAGATGGCTCAGAGGTTAAGAGCACTGGCTGCTCTTCCAGAGGTCCTGAGTTCAATTCCCAGCAACCACATGGTGGCTCACAGACATCTACAGTGTGATCTGGTGCCCTCATCTGGTGTGCAGGCATACATGCAAGGAGAATACTGTATACATAATAAACAAGCAAACTAATAAATAAATAAGTGGCTTTACATTTTTAACAACTTTGAATTACAGCTATGAAACAAAACACCAATGAGCAGACATGCAACAACAACAGACCCCACAGGCTGGTAGGGAAAAGCGTGGAAGTCCATGCTAGAGACTTGGCCAACACCGCAATCTGAACCTTTCCTTTCTGACACTGGGTGCCACACCACACACCCTCTCTGTAGTGTGCTCTGCTTCCATGCAAATTGTCTCTTTAAGCTCTTCATAAACGATGTGACGGCATTAAAAGCACAGTTTACTCGTGTTCTGTTTTTCAGAGTGTAACTAACGCTAGAGGAGATGAGAACAAGTAGATTTCTCCATCTCATAAACCAAGTCCTTTGCAATAAAGTTCTGACTAAAACTTAGCGCAGCCGGTTTTCATTTATCTTGGTTATTGCTTTTCACGTGTCTCGTGGTTCTTGTAAACACAATTTTCCCTCTGGAGCTAGATACAAAGCAAAGGTTATAAAGAGAAGTGTTGGAATCTGAGTGTCTTGCTTCAGATGTTTAGCCTTAAGAAATATATTTGAGCTTAAAAGGAAAGTAATAGGTTTGCTTGAATTTTCTTACTTTTGCTTCACATTCTCTTTTACCAAATCTATGGCTAGCCCTGAAAACTTGATTTAGACGGAGCTCGAGGTAATTCCGTGAAGCTGTAGTGTCGGATGGTGGCAGAGGATGTGCTTGCGTTTGTTGATGCTGCCTTGTGGCCTCCAGTGAGCATGTGCAGATGTTAAGTCCAGATCTGGATCTCAGAGCACCTCCACCATTCTGTGTTGTTTGCATTTGCTTAGAGCCTTCTGAAGGACTGCCTGTGTGGAAAAGAGCCTCCCTGAGCTTGCTAGGATTTTCTTCTCCCTCCCTAAAGCATTTTGTTCTCCCTCCTGCCTCCTCTCTCTCCTTTCCTTGCCCCCTCCCTATCAAGTTTTGTCTTTGCCTCATGGATGATCTGGTGACTCTATTACTGACTGATCGCTGAAAAGTCAAATTTTTATCATTGATTTCTAGTTTATCGTCAAGGTAAAAGAAGGAGCTAGCGATGTAAATGCTTTTAGTTTTCCTTTTTGCTTTGTGTGTTTAGGCATATGCAGGCGTGAGTGTGTTGACACCAGGGAGTAGACTGCTGTCCTCCCTCAGGAATGCTGCCATATTTTGAAACAGGATGTCTTTCTTGGCACGAAGAGCTGGCCTGACTGGCCAGTGAGACCCCAGAGATCTGTTCTTCTCTGTCTCACTAGCACTGGGGTTACAGGCTCACACGTTGCCATGCCTGGACTTTTTATGTAGGTTCTGGGGATTGTGCTCTGGACCTTGCTAGAGCCCTTTCCCCACTGAGCCTCTGCGCAGTGCACACCCCACTTTTCATTTCATTCTTCTTCCATGGATGTGTTGCTTAGGAACTGAAACTAGTAAGATTCCCTGTCTGCAAATTTCCTACTAGATTTTATATTGAATTTGAAAAGAAAATCTTAATAATTTGATTCTGCATAAAATGGACCCCGTGAAGCTGTTTAGAACTGTCTCTTACTTTCTGTTACTTTTAATTTAAGGGGAATGGAGTTTTCTCTTTCTTAGAACAAGTCTATTTTTTTTCAGCTATTGTTAATATTTGCTCCCTAAGACTTTATTTTCTAATATTTTATTCCTACTCTTGATAATAATGACAACTTTGAGAGTATATTTTATCCTAAATTATGAAATCTCCAATTTTTTCTGATTATAAAAATAAACATGTTACTTTAATAAAAACCAAATGCATAAAAATATCTCATCGCTCAGGCATCCTTTAACTCTTTATATAGGTAAGAATATCCTTGAATTCTCTTTTTAGAAAGGGAAAACAAAAACAAACAAAAATGGCTGCCACTCTGTAGCCCTGGCTGCCCTGGAACTTGATTTGTAAAAAAGACTGGCCTTGAACTTACAGAGATTGCCAGACCTCTGCCTCCGGAGTTGATGGGCATTGCACCACCACTGCTCAGCCAAGACTTTGAGTTCTTGATTGCCCTGTGCCTACTTTTGAGACTTGCACTGCCTTGTTCTATGACAGGAACATTTCTACTTTCCATACACTGGCTGTGATCAGATTTCACTTTTGTTCATTTAACATTGCAGTGTTCAGAATTACCCATCTCTGCAGCAGTGCTCTAGGCATACATCTGAAGGGCATATCATTAATTTCCTGATGTGTATTAATTGATTCTACTACTTCTTTACTTTTTAAACCTGTACATTTCCTCCAAATTTTGTTCCTGTAAAGAATGCTATGTTGAACATCTTTATGTTTGATTTTTGCCTATAATTCAAAGATTTCTGAAAGTAAGGTTTCCTTATCCAAATACGTGGGTTAGAGATAAGGACATTATCTTGCCTTAGATTACTGTTTGATTCCAAATGGCATTGTCTAAAATGTTTTGATGTTGTTTTGAGTCAAGATCTCCGGTATTTAGGCTGGACTCCAACTCACTATGTAGCCCAGGATGACCCTGATCTTTTACTGTATCTTCCTGGTGGGGCTAGGATGATTGTTTTAATTTTACTTTTGACTGGGAATAGCTGTTCTTTGCTGTTGCTGTGTTTGGGAATTTTCATTTTTTAAAAAGTATATGATAAATGTACAGGGGAAATGTAATTTTATTTTAATCTGTGTTTGTTATTGATTATATTATTGGGGAAGTTATTTTCCTTAAGTATTTATTAACCATTTTCTCTTCTTATGACTGCTTAAGTCCTGTACTCAATTATAAATCAATGGTTAAGAATTTCCTTTGTGCATGTGTGTGTGTGTGTTCATGTACTGTAAATGGACTTTTGAGAGTGAAGATAATAGCTGTTTATTTATTCTATCATGATATTTAAGAATTCTGTGCCTAACTTTGGTCTTTCCAGCTCTTTGAGTAATCCTTAGTTTGCTAAATGGTCTGTTCATTTAACAAACATTTATTATCTACTGTGTGTCTGGCATTGGGGTGTATTCACAAACTCCTCCTCCCAGAGAACTTCTGTGGTTGGGAGGAGGTAAGCAATGACCAAATGTTATAATAATATAAGGATAAACTACTCCGTATTTTATGGGAGATGAGATCTGTGGGAAAATAAAACAGGGTAAGAGGGACTGGGGAGCTAGGGGGAAAGGTGAGCACTCAGTAGTAGCCCCAACGAGACTGATGTTAGAAGAGCCATTCTACTTATTTCTCTTGATTTTTAAAAAATCAGATTTCGTTTGTGTTATTTGGGTTTTCTTTTTGTAGACAAGCCAATACCCAGACACCTGATTACTTTGCTGCAGGGTTTCTGATCACTCCTCCTGTCCAAGAGCTTGGGGACATGCTTTTCACTTGGCTTCCCCAGCAGCTACAACAGGATAGATTCTTCTGACTGTTTAGGTCAAAATGTGCATAGCTATAAAAGAAGTTGTGCATATGTAAGCTAAGTGTGGAAAGGGAAACATTAAACAGGAATGAGATTTGTTTGTCATTTGTCAAAATTATTTGTCTGCCTTGTCATAAGGACACCGTGCTTCGGGGGAAAACAGTAATAGTGATGGGGGTTTAAGCTAATTGTTAATGGATGTGCAAATGTCTGGATTTCTCCCATCTTCCTCCTTCCCTTTTACCTTTTTTCTCCTTTTTCTTCTTCCATTGCCTGTGTCATTTTAGAAGCTGCTAATGTCAGCGGCTGTTTCTTCTCTGGCATAACCATTGCAGTTGGTTTATGGTGCTGTTTTCCAAGGCCATTCATGTTTCAGAATGGAGCTGGGTTGCTTTGCCATTCATCACTCAAGTCTGAAAGACCATTGTAACCATTTTGCTGATAAAGAACATGAATACACAGAAGAAACAGC
Source organism: Alexandromys fortis (assembly GCF_014885135.2). NCBI lineage: Eukaryota > Metazoa > Chordata > Mammalia > Rodentia > Cricetidae > Alexandromys > Alexandromys fortis. The sequence continues at coordinate 3,442,371 of NW_026067973.1, forward strand.
AGTAAACTACACAGCCTGAGAGTTGTGTTGCCTTCAAAAGGAACACGGGTTAATAGAGGAGTTCTTTATTTTTGTTCATTCAGATTGATGAATTCTCTAAATTGTATGTCTAATTGTACTCATTTTTTTCATAGCATAGCGCAGACAGGTTGTATGATTTTTAGACACTAATGCACACTGGTTTCTTTTACAAGTTTGGAGACAATTGTTGATTCATAAAACCTGACAGGAACTTTGGGTAATTGTCAATTGTATGACTTGTTCTATGCATTCCTATTGCTTTGTTATCGGCAGTCATTAAATGGATTCAATTTGAAATCTGAATGAGAAATTAGTATATTCTTATAAATGTGCCTCACATAAATTTTAAATGAAGCATTTAACTTTTTCGTCCAAATCAAGTTGGCAAAGGAATTTTAATTATTTCATTGGCTGAGTTTATGAGATTCGGTTGAAGTTGAAGATTACTCAAACCAGAGTACATTAAGAAATAAATATAATTAAATGCTTGCACTGGTGTGTATGTGTCTTCAACAGGAACTGGACTGTAGCAATTATTTAATCTATCAACTTCCTTTTGTTTCGTCACACATGGCGCCTGGCTGTTTTGGCAGTGACAGTGGGGGCCTGTTGCAGTTTTCCTTTCTGTTAACCAAACCTTTACACCTGGCCTTTACCACCTAGTTTAAGGAGTGATTCTTCCCCTCTGTCTCCCCTTCAGATCCTACCTTCCTCTTTTTGTCCCCTTGCCCCTTCTTTCCTCTCACTGAATGTCACAATGAGTGAACTCTTTGTTGAGACAGGTACTCATGGCTCTTTTTAGTAAGACAGTATAGTTCAGCTTGACCTGAAGAGCGCCATGTCTGCTCCTTCATGAGCACCCTGCTGTTCTTCCCCCTTCTTAAGATGTCTTGTGACATCTTATTGTCTCCGGATAGCCTAGATGTCAAAGCCCCAGGACTGGGATGATTGTATGATAGCACTTTCTGGACAGGACAGGGATGCGGCACATGTGAACTCTTAACAGGATGCTTACAACTGTGAAGGCCACACCAGCCAACCTGCCAACATGGGAGGAGGAAAATTTCCTAAGGCCCCACCCTTAGGTGAAGAGTTACAAGCTATCTGTGTTGAAATAAGAGCGGCGGGGCTGCGTCCCCGGCACCCGGCCGCCCGCATGGCTAGCTTATGCCCCGAAATAATTACACGGAAACTGTATTCTTTCAAACACTGCCTGGCTCGGCTAGTTCCAGCTTCTTATTGGCTAGCTCTTACATATTGTTCTAACCCATTTCTAATATTCTGTGTAGCCCACGAGCTGGCTTACCAGGGAGGATCTTAACCTGCGTCTGTCTGGAGCGGGAGAATCATGGCGACTCCTTCACTAAGCTGCTTTCTCCCAGAATTCTCTTCTGTTTTCTCCACCCACCTAAGGGTTGGCCTATCAAATGGGCCTAGGCAGTTTCTTTATTAGTAAGAAATCACTCCCACATCATATCTGTGCTTGCAGAAGACGGGAATAAACCGTTTTTTTTTTTGTTCTTTGTTTGTTTGTTTGTTTAGGAGATCACCCCAAGTGTGTTTAGCTCCAGACACATTCAAATAAGGGAATACTAGCTGGACTCAGAAGATTTGTGTGTGTGTGTGTGTGTGTGTGTGTGTGTGTGTTTGGGATGGTTGTGAACAAAATATAACAATAATTATAGAAGAAGAAGAGAGGGAGTGGATGGGGAAGAGAAGAGTTGGAGTAGGAAGAGACGATGTAGATGCAAATGCAGTGTTTTTTTCCTCAAGTCTTTGGGAAAATCAAAAATAAAGGAAAAGAATGAAGAGGAGGGAAGCGCCAGTACCTGTGAATGTGAAGTCCACATCTTCGGCCCTGAGGAGAAGTCAGCTTCCTAATGTGGCTTCTTTCTATGCTTTGTTTCCCATTGTTGGGACCAAGTAACTCTAGACAGCTGGGCAGTCACAGTGCCGCTGCTTATCTAGCAAGCAGGAGCTTCTTCCTATTTACTTTGAGTTGATATTTTAGGAGGAAGTTGATTTTTTTAATTGTAACATTATATGTTTAGAGTACAGAAAGAAGGGGAAAGTGCTCACAAACCATTTCCTGAAGGGGGTATCCAGTGTTGATATTTTCCTGAATTTCTTTCTAGATTTCTCCGTGATTAATCATGGTCATATTGCAAATGCCATTGATCCAAACAGTGTTGTTTTCTCCTTGACCATATATTGTGTTTCCCACTGTAGTCAGTTCTTTCTAAACACATTTAAAGACCTTGTTGTTTTGTTGAATTCACACGAGACAGTCGAGATAACCATTGTGCTAGTTAAGAATACATGTGCTTTCAGACTTTTTGTTCTCATTAACAGTACTGTGACAAATGTCATTGTGTACATTTACTGGACACATATGCAATGCTCACAGAAACAAGGTTGAAGCTGGCAATACTGTAAATATTATTTCAAAGTCTCTAGGTCCCGCGGAAGGTGACATAAAGACACAACAAAACTTTGTGTTGGAAGCAGTGTTTTAACCGGGAAAGCCGTAGCACAGAGAATGTCAGTATTTCACTGTCATTGCCTCACCTGTCAAGGCATTGCTGCCCCTTGCCTTGTCCTCTCCAGCTTCTTCCTCTCTTCCTATTTCTCTTTTAATGTAAACCCCTCCTGTGAACCATTTGAAAATAAGGTGCGCACATCAAGCCCCTTCGCCTTCAAATACTTCAAAGTATATTGCCAAAGAGCAATATTTCCTCACTCGCTTATAACACAATGATTAGATATAGGTGCTTAAGCGTAGACGTGATAGAATTTCCCCGCTTGATCTCATAATGTCCTGTACAGCATAAGCTCCAGTCTGGAATAACACACTGAGCCAGGTAGTTTGTCTTCACAGTTTCCATGTTTGAGTCTGTCTGTCAGAGTCAGCTTCCCACTTCTTTTGTGCAGAAAGTCCCCGTTTGGGTTTATCTGATGTTGCAGTCTGAACAGGTCAAGTCTGTACTCCTGGTCACAGTAACGCTTAAGTGGAATTATCTTTCTAAAAGTACCATGCCAAGAGATCATAGTGTCTTTGTGCATTGTGTTGGCGATATTAATTTTGTGTATCTGGTCAAGGCCTCGTTTGATTTCTCACTGTATATTGAATATATTTTCTCACAACAGGTGAGTAAACACATGTAAATATATCATTCCATTAAGATTTTCCTCTTTAGATACGACATTCATCCATGGTCCTTGCTTGAACTTGTCTTTCCTGCAGTGGTTTTGCAACCTTAGCACTTACCAGCATTTATTAGTCAATAGCAACCATTCTTTGGTATTGAGGACATACAGGACACATATTGACGTAAAGGACACACATGTACCCTCACAATACACATACATGCACACATGTGTGCGTTGATACACATGGGTGCCCACACCCACACATCATTTTTGCCCTTTTTTTTTTGATATGGTGTCTCATTTTGTACCCAGAATATCTTCCTGCCTCAGCCTCCTATATATATATGGGGGGAAATACAAGCGTGTGCCACCATCTGTCAGTAGACCCCATTTTTAATGATTTATATTAATGCTGCTAAAATTATTTAGGTAGTCAGACTGCTCCAGACTGAAGCAGTAGGAACCCATTTGCCTTGGTTTTCGTTTCCTTTTTGACTTGCTCCTGCCTTTCTTGGAAGTGTAACTTCTTTCTCTTGGCATGAAATGTCTTAGACTCATTTTGTGGCTCATCTGTTATGGCTTTGCAATGAAACATTCTCTGAGGAATTCTGGTTCCTCTTAAAGGACAGCAGTATTAGAAATCATTATTAGGGTACTAGATGTTACTAACTGGGGGTTCCCATCTAGGCTTCTTTAGGAGTCAGAAAAAATAATGTATGCATACACACACAAACACACATTTTAGGAATCATAAATCCACACTAGTACTTCTAGTCCAAGTTATCTCTATAGGGATTGGTTTTTCTCTCTAGGTTTTAAGATTTATTTTTGTTTAGTTTTATTTTTAATTATGTGTGGATTTGTGCATGTGAATGCAAGTGCTCTCAGGGTTCTGAAGAGAGTGTTGGATTTGCAGGAGCCGGAGTTACGAGCATTTGTGAGCTTCTGGCTTTGAGTGTTGGCACTTGGGTCTCTCTCTTGCAATAGCAGCATGTGCTGGAAACTGCAAGTCACCGCTCCAGCTTCTCTTCAGGGTGTTACTCCGCTTCCTCGGTGAAATCCCCAGCTCCTTACACATTTATCCAACCTTGTATCACATCTAGTGATAGGCTCAGAATTGCTTTACCCACGTCAAAATAGAAACCCAGCACCTTAAAGCCTAGGGTCTATTTGCCGTATGCCTCCCCTGAATGAGAATATCGAGTGAAATGCTGGAATTCTCACTTTGGTTCTTTCTCTTTCTTCTCCCTAGAGGTTAGGTATTAACTTAAAGCACATTTGTGTCCATTTACTTCCACTTGTTTTCAATTTGAGGTTGTTATTTTCCCCCAATTCTGATTTATTAGTTTTGTTCTTGGTATATGTAGATGAGTCCGATGCTTTCCGAGGTCCATATTACATGATAAAAATGTAGAGGAGACCATTTTAGATGAAACAATCCTGAACACATACTGCTGCAAGTTGATCATTTGTTAAAAGGGATGATTTATTCTCCGAGTTAAAATTACTACCTTGTTTCATTCTCTTAGATATCTCTCTTCTTACTCTTCTCCTTCCCTTCCCCCTTTCTCACTTTCCTCAGTGTACTTCTCAGGACCTGAAAGGCAACACTTGATTATTGCAGGCAGCCTTAGATTTTTGCCTCCGGCTTTAATTATTTCCTACCCCTGAGGTTTAACTTTGCAAACATCTTTGAATGATAGATATAGAAAGTATGTGCTCTTTTCAAGAATCAAGCTCTGGATTGCATCCTTTCAAATACTAAGGCATAGAATGTTTCCTATAAAAGACGAAGATAAGCCTTCACTCCACATAACATGACTTTGAGTCATGATGGAATAGCTATGCTTTCTTTGTTATATTTGGAGGTTGTGACCACTGCCCATGTGATATGGTTGCATCTGTGTCTTGTTGTTTATAAAATGGGGTTTATGGAATGATGGCCTCACAGAAGTTAGTCCCAAATGCCTTAATGACCTGCCAAGTAGCTCACTTGTAGTGGTGCTCCAGCAACGGTCTGGATTTGCAGAATTAAAGGCAGTAACAAACTTCTCAGTTGCTTTTTTCATTCTAGCAGGTAATTTCATTAGAGGTATCGGATGTAGTCTTAATAACTGAGCGTGCCCAGTTTTATCCTTTTCTTTTATAGGCAGTCTCAGTACAGAGACAGATATGGAGTGTTATATAACACAGAGACGATAGAATTAGTGAGGAGGGGTCTACCAACCAGCTTTGCTTCTGATTTTGTTGCTTGCCTGTTGTGCCTCTTATAAACCAAAGTAATCAGGCATGCATATGAAAAGGAGGCCATCTTGAAACAGCTGACCACATGATCTCGGCCAAATGCATGTAAAATCAATGCTTTATTTATGTATATTTGCAAGTTTTCTGGTTAGTTGTGTAAATTTTTGATACAGTCAATTATTAGCAGTTTGTATGCTCAAGGTGTCTATTTTTCTTTAATCTTTTACGTTTTCCTACCCATAAACAATAACAAATTATCCAGGCTTATATCAAATAGACTTTGTATACATTCTAAGGTAAACAGTCAATATAAAACAGTTTTGAAAATGTGTAAGCGAATTATTGAGGTGATCCTTAGAAGCGCTTCCCTTAGAAGGGTCATGTTGATGACATTGGCTAGTCAGCACTAATCTCCACTGCTCATTTTAGCTGGGAGAGACATTAACAGAGACCTAACTTAAGAGGCTTCCCACACAAGAAAAGCTCGGAGACAAATCTTCCATGTTTGATTCAGGAGCAGCAAATTCTTTTTATACAATTCGGTATTTTTAGCCTGTCATGTTGTGATCCTCTTTTTCCCACCTGCATTTAATGTGCCATTTGTTTCTTCCCTGTTCTTTTGTTTAAAAAAATAATTTTTTTTTAGTTGCAATCCCCTTCCTTTCAAAGCACATTTAAAGAAATGAATCTATGCCGTTCAGTAGGAGGTAGGAAGGAAAATGAGTGTGAATGTGTGTTTTCTGTGAGGGTTCCGAGCGCAGTAATAGGACCTTTTAAATTCTACTGTACAGGGAGGTGAGTGATCCATCAAAGGCACAGTCTTGGATTTGAGTCTTCTATTTAGATTAGGAATGTTAAGAAAGATGGATGGCAAATGTCTTTTAGCTGCGTTGTCCCCAAAACATGAAATGAAATCTAAAGACTCTCAAAGAAGGTTTCAATTACACTAGCAAATGACTTGAACAGGGATTGGGGAAGGGGAGGTCATGGGCCAATGGAATGCCAGTTGTGGATTTATATTGTTCCAAATGAAAACATTATTTCCATTAACCCCTTTCCACTGGCACCTCCACCAGAGTTATTTTCAGATTGTACGTTTGTAGGTGTTAGTCACACTTGACGGAAATACCTTATCACCGCCGTGGATTGCGCAGCCTTTCCACGGCTGTATTTTCTCCCTGTCCATTGCGCAGCCCCAGCTTGCGTCTGGCTAATCCTCTAGAGGTGCTTGGGAATGCCTGTGTTCTCCAGACTCAATTTTCAAATGCAGCAGTAAGCTACCCGGTTGTAAAGAACATTTTGAAATGTTGTAATTAGCAACAGGATGAATGGATTCTGATTGTGCTTTTCTGTGATAAGCTAATAGGCTGCCAGATCATACTGTGAGCCGGACTTGGGGGGCGGGGTGTGGGGAGGTGAAGGGGAGTGACTCTAGGTTTAAGAACAACTCTCAGTGAATTTGCCCTTAACTGTCAAAGCGGGCTCTGGTGTGGTTTTTTTGCCCTCTCATGGCAAGTAGTGGAAAGAGTTGGTAAGCAGAGGATAAAACCTCCTTGTTGTCATGAGCTTGCTATAGTATGCACTCAGGGCAGGCACTTTAAAAGAGCGCCATTAATTTGAATAAAACAGGAGAAGGTAGGTACTTTGTACATCCATAAAGCACTGAAGGGGATAAATCCAATTATCTGTTCAATATTTAATGGCCATAAAGTTAAAAATTTTAAAGGCAGTACCTTGGAGACTGCTTAGTCAATTCTGTCCATATTATTTTTGACATTCAAAAGTCAAGGTAGAATAGCCATATCGATGGCTGCGATCGCTGTGCTGGTCTGCTGCTTTAGTGGCAATGACCCTGGGGTTTGTGTTTCTCCATGTGGATCATCAGTTGCTGGGTTTGTAGAATCTGTCCTCCAGTCCATTCAGGAAACATGGGGCTCCTGAACTTTTAGCATGCTCCTTTTGTTTAAAGTCTTTGCTGTTGTCTCTTGTTGCCAAGTGTAACTAAAGACAGTGGTAGACAAACAAGTAAAAAACCTAAAAAGGCAGGGTAAAAGTCCACAGCCTAGATTCAACCACTGCCTTTAAAGAAAGTAGAATTTCTTTACTATTACAAGTATTCCCATCTGAGGAACTCTTAGAAATGCCATTAAACCCCAGTCCTGTCTTTATAGATGCTTTATACATCCTGTGCTTTTTCTAAGCTAATGGCGGGATAAGCAGTTAATAGCTTAGTTCCTCCAGATCTCTACTTAGCCTTATGCAGGTGAGCTCTGCTTTAAGTGTGATCCAGAGGTAGTTGAAAAGCAAAGCTTCTAAAGAAATCGATGCAGTAGCCATGGTCGGAATGGATGTCAATATGACAGAGTGATCTTGGGATATGGTCTTGAAGCTATATTCATCTTGCCTATTAGCTAACACAGGAACCCAATGAGCCATTAACAAGCTCTCACCTCATATGAAGAAGCAAGGCCCGCTGTGTCACTGCAGTATCCCTTCTTATTCTGTTTTCTTCCTTTGAATTGTATATCCTTCAAACCCCCTAGCCCCAACCTCTCTGCCCTTTGCTTGCTGGGCACTGGATCCTTTCCATGTGGTTTCGATTTTTTTTTGTAGCATTTTGCTATTTACTTTTAAACTCGTACTATGTATAGACAAATGTTGACACGAGACAGGTGTACTGCTAAAATGTGTTGAGGGAACCACACAGACGGCCACTCTGAGGGAGATTAAAGAAGCAGAAGTTAGTGTACTGCATGGCTTCTGAGGAGATAAGAGGCCCATTTTGTCTTAAGATGCACCAGGTTGTGAAGACGGACCTGCCTCTGTGGGCTTCTTTAAGGCACCAGTGTTTTTCCCAGGGAATATATACAAAGCCTTTTTCTTCCTTTGCTATTTTGCTACCAATCTCCCTTGAAAGGGAGTGTTGCTTTGCTCTGCTCTATTTTCAAATGCAAATTCAGCTTATTCCTGTCGCATGCAAGGTCTCTCAGGATGGTACTCACTGCAATCTAAAGCCATTTAGCTGTCCTGGATCTTATAGTTTTAAGTAGATTGTTCCGTGTCTTGCTCCAAGAGTCTTCAGTGATTTGGCTGTAAAACCAGCAGAGACCTTTGTTTTCTCAGTTTCCCGTAAAGAAAATGAAGGCGAGAAAATAATGATTTCCTGGATAATTCAAAGAAAAGATTTAACATACAAATCCCTAACATGCTACCGCACAAGGACTTCCAAATCAGCTTATGACACACTCAGCACGACAATTGTTAAACTCATTTACTTTAAAAGAGCTTTTATATGTGATCCATGTTGAAAGAGCCAAGAGGAGTGGTACCCAACACCACATTTCTGGACTGACACATAACCTTCTGTGCTCCTTGCCTGAGCTGTGTATTTACTCCTGATCCATACAGCGCTTGGGCCTCCAGCTTTTTGAGAGCAGACACCCCATCTTCAGCCTTTCATATTCTCAGAACATCTTTCTGTTGCCAATATCATTTAGAGACTATATCTCTTTTAAGTTTACTTATTTATTTTTTCCACTCAACCTTATCTAAATCAGTGTTGGCTGTGAAATCACAGATTTGTTGGGCTGTATCTTTTTATATGTATTGAGATTAAAATCCCAATTATTAAAATTTATGAAGCTTATTTATGCGCCATTTGAAATCCCCTCACATGTATTGCATTAGAAACACTGTCCTAGCGTGCTTTTGCACATTGTCGAGGTTTGATGAACATTGTGCAATTATGGGAGGAGTAGGAATAAATTCATTATGTACTCCCATGTATCAAGCCCTATTTTCAGTAGCTTATGCTTTTTTCTTTAATCTTTATAACACTAGTGAGGAAGGTGTTCCTCAGTTTCACACAAGAAAATACAAGTGCAAGGTAGTTGTGGTTGCTCAACTCTGCACTGGGGAGGCTGAGGCAGGAGGATTGCTATAAGTTTGAAGCCATCTTAGGCTACATGGGAAGTTCCAAGGCATTCTGGACTACACAGTGAAACCCTGTGTCAAGACAACACCAAGGGAAAGGACAAAAATAAAAAATTAAAAAAAAAAACCAACAGAAGCAATGAACAGTTGAGTGACCTTCTCAAGGTCAAATAGATAGCTTAGTGACAATTAGAGCTAAAGACAAGAAGCTGAGTCCTCTGGGTTTGCTCTGCACTTTCTTTGGTACGTGCTGCTGGTTTTCAGTAATTAGTGAATTAACTGTGTGCGTTTCCCGAGCAGTCTGCTATACTGATGTTAGTTCTCAGTGATTGGAGGACTGCCACTGCAAGTGGTATTTATAGTCTGTGATTTGCCTCTGGAATTGCATTTCTCACCGTTCTGAAAGTGTTGCCACCTCCTTGGAGGGCTTGGATAAAAGAGAGCCTCTTAGCACTTCTAGGAGCTGTACGTTCAGTTTTGATTTTTGAAAAGTTTCACAAGAGTTCCCAGCAATTACTAAGTGTGTGAGTGTGTGTGTGTGTGTGTGTGTGTGTGTGTGTGTTTGTGCGCACGCACATACACATCTGTATGTTGAATCCTATTCCTCTCCTATTCCTTGGAGGCCAGAAGAAGATGTTGGTGTCCTGCTCTGTCTCTCTCTACCTTATTGTCTTGAGGCAGTGTCTCTCTGAACCTGGAGACTGGCTAGTAGTCAGCAAGCCTCATTAACTCTCCTCGCTGATCCTGACAGCACTGATGTTATAGGCGCAAGAGGCCATATTAGGCTTTTTATGTGAATCCTAGGGATTTGAACTCAGGTCCCCATGCTTGCACAGCAAGCTCTTTTACTGGGCCATTAAATGCAGTTTAGATTATCTTAAACTTTGAAGGTAATGTTTCCAATGTGTGTGGATGCGATTCAAGTCACCGTCTAATGCTAAATGGATTCAGAGACCCTCGTTACAATCTTCTATTTAATTAATTACCTCTAACTAAGGAGTCTCACTCCTTTAAATTGTCTGCCCCCCAAAACCCATAATCTTTTCAGATTAATTTCTTAGTTGTCTCTAATGAGCCCAGGCTAGACTTGAACTCTATGCAGCCAAGATTGATCGTGAACTACTGGGCCTTCTGCCTCCATCTCCCAAATGCTAGGACTGTATGTCATATGCCACCATGTCCTGCTTTGACATTGTCATGGGATTCAATACTTCCTTCAACTAATTTATTATGGTGGTAGAAAATAAAGTCTTTAAAAATATTGTTTGCCTAAAGATAAATTTAGAAAATCTCTTTGCCCTTAAATCATTTGGTTCCCATTTCATATAATCATTAGGCTTGTGTTTTCACTCAGCTGGATGGCATACCCTGAGATTGTTTAATGGGCCCACTTATGCTGATGGATGGTGTAATATTTTGAGGATCGCATACAGTTGCACTTTAAAGAGAATAATTGGGACTGACACGTGAGGGATGTGACTTGCTGGAGTTGAGCACTGAAGCCATTGAAGCTCAGGTTTGAACTAACTTCTCTTTAGCTGCCAACAGACCCTTTTATACTTCCCTTTCCCGTGATTATATTCTTCTTGGTTTCCTGTCTGACTTAATTGCCAAATTTACTATACATCTTCCAAATCATGGGAAATGGGGAACTAGGCAAGCTGCCTGCCTTTCTTTTTGAGTATAAGGCTGCTTGGCTCCTTTCGACTTTGAATAGGGAGGAGCTACTGAGCCCCAAGAATCATAGTCGAAACCCAGCATTGTCATAGGCAACTTCCTGTAGGCCCTTCCCATCCCATCCACCTACTACAAATCTGTTGCATTTCGATATATAGCTTATACTGCAAGGGGAGGTAGGGACTACAATTTTTAAATATCTTCATTGTAAAATTAATTGGCACCTTAAATAAATAGTATTACGTACACTGTATTTTATGACATACATACCAAAAGTTTCACAGTGGAGTTGTATCTTGTATGTTTATGTCAATAACCTCATAAAGCCTGGAGAATGAAATGAGCCATAATCTCACTTTTAGTCTCAAAAGGTGACGTTGATAGAGGCAGTGACCACCTGGTCCCCCAGTGCTGCCAGTGAGTAAATAATGTCGTGTAGCCACACAGTTTCCCCTTCCTACTCGAGGGAGGGAGTTCAACTTTATTGGATCCAAAACATCTAGTGCAGCATTTGGCAGTTAGAGAATATTTTGAGCGTCTTTATTTTGCCCGTTGTCTCCCTTCCCCCAAATGTGTGAAATGTTGGTATCACAGACAAACCTGGCTATTTTAGGTCCTCTAAAATGTAGCATCACTGTCCCCATGTAGGACTGGCTTTCTTTGTTGGTGTGCTGTTTTCCTCAATGTAACCTTTCTGTAAGAAGGAATAAGTTAATTGTCAGGATTGTGGGCATTTTAATTGAAGATAAACATGTTTTATTTTTAAATGTCTTCAATAGTACATAACTTGGCTTTTATTATCCTAATTTCAGTAGATTGCTAAAGCCAGATAGGCTTAGCAACCCTAACCTGATTCAGCATTCATTACTTCTGCTAAATCAAATAAGATCTGGCTAATCGAAACATGGCTTGTGCAGTCCTTCTTCAATTGAATTAGAATATTGCATATTGCATTGCACTTACATGTGTATACCAGGGACAGAACTTTGCCATCAATTTGGAAATGTTCACGCTCTACCCTCCAGCTAAAGATATTTATCATTTATTGCAAAAATCTCCTCTTTGGGGAAGTCTTTGAATTATTAAGTATCAGCATTGCTTGAAGGAAGGGAGATGGAGCTAGCTCCCTGAGTGTGCCATCGAAGGTTTGGAAATTAGGTGTCATCTCACCCCAGATTGGCACACTTTTTCTATAAAGGGCAAGATAGTAAATATGTTAGGCTTTATGGGCCATACGGTCTCTTTCACAGCTCTTCAACTCTGCTGTTGTGGTGTGAAAGCTGCTGTAGACAATATGTAAACGAACGAGCGTGGCTGTGTTCCAATAAAACTTTATTTATAGACATTGGGATTTGAATGGCATAGGATTTTCATGTGTTGTGATATATTATTCTTAAAATTATTTTTCAACTGTTCAGAAATGGGAAACTATCCTTAGCTCATGAACTGTCCAAAAGCAGGTGGTTCTGTTGGCTTTTGACTGTGAGTCTTATTCTGTTGACCCCACTTACTATGTTAGAATTTTCTTAACTGTGTATATGCTCTTATATTTACATCTCTTATGTAATTTGCCTTTTCTTCTTGCTTGTTCAGTTCCTTATAATACAGGAAGTGTGGACGCAATGAATGCTTCTATTTTTATTATCTGCCCATCTCTGCTTGATGGGACAGAGGAGAGCCCGGAGTTCAGAGTCCAGTGAGAGTAATTTCTGGTAACAGTTAGTAGTTGCTGTTTAATTCTCAAGGTGTGACAAGGCAGTGGAATAGATTTATCTCATTTTCACATTCTGGGAGATGATCTGTGATGATCTGTTAGTCCCAAGGATGTTGTCAGTTTTCCAGTCTGAATCTCCCTGCAGGGTCATTAACAATAATGGAGTTCATAAATTGACCTGACCCTGGGTTTGGATCCGGACTTGTTGGCCCTGAACACTTGGTACACAGATTTACCGTCAGTGTTTGTGTTGAAAGAAGTAGTCTAAGATCAGCCTCGTTATTGCACTCAACCTCCTAATACATGTATCTTCTGATGTTTCGGCTGTGCTGCGAGAGGGCTCTTGCTTCAGACATACTACTAGGCATGGCCCCTCAAATGTTAACGGTATGATGAATCATTCATACTTGAGGTTGGCAGTGTCTTCTTGAGAGAGTGCTCACCAAGAACTGGATTAATTCATCAGCTCCAGATTTTGAGAGATTTGTTAGTAGTGAAAGTTCAATTTGTTAATCAATCAGTGGGAACTCTGTCATCTGACGTTATGGATGTTTGGCTCGTTCTCATTTAGGCTTGTCATTGACCATGTTTGCAGAGTGGACGTACTTTGTAAGGCAGTTTCTACATTTATTTTAAAACCGTGAGAATGCTGGTTAATGTTAATCTCCTGAAGAGTGGAACTCTGGGCTAGATTTAGGTGTATGAACTGTTGTGCCTGCCCGTTCTGAATGCTGCCTTTCTGTTTCAGTGATTATAGGTAGTTTGTTTCTTGAATATTTATTCATTAAAAATAAGATTTATCAAATATGTAATTTTAGCTGACTTCTGATCAGATGGCACCACGTTTTCTTGCAGTCTTAATCTTTGTTTGTAATCATTATGGAAAGGAATATTTTAGCCCTGGGTAATTTTTTTTATTCCCTTATTAGTTGTTTTGTGGTTTCTCACTTTGAGAACCAGACCACCTCTCTGGAAACATTCTCTCATTTTCTTCTTCACAAATAGCATCTTGTTTGCAAATGGCTTGGAAATCCTCCCAGGCATTGGAGAGCTTTCTTCCAGGCGCAGTGGTTTTGGTGGTACACAGAGTTCTGTAGGTCAGCTTGGAATCGTAATGCTTGCAAGGAAAAAAAATTGAAATTGACTTCAAAGGACAACTCTGACACGGTCAATTAATAATTAAAACAGTTTTTTAATGAGCTATGCAATTACCTGTGTGTCCCTGGAGATGATGGTTTATGGTATTATTCTAGTGCCCTTTCTTTAGTCATGGCGCATGACATTTGTAATTTAAAGCCGGCTAGACATTAAAGTGACAGAACTTTCATTAACCTTGTCTAAAGTTTGCTGATGACAAATGACTTAAAACATGCTGTTGTCAAAATATACCACATACCTTAAAAGTCCCCGGGGCTCTGAAAAACTGGGTTCTCCAGGCAAGGCCAGGGCCACCTATGTGTCCTCAGGAATCCCCCAATGGGATCCCCAGCATCCATGTGGTACTTCCTACTGCAGGAAGTGGTGTCTGTTCAGTCAGACCTGCTGAGTATTTCATGGCTGTCTGCTTTAGGTGGCTTTCCAGTGGGGTTTATACCATATGACTTGGTTTTTAACTAATGGTGGATGGCCACTGAATAATTTCCTCTAAGTTTGCCTTGGCATGTAAGTGTTCACTTTAGAGACCTATATGAAATGACAATAGCAACTTGAATTTACAGAATTGGCTTTTGATTCGAGCTGTTGTTTATTGGTCTTTAAGTTCCCAACCACCCGATTGCGCTATGGCCAAAAGCTTTATTTTTTTCTCCCACTTTGTTGAAATTTTAATTTTTTTTGAGAACCCTCATATTTTGTATTCTCATTTTTTAAGAATCCTCTAATTTTGTGATTTTCCTCCTGACTCCTTTAGAGGAATATTTAGAAAGGTTAACAAGGTAGGCATTGTACAAAGATCCTTATAAAATGATAATATTAAATGAACAAGTATTATATGCTAGGTACTCAGCTACAAACCCTAGTTTTTTATGTCTTCATACTACTGAGTTGGTAATACTTAAAAAAAAAAAAAAAGACTTAAAACTAAGACACCAAAAGATGACATTCTCATGTACTGGCCTAAAATTTCTGGGTGAACTGGGATTCAGTTTCAAGAATGAATTCATTCCTTGATAATGAGAGATACAGCCTTTCAGTTCACTTTTCTCTGTTCAAAATATCTTGAAGTATTTTTTAAATTATATTTTCATTGAAGTTATTAAAAATCCAAGTAACTTTATCTTTATACTATATGTAAATACCTACAAATAAGTATGAGTGTAATACTTTAAGGAAGAGTCACAAAAGAAAAATTAGCCAGGATATCATGGTTCATGCTTTTTATTCTAGTACTCAGGAGGCAGAGGCAGGAAGATCTCTGTAAGTTCAAACCAACCTAGTTTAAATAGTGAGTTCTAGGCCAGCCCAGAAGACACAGTGAGACCTTCTCTCAAAATTTAAAGGGTGGAGGAAAAGAGGGCAAGCGAGAGAGGCAAATTAGAAGACTAGTTAAAGGAATTTGTAACCATCTCTTAACTCAACTAGCACGTTATAGGTGCTCCATAAGTATTTACAACTGTTATTACTATTCCCCAGCCTCTATACTTCATATCCTGATATAGATTGGGGTCCTGTTTCCCATTTCACCCCTTACTACCTCCCATAAGATTAAAAATTCCAATTTTTCTAACGTTCTTTCTCTTGCTCAAAGTCCATACATTTCTGATGTGAATATTCTACACTATGAAGTGTTAAAGACTCCAGTCTTGTTGAATAAATCCCTTTGTTGCCGAGTTATAGTCTAGATCTCTGCATATTCAGGAAGAGATTTTGATTGAAGCATAACAACAAAAAGCACATGATATATAAACATATAGCTCAATAAGAAAAACATCACAGAGTAAACAAACACACAAGTGACCATTACTCAAAACAAGAAATAGAACTTTGCCAGCATCCCAAAATTCTCCCTCCTGGCCTCTTCAAATTGCTGCTTTTCTTTCCTTTCCAAAGATAACCCAGAGTTGAACTTTAATGCTATAGTTGTGTTTTTTGTTTGTTTTTGCTTTTGACATTTTAAAATTTCTTATTGTGGAAAATGTCAAACATACAAAAGCAGAGGGACTTGTATATTGAACCCTCATGTTCCCATCACTCAACTTCAACAATTATTAGCTCACGCTCAGTGTTATTTCATCTAGAATATCACCCGCTCACCTACCACAGGTCATGTTACAGAAAACTGTAGACCTTATCTCATCTCATCCATAAGGATTTCAGTATATATCTCTAAAAGACGGAGACTCTTTATGCAAGGTGACTACAGTTCTATTTTCGTACCTAAATAAACACAATTTCCATTCATGCCAACAATGTCTAGCCAACATGTAAATTTTTTATAGTTATTTTAAAGTTATTGTTCTGAAAGCATATTTTTGTTTGAGTGAATGAAGAGCCAAATAAAGTGCATGAAGTTTTGGTTCTGGTAAGAATGTCAAGTCTTTTGAACTCATAATTTCCCCACCATTTCTCTTTTCCCCCTTGAAATGTATTTGTTGAAGAAAGAGGAATTGTGGAACTGTCCCACAGCATTGTAGGTTCTCTGTGTGTCCTTGCAAAGCTGTTCAGCATATTTCTTCATGTCTTCATTTTCTGCAACTCAAAAGTGGATCAGATTCAGATTTAATTTTCATTTTATTTTTTCAGGAAATGGGTTTATGAAGAGCCAGAATATTATTCCACACATAGCATACCATGAGTACATCTTTGCATGGATGGGGTGTCACTGTTTGAAGGTCATTGCTTAGATTCATTGTTTTAGTTGGGACGGAAAAAATGTTGAGGATTTTGCTCTGCCATCAACCTCATCATGAAGGGCAAGAGCCCTGACTGTGTGACTTTAGATGTGGCCTGGACCCAAAGGCACAGATGTGATTCTATACGTTGAGTTACTAGTTTTCAAGATTAGTTGGTTCTCTGTAACCCACCAGAGGAAATCATGGAGTCTGTATTTTGCTTTGTTTTAGCAGAATGTATTCTTTCCCTACATAGCCACTTGGAATTGGGTACCAGCATTCCTAGATAAAAACCCTAGGTGCCTAGATCCCCTTTGTTAAAGTGTTTGCATATAACCTATTCTGGACCCTTCTGTGCACTTCAAGCTATTATAATACTCAATACAATATAAGTGTTATGAAAATAATTGTTATGTTGTGTTTGTGGAATAATAACAAGAAAAAAGTCTAGACATGTTCAGTACACATACATTTTTTTCCCTTCAAATATTTTTATTTATTTTTTGGGTGGAAGGGGTTGTTTGTTCATTTTTTGATTTTTCGAGATAGGGTTTTTCTGTATAACAGTCCTAGCTGTCCTGGACCTCGTTCTGTAGAGCAGGTTGGCCTTGAACTCATAGAGTTCCCCTGCCTCGGCCTCCCAAGTGCATGTATTAAAGGTGTGCGCCACCATCACCCAACTCCAAAATATTTTTTAGCCTGTGGGTGATTACCAGCTGACACAGAAAGCTTCTGTGTTCTAAATGCAGGGTTTTAAATATTGCTGTGCTTCAACCCATTGCAACTTTTATCCATATTGATGCTCAAATTATCCTAATTTTGGCTGTAGGTGCCACTTCACATTAATTTTTAAGACTTTTTTTAGCAGTGCTGCAAAGGTGTTTATAACCTTCTCCTCTGATATTGCCTGTCTTATGAAGTGTCTATTGTCTTAGTCTTGCTTTGGGCCTGGAACCAGTTGTTTCTCCTAGGAACTCATTTCTTTCAGTGGGAAGTGTAATTTTTTTAAATCTATCTATCTATCTATCTATCTATCTATCTATCTATCTATCTAGTATCCTGACTGTAGGCCAGAAGAGGGCACCAGATATCATTGAAGGTGGTTGCTGGGAATTGAACTCATGACCTCTGGAAGAGCAGTCAGTGCTCTTAACCACTGAGCCATCTCTCCAGCCCGGGAAGTGTTATTTAGAAGTCATAATTTGGTCACAGGAGTGCCCCTTGCTATTAGAGATGGTGGCTCATCTTTTTCCTATGCAGAGATAGGGAATACCCCACTGTTTAAATGAGTAAGGCCTGGTCTTGACTCCTCCTAGTCAAGTTCAAGTGCACAGAGTTTCACTTAAAGCCACTCATTTTTGTTTTCCTTTGTTCATATAGAATCCTAATATCAACACTGATAGTTCACACACACACACACACACACACACACACACACACACACACACACGTGTAGCTTGTTGGAAATGAAGTTTGAACTTTGAATTTTTAGCAAGTTGCATGTATAATTCAGATGCCCTACAATGCATACTTGTTCCTGAACCTTGAACCTTCCATTTCTCACTAAGAATCATCCCCCTTGATTGACCGTATCCTTGTTGAGCCGTCCATGTCCCATCTGAATTGTGCTTCAGTTTAGCTCTCTGCTGACTAACAGAGAAGACAGCAGTCATTTTGGTCTTGTGCAAACCAGACTGCAGTTACTTCTGACCACTCGAGTGCTGACATACAGGTAATCCTCACAACTAAAGCTCTGCCTGAGGCCAGAGAGTCTTCCTTGCTTTGAGCAGAATGCCTAGTGCTGCAGTAGATTTGCTCAAGGGCAACTCTGCATTTGATTAAATATCAGAGCAATTTATGTCCTTGTCCCCTTGTTCCCTTTCTTTCCTCCTATGCAGAAATGTTAATTGACAATCAAAGTAATAGCAAGTGCATACCTGAATTCACAAGCCTTTGGGGCCCATCTTTAATACCTCTGCGATGCCAGGCCTGGTAGGGGTCATGCCTTCTTTCATCCCCACTCATCTAAGAGTGGCACGGCTTCCCTTGTTCTCTGTTCTGCACAGAGTTGGAATATCTGACTCTAGCTTGTCCTCTATTACTTCTTCCTCTGAACAGACTGTAGATCTACCTTATTTCACCAGGTCGTTATCTGACTTAGTGTTGTTCTGTGAAGACAGGAAAAATAGCCTTGAATGAACATATCAGAAAATTAAGTTTTAGCTAAAGAATATATTTGTGTTGAGTCTGATAATTCTTTAACTTCATTTAAGATTTGCTTAGCTTTGTTAAATGGTAAATTTCCAGACATTCACATTTCGCCATCATTCTTGAGAGCAAGGCAAAGTAACCACGGTTATTGTTAATGTATGGTGTAAAGTGGGACTAGAGAGCAATTACGCAACTTCGGTGATGTAGGTCACACATCTTGTAAGCACTGAAGCAAGTGCTCATGTCTGATTCTTTCTTTTATAAAGCCCAAGTCTTTGGGAAAAAAAAGAGTTCAAAATAGTGTCCAATATTACAGTACAAGTAAAATAATTTTAGAAAAGGTCAAAAACCAATTAAAGAAGAGAATGAGAATCCTGCTCAGTGCCTGGGTGGATTTATTCTTAGATTTTGGCACTGAATTTAGCTTTGAGTTTTCTGTTGGTTAGCCAAAGACATAAAAGGAAAACTTTGGCTTGGGTAATGCTTATCTGATTAAGGAAAGCACATGAATTCACATGGAATATAGACATTTTCTTGGCACTGAATTCTGTGAAGAATACATTATATGATTCTACTAAGGGATGTTTGTAACAATGAATTATACCTTCAGTGGTAATTTTATACGTTATAAACTTCAAAAGGACATTTCCTTGGTTCTTTTTAATCAGTAGCATGGGAATTCATTGGCAGTGTTTTCCATGTGAGAGACTACAGGTACAAGACTGCGTGCTTAAGGGAAGCATTTGACCTAGATTGTAGTGTGGGCACATCTCTTCCCATGTTTTTACTTTTAACCTATTTGTTTTTATATTTAATGTTGCTTCCTTGTAGTAAGTGAATTATTGGATCTTGTGTTTTGACTTTTTTAAGTATGACAATCTCTGCATTTTTAAGGATATTTAGACCATTTACTTTTAATGTGTGATTAAGCCAATCAAATCATCCTTGCTTTTCTCTTGATTCACATGTTGTTTGCTCTCTTTTCTGCCTTTTTATTCTCTTTGTACTGAATACAGTTTAGGATCCATCTCTTATGATGGATTATCAGCAGTCATTATTTTAGAATGTATTATACATATCTTCAGGTTACTAAGTCTGTCTGCAAATGAGTGTAGTGCAATACCTTACATTTGTATACTTGTTTTTTTCCCCTAGCCTATGTGCTACTTTTCTTCTATATTTTATTTTTGTACATGGAAGAAACCCTACAATTCATAATCATCATCATTATTACTATTTCATATTCAATTAGTTATTAAATAAGCATCTGAAAGAGATAACAGTTCTTCTGTGCTTACTATGTGAATCTCATTTCTGGTATACCTTAGTCCTCCCCAACTCATATGTTTCCAGAGTGTTTTTTCTCTTTCCTGAAGAGGAAGAAACCTACCTTTCTTTGGGTTTATTGGTTATGTATCATGCTTCATTTACTTTACCATTTAAAATTGTTTTCGATAGCAGCCTGCATTTGGTCCATGACTTAATACTCAATAGGGAAGTGAAGTGTTTTGTAATTTTAAGTATTTGTTTAATTGTTAGTAGTTCCTGCTGGATTGTTTCATAGCCAAGTTCTGCTAACATTAGGCATTGACTGTTGGTGCTTCTGGTTTTCCTTCAGAGGTTCATATGTAGGAGTCAAGATGAACAACGATAAACCCCAAGTTGTGGGTTCAATTATATTGGTCTGCTTGAAATGCTATAACCAAATACTATAGGCTGTTTAACTTAAACAACAGAAGCTTCTTTCTTTCTTTCTTTCTTTCTTTCTTTCTTTCTTTCTTTCTTTCTTTCTTTCTTTCTTTCTTTCTTTCTTTCTTTCTTTGTTTTTTAAGGCAGGGTTTCTTTGTAGCTTTGGAGCCTGTCCTGGAACTAGCTCTTGTAGACTAGGCTGGCCTCGAACTCACAGAGATCTGCCTGCCTCTGCCTCCTGAGTGCTGGGATTAAAGGCGTGCACCACCACCGCCCAGCTCAGAAGATTATTTTTTACAGTCTAGTGGCTAAGACATTGAAGATCAGAGTGCTGGAATTCTCTGCTTCATTCTGAGTCTCATTTCCTTAGCTATGGGCAGCTCCCATCTTTCTTTCTGAGCATATGACCTCTTCTTTGGGCACAGGCACACCCAGGTGGGGAGATGAAGCCAACTGTCTGATATATCTTATTAGGACACTAATATTCCCCCATGAGGCCTCTACCCCCAGGACCTTATCTTTCCTAGTTTATTTCTAAAGGTCTTATTTAAGTACCATCACATTGGTAAAGACTTCAGGATAAGAGTTTGGGGGTTTACACACATCCACAGTAGCTGCTACAAGGTCTGGTCAACATGTATCACTCTGTAAACCCGAATCTTCCTCCTTACGACATGAGAACTAGAAGAAACACTTTACTCGATCAGTAGACCAGAACCTTACCTGTACTTGTCTGAAGACAGAATCTTTATTCTTATTATTCTGTTTGAAGTAACAAGAACTTACTTAGTTCTACCAGATTAATGACAACCATGTATCTGCATGGATCAGGAGCACTTAAAGGAGATGAGGGCCAGGAGACCAACAGGAAGATCTTTGCATGTAGGATGCTTCAGACAGCATAAGTCACATCCTAAGTGTAGTCAGAGACTGCTCTTTTGTTTCCCAGCTGCCAGACTCAAATAATCACACAGAAACTATATTAATTACAACACTGCTTGGCCAATACTTAGGCATATTTCTGGCTAACTCTTATATCTTGATTAACCCATTTCTATTTGTGTATCGCCACAAGGCTGTGGCTTACCAAGTAAGGTCTGGTGTCTGTCTTTTTAGACAGCTACATGGCGTCTCCTTGACTCCGCCTACTCTTTCTCTATTTCTGTTCAGATTTTCTGCCTTGGCCAAAACAGCTTCGTTCATAAACCAGTGGTAATAAAACATATTTACAGCATACAGAGGGGAAATCTCACATCACTTAAGATCTAAGTCTTAAGCAACAGGTTTGTTGCCCCCAAAATGGAAACGTATGGAGAATGTGATGTGTTTTTTTTTTTTTTTCTGTGGCAGCGGTTTAGAATTATGCAGTGTAGCTTGAGCTTGTGTGTGCCTTTCCCGTCTTTGCACATTAGAGTCAGAACTCTGATCAGAAGCAATGTTGCCTTTTCTTGTTTGGCAATGAGGTGGACAAGGGAAATTCATCGGATGTTCATGAGGAGAGAAGTGTCATGTGAGTGAGGCAGGTGGGTTTCTTTCGTGTGTAGTGTGTACTTGCAAGCATTACTCCTTTGTTTCAGAGCCATGGGGTGATTATGCCTTGAAGTTTTTGCAGAATTTTGTTTGAGATCAGAATTTTGTATTTTAATTTACTCTGTTTCTTGTTACACATCTGTGAGGTGTTTTCCCCAGTGATAAAATGTATTGGTACATCAAATTGTGACAATGTTTGTTAAGTTAAACAAGATTCCTTGCTGGGATTCTTACAGGACTTTAAAATCTCGCATTTCCGGTTTTTACGATTTTTGTGCTCCCAAGGACTGAGCACTTGCACAAACTCATAGAATAGTTTAGAAACCGGCAATAGTTTCCTGGATGTTCTTCATGTTTACGCAGATGTTGAGGGTGGTATCCGGAGAGGTGGGCTCAGCTTTTAAGAGTTCCTTCTCTTACAGTAATGGTGGCGTATTTTTACTTTATGTGTATGAGTGTTTTGCCTGTATACATATATGTGCAACATATACATTCCCGGTACCTGCAGAGGCCACGGAGCACCAGACCCTGAAAACTGAGTTCCAGATAGTTGTGAGTGGCCACATGGGTGCTGGGAACCACATCCGTTCCTCTATGAGAGCAGCTGGTACTTCTTGACCCTGAGCCAACTCCCCAGCCCAGACAGCCCTGGTTTGGAAGAGAGGTTAGGTTTTGATGGCATTTTAAATTTTCCTATTTGCAGTGTAACCTGCTGCTTCCAGTGTCCCCCTGCTACCTTTCTTAAGGAACACGATCCTCCCTTGTTGGGAATCTCAAACAAATTTTTATCGCCTAATAAACATTAAAAAAAAAAGATTCTCATTACTCTCAGACACTGGGGTTACAAAGGCTCAAGAAGATCTTATTCTTTCTCAACCAGCTACAAGACAGGACTGCTTCTGATCACTTGTGACCATTTCAATGTAGTGCTAGTTGAAAATTAAGTGCCTAGGAGCATGGGCCACCTTCTAAGTGCTTGGTAGCTATAGGTGCTTGGAGACAGGAATGTTGGACAGCACAGAACAGAAGATTTCTTACACTGCAGATATGTGTGACACTGGATAGAGATGATTCAGATTTCTGTACTCCAAACTGTGCTAGCTGTGGCAGTTTTTAGTCATGTTAACCCAAAGATGAAAAGGTAAACAAAATCATAAACAAAAGCATACTACAAGGAAAATTGCTCTTGGGTACCAATGTGTTCTTCTCACTGTGTAGTCACCTTTAATATGGAGATTTTCCACCCTGGGATATTATTGCTCAAAAAGAAGCCATTATATATAGAACCAGGATTTTACAAAGGCTCTAATATTATGGGTAATCTTTCAATTACTTCATTTTGAACATCAAAATGGCCTCCGTGAATGCTTGCTTATGATGCTTAAAGAAGTTACTTGGCAAAATCAGATAAAGAGGGAGAAAAATTTAACGCAAATTTAGTAATTTTGACATTCTCTCACAACTACATATGTTGGGCATTATCATAAACAAGCCTTTGTAAGGACAGATAAAACAACAACACGGTGTCTTTGCTGTGGAGAATAGAGATCCCAATTACGTGCCTGCAGGACGTGCAGTAAACTGGCCTGCTATTTAAGTGAATTGGTGCTTATGGTAAATGTGTCATTCATGAATTTTAAAAAGTGCTACACAGCAGACAACCTGGACGAGAAAATGATTAGCTCAGGAAAGTATCACAAGGAAAAGTGGCTCCAGTGACAATAAAGACACTTTTGTGCCTGGAGAGTTCCTAATGAATATGAGAAGGAAGAAGCAAAGTGTTCTTCTAAATTAAATATGCTCTATAATGTTCCATGCGAGTCTGATCATGGCTTGCAAGTAAACACCGGAAATACAACACTGAGTCACTCAACTCTGTCTCGGTCTTAAGAGTCTATAAAGAAGGTGAAAGAAAGACCAACCTCAGGCCAAAAGGGTGTAAAGAAGCTTGATGCTGGCACCCTGAGCCCAGTCCCCCACAATCCACATGGTGGAGGGACGGGAGCCACACCTGCAGGTTGTCCTCTAAACTTCACATGTGCACTGTGGTCTGTATGTTACCCGCCCCCACCCCACCTCCACACAATCAAACAAATAAATGTAAAGTTTGAAAGAAAAGGAAAACATTTTGAGGGAATCATTTTTCTATGGAAAATTGTAGATATTCTAATACTTGGAGGCAACTTAAATTTGGACACATGTACTGTTTACTTTTGGGGATGACTGGACCCCCACTCCCCAAACAATTTATTAAGGTTTTGTAGAGGAGGGCTGATTAAAAAATTTTAAACCACAGAAAATGAAGTGTAAAGACAGCTGAATTATTCTTTTACATGAAGTTAAGATATATAAAATTTTACAACTCCAAATGCCAGGAGCATACAGGAAAATAGAGTGGAGGGCGGAGTAGGAGCACCAGCAATAGTGAGCAGCCCTGACTCTGGGCGGGGGAACGCACGTGACTTCTCCTTGATCCCAGATTCTTTTCTGTTCCATTTTTCTAATGAATATGCACTGTTTTTGTAATTAGAATAGAAGGAGAAGCCATCAGTTAAAAGGAGCATGTTCAAGAGAATCCTTGGTGTGATTTATAGGTCTGCACTTCCAGGTTAACTCAAGCAAATGGAAATGAACTTCTCTGCTTGCACCGGCTCCTGTGGGCATGGATAAGGAAGAACACATTGTCTCCCAACACATCTTGTTTTTCTCATCTTTAGCAATCCTAGAATGTCACACCCAAGATAAGCCTCAGGAATGCTTCCATACGTTATTAGACCTGTCTTCTTTAGCGCACATGGGTAATGCCCTGTGATTTACCATAGACCCACAGTATTCCAACTTTCATCTGTCAGAATGTAGAGATCTTGGACACTAGCATTTAGCACAGTGGAAACCCCCTAAAAGTGCTTAGCCTAGTTTTAGACCAATTATTTTTAATTCCCAAATGAAATAACAGAGAGAGTTTTAGGAGTAAAGGTAATTTAGATTTGTTTTTATCTTTTGGCATTGGTTTATAATAACTTTGAAATATATTAATATATATGTAATAATAATCAAAGAAAAAGAGGCTATTGGCTAGGAGAGAGGGAGAACTTGGAAGGGGCATGCATGTGGCTGGAGGGAGGACAGGGAAGGAGGAAGTGATATAATTGTATTTTCATTAAAAATGTAAAAAAAGCATTTGGTACCTTAAAAACTGCTTATTTTCAGTTTTTTAATTATTCATTTCTTCTGGTAAATACATAACATTTGGAAGAAGAAATTGTTCCAAGAAATTTGAACACAAGGCTATCGTTGGAATGATATTTCTTTTTTTTAGGACAGCTTCTTGTGTTATACTCAGTAACGGTGGGCTTATTTCTTTACCTGCTGTACTGAATAGGAGAAAAGGGAAAACCCTAGAAACCACCTTCATCTGGGAGACTACTGAGCCACGGGGTGGGGTTGGGTATGAACTCCCCAGTTCTGGAAGACTGCCCTAGAAATCACCTTCATCTGGGGGACTGCTTGCGCCATGGGGTAAGATCCGGAGATCAGGTACAAGCTCCCCAGTATCAGAAGACAACCCTCACTGCCACCTAACAAAGTCCTGGACAGATGTCTTGCCTGTAGACTACACTGCTTGTTGCTCTGGACATCTGACACCAAAAACCTATGTATTTTGTAGTTTTGCATATCTGAATCTTAGCCAGAGGAATTAATAATAAATATTTAAGTAGATTCCTGACTTTTCCTATCAAGGAGGTCCTGACACAGGCAATTTGCTCAGCAAGTCTTTTCTGTTGGCCTGTGTTTGTGCCACACTGCCATATAATGTTTGCTTCTGATGACTCTAGTGTGCCTGCATTGTGTGATCCGTGCACAGAAAATGCCAGTGCTGTCTGTGGAGGGCTGCGTGATAACATGTGACCCTAGTGGCAGAAATAAATGGGTCTCAGGAACAAGGAACCATTAATCTGGATGAAAATATTACCACACAGTGAGCAGATTCATCCCGGCACCTTCATGGCAGTGCCCTCATTCGTAAAGCCGACTCTGCTCTCACAAATGCCAGGACAACAGGCAGACACGCCAGTGTTCACTGTGACTTCTCTGGGGCACCTGGGTAAGATCTTCCAATTGTAGGGGCACTGAAATCCTAACTGATACTGTCCTGAAACGTTCTTGCCCTGGAAATTGATTTTTATCTCAAGCAAGATTGGTGTTGTAGGCATTTTTGCATTTTGCCGCTTGATGTTTAGGAAAGCTTCACAAATTAGGAGCCAAAAGAAACGAGTTTTTTTTTCTTTCTTTTTTTTTTTTTTTTTTCCTCAGAACTCCTTAGCTGATTTATGGGATAATTAAAAAGTTAATAGTTAATGTAAGCTGGGAGCAGTGGCTCGCACTTATAATCCCAGCACTTGGGAGGCAGAGCCAGGGAAATCCTATGTTTGAAAGTAGCTTGAGCTATGTAGTGAGTTCTAGCCTGGCCTGAGCTAGACAGAACCGCTTCTATTTGATTTTTGTCAGTAGTCTCTTTGTCAAAAGAAGTTAAAACTAATTATAAATGCATACTTTCTATTTTTGATTTTAACATCTGTGCCTATATCTGTCTATATAAGATCTCTTTTTATATGCTAATATTTGATGTTAGATCAAGGCCTAACTCCTTACAAAGTTTTTTGTCTTTTTTTTTTTTTTGCATAAACCATACTCACAATGCTAAATCTTTTGTGGTTTTTCTCTTTTATCCAAGTGTGTGTGTATACACACACACACACACACATATATATACATACATTGTGTGTCTGCCTGAGTGCGTGGGTACAAGTGGCACTGGGAATAGAACATGATAGCTGCTAAATTAAGCTATAGCTTTACCAGGGAGCCACGCCCATCTCCTCACTTGGTCAGTTAAAGATGCTGTGACTAGCCTCAGTGCAGAGCACTTCTAGACCTCTCCCAGCTCTCTCCCAGCCCTTTTCAGTTAGCTCACTGTATTTGATTCCATACTACTTTTATAATTCGTCTTTATAAAGTCCTTCAAATAGTCTGCTTAATTTGACACAGACAAATAACATTTTTAAAAGTTTCACAAACTTATTTGGTGTCACCTGTTTACATAATATTTAATTTCAAGATTGAAAGCACATAAACTGGTGAGATGGTTCAGCAGATAAGGCACTTGCTACCCACACCAACAATCTAAGTTCGGTTCCTAGTGCCCACACTATTTAAGGAGAGACCTATAGGTTGTCCTTTGACCTCCACATGTTTGCTATGGCACACAAATGCACATACACAGATTATATGTGATAATTTAAAACTACGTTCCAATAGAAAACCTAAAAAAAGGAGATGAAATTTTAGACACATGATCTACATACATTAAAACAAGATAATATCAATAATTTAAAAATAGACCTGTAGCAAACAGGGAGATTAATGTGGTAATAAAAAAATTGAAAGTTCATTAATAAACTCAACTGGCATAAACAATTTTGAGAATAAACCCAAGAAACTTATCAGCATGTCATTCAGTGAGTGGGCTGTTTATGCCCTGCCACATGATAGGCCACTAGATGGAGATTCACTTAGAGCACCCCACACCCCAAAGCCGACTTTGCAGAGAGAATGGGAAGCATTATTGAGCTAAGATTGTTACCTTTCCCTGTAAGCATTTATAAATAGCTACAGCTGAAAACTGATAAAAATTTAATTTTCGCCATTGTTCTCTGTTTTCTTTTTCAAATGAAAAGCCAGAGGTAGTTGAGTAAATACTAATGAAACTATTATTTAATTTGGTCCACGCTGACATTGATCTATTATACTACTTTGTTTATTGTGTATGTGCTGTATTAATTGATTGTGATGCTGTTTCAACTTTTCAAGAGTAAAGAACAATGTGCTCTCAAATGTGAGGTGAGGCTGGAAAATGGACAGCCGAGATTATCAAGCCACTTAAGTACAGTGTTGACTGTGACAGGCATCTAAATGTAAAATTACCAGAGTGTGTCTGGCCCTATTAAACAAGCTAAATAAATAAAGGTCCATTCTCCCCTTTTTTTTCAGACAGGTTCTAATGTGTATACTGGCTTCAGTCATCAGGTGATCCTGTTCCCTTAGCGTCTCAAGTGCCAGCCTCCTTTTTCCTCCCTTATTTATTTATTTATTTTGAAGCTCTCTGAACTTTAATGGAACCTTAGGTAGCTGATGATGGCCTTGAACTCTTAGTTCTCCCGTCTCTACTTCAAATGCTGAGATTATAAGTGGGGTCCACCTGGCTTGCTGAACCAGGTTCTTTCTTTGTTAGTTTGTTATTGTGGTTGTATAGCATCTTGCAATGCAGGGCTAGCCTCAAATGTGCAGTCCTGACTCCAACCTGTAAGCGCAACAATTACAGATATGCAGGTACCACTTGCTCTGTTTTCCCCTTTTCTAGAAAATGTGTGGGAACTCTTAAAACATGGTGCCATCTGTTACCGCAATAGATGTGTGCGTCTACCAAACCAAGTAATGGGTATTTCCCTTGTGAATAAGGGGAAGGAGTGATTTAAGCAAATGCTTACTTAAAGGATGTGTGCTAAAGGAGAATACAAGAGAATGTTAAGTGAGAGGGTTTCAGCTATTAAAAAGACTGAAGGATGGAGTGTAAATAGAATGTAAAAAATGCATTTGAATGGATAAGTTGGCCTTAGAAATGAGTTCACAAGGTAAGCAATTAAAGAGCTGTAGAGTTTTGAGACCGAGATGAACTTGTCAGAATTAGCACATCTAAAATTTACTAAGCAGAGTCCTAGATGTATTTAAAATGATGAAATACTGTCCCAGGGTCATTTGGTTCGGATCCCAAAGGCACTAGAGCAGCCTTTCCTGCTGGGAGTGAGCACGTTCTTCAGCCTTCCTAGTTGAACTGATGCAATGAGCAGTGGACCTTGAATGGAAGGAAACAAATTTCTGTTTATCTTAAAACTCCTCTCTTGTGCTTTTGCATGCATTCGTCTTGTTCTTTCCATTATTCTTAACTTAGTCATCCAGATTGCTGCTTAAAAAGGAAAATTACCCTCAAACAGACTTGGCAAACAAACAGATCTATCATTGTCCCGGGCTTCTGAATCCTTCTTAACAGATTCCTTCTGAGAAGGAACTGTTTTCCTTCATGTTGACAAGACGTTACTTAGAGAACCCCTAAGCAACCTTGACCCCTAAGTTGAGTGATTCAGAAAATTTACAGGCTCCTGACATTCAGAGAACAGCAGCCAAGAGTCACAAAAACGGTAGGAGGTGGTAATAATGACCTCCAGTTAAGGTCACTGGTGCTTGAATGCTTTTGGTATGTTGGCACCAACTATGCCAAATCCTGCTGATCTTGGAAGCTGTGCCAGTTTACTCTATGGGGTCAAAAGAATTCTGAGCACAGTGACAAGAGGTTAAAGAGTCTGAGCCCCTTTGGCTTGTACAATTGATCCTTAATGGAAGATTTATGTGGACTGAGCGAGTCTCTGTGATTTTTCTGTTTGTAGGGACTGGAAATCAATGAGTGAGATAAACCCAAAGTTCAGACACTTGAACAAATTTCAAGAGCTCTCCTCATTCTCCTGTTTCCTGTCTTATAGTGGGAGTCTGGTTGTTGGGTAAAAGACCCACTGTGCACATTTTCTGGGTACTAGAATAATACCCGAAATGGATCTGTGTATGTACTGGTGCTGCTGGTACACATTTACTGAGTGAGGATCACTTTCTTCCAGGTTATGGACATGAAATAGTCAATGACCTCACAGCTTTATGGTACTTATTTGTGAAAAAGGATTAAGTAGTAACTTGCCTCTTTTCCTTCGCCTTTAATCCTTCATTGTTAAATAGAGGCTTATGCTATCTGTCCTTGCCAAAATCTGCCTAGATATGAAAGACCATAAAATTCGGATATGCTCTATATTATATAGAGAAAAATCTACTCTCCAACAATCTGTTTACATTGTTAATTCCACAGGCTTCTAAAACCAGGTTTGAGTAAATGTCCTATCAACCAAAACACAGATTGATCTGTTAATTAAAGCTATTTTGTTGACTTGGTCTCAATACTCTTGAGGCTGTGGGAATTGCACTTAGCTGTCATTTCATTGAAAGATAAGATAGGAAATAGGAAATTCTGTCAAGTTTAAAAGGTAAAATACAAGGGTGTCAGTTTTCTGATATCAAGGTACATTCTTTGGAGGATGGCTAATCTAATTAATTCTTAGTGGTACAAGACAGGGCAAGGAGGATTGAAGGTGCATGGGCTTGGTTTCCTGGTGTTTTGTACCAAGTCCTTCTTAGGCAGTTCTGTCTCATCAGTACTCCAGAGGCATAGGCATCAGTAACTTCAGCAAAGAGTTTATTACAAGTCATTGTTAGAACTTGTTTCTGAATAATATGACTTGAGACACACTAGCTACTCCCATGGTCCATTATATGAGGAAAGCATGCTAGAATAAGGTTAGAGTGTGTGATGTAAGGGCAGCGGTTTTACACACGTGTCATTTGGGGTATTTAAGGTTTGCATATACTTCCCTCCACTATATACAGTTGGAAGACATAGGTGCACTTACCCCCCACCTCCCAGTCAAATTTGGTCCTTAGAATTGCTTCCTTCTCAATCAAATGTGAAGCGTAGTGAGGAACCATACTCAGTCATACATGATGGCTGGTAGACATCACTGGGGCCATGTAAACAGAACTCAGGTCCGTCCGTATGTTCACATGGCAAATGTGTAGTCACAGGTGCAGTGTGAAGGAAGCATTCTGACTGTCTGTGTGGCTGGTAGATTAGCTGTTGTCTGGGCATAGCTTAAATTCCACTTCTCTCTGACGGGACAGTACCCAGCCTTACATGCCCCCAAATCTGTCAGTAACTCCAGCTTAAAGGCCGTATTTTGTAATGACATCTCCCAGACAAGCACTAGGTACTGTTGGTGAGCCACTGTTGCATGTTGGAGGAATGCTTGTCTTTCAAGGTGTATGTTTTCTCTTTCCTTACCGAGCCTCTGACTTCTCCCGTTGATGTTGCTGCTGCTGCTTCTCCTTCTCCTCCAATTTAATTTATTTATTTTATGTTTTTTATTTTAGCAGAATATTAGATTAAGAAATGGAACATTATCAATTACAAAAAGGCATTACAGTTTTAGGGATTTGTAATCAAAATGTAAATTATAGGTTAAATCTAAACTAAGTACAGAATGACTAGTACCTTTGTACTTAATAAATAATGGTAGTAATTGTCATGGGAACTGTTAATATATCATGTTACAGTCATTTGCTGTGCAATTAACCCCCTCCCCCCAACAACTAAAAAATAAAAACTCCTCTTGGGTCTTTGGAGCCGGATGCAGGACCCCTTTAAGAATTTAAAGCAGGACAACCTTTAGAAAGGGCTCAAGGTCACAGTTGTCAGTTTTCCTTTGAAAATGTGTGAATTGCTTCCCAGACACTTTGATTTAGCCTTAAGACTGCAACAGAAGTCTGTCTGGGGGTTGTGCTGACAACTGGACCAAATGAGTACAGCTCCCTTTCTGTACCATCAGCACAATCAGAGATTGCAAAGGATGCCTGTGGCCTTTAGGATTTAGTCATGGAATGTAAGGAATTTTCAACAGGAAATGTATCCAGCTTTGAAAGATTTTCATCTGCTGCAGTTACTTAACCTGCATACCTTTGGGTGTCAGCATTTAATCCTGCTTCCCCTGGGATGTACGTGTGTGTAGCTAGCTTTCTCCCTCACTGGAGTCACCCGTCTGATGCTGTACATGTACAGGTCCCTCTCCCATTACTCTTCACATAAGCCATGTTAGCAGGTTTTGGCAAATGCTTCATTTTAGCTACACCCAAGAACGCGAGACTCTCATCCGCAGCATAAACTGATTTCACTGTGAGAGGTTGGTTCCGGTGCAACCACAGAGTCAGCAGAAAGCCTGAGTTGTTGGTAGGTAGTTCATCTGTGCTGTGCTCTCTCTTATAGGAGTTGATTGCTTTCAGAATCTTTAATAACAAATGTAATATCACTGTCAGCTTTTGAGTGCATGACTTAAGCAAATGTCAGAGTTGCAGGTATATTATTTTATTTCCAAAGAAAGGCTTACTACTTACACCCTCTTCTGTGTGATTAATGCTTCTGGCCAGTTGGCTGCAGAGTTTGACCCAGCAGGGCCTGACAGATAATAGGCATACAGTGAATGGATGCAACCATCATTGTGACTGTTATTCAAGGCTCTCAAAAATATATTTGCACAAAGGACACTTAGAAACCGAAATGTCAGGTTATTGTGAGGTAAGTAAAGAACAGTAGGCGGAGCCTGTGGGCTGTGACATTCTGTTATTTCCATGAATCTCAGACTTAACCTCAGCTGGCAATGCTTGATGTTAGTTTTCATGTGTGTTCTGCCACATTTAAACTCAATAGACTTAGACAGTTCAGCAAAGATGGGGCCGAGATCTCTGTATCCTATTCGTGTCTCCGTAGTCCTGTCCCTAGAATGTGGGGAACACAATGAATATTACGTATGTAGTTGCTTTAGGATATGTGCCGTTTTTAATGACTAATTGAAAATGGAGGATATATTGTAATTAAGGGAGAGATTTGTTTGTCTAGTGTTTTTTGGTCATCCCCCACCTCTGCCTCTTTTGTAGGGCTAGACCACACCTAGGGCATCGCACATGCTACACAAGGGCTTCGCCATTCAGCCTTGGCCATTTTCAGTGTGACTGTGTCATGTCTTGGTCTTTGACTGATTGTATATCACGGATGTCACTCTTGTTCTAGTCTCATTGAGGTCTTTACTGTGTGCCAACTATTATACTTGTTGTTTCAAGGTATCATCTCATCCTGATGTGTTAGGTTAGTTAAAAATGTAAGAAATTTAATATTAAAATAAAGTTATTTGTTTTTAATTATATACACATGTGGGTTCATATGTATAGGCTTATGTGTTCTTTCAGAGGCCAGAAGAGGGTATTGTATCCCCTGCAGCTATAGTTACAGTGGATTATGAGTTGCTCAGTATGGATGCTGGGTCCTCTAGAACTTGTACTTGCTCTTAGCTGGTGAGCTTTCTCTCTAACCCCCAGTAAGATTTTTTCTTCAATTTTTTTTTATCCTGAAGTTGCCTATTAATCTAGTACAGGAAATAGCATTCCTTGCCATCTGTACTAGATGTCTACCAGAAGCTTGTGCCTCTGAGCAGTATTATTGGTCACTCAGCTGGAAATTGTCAGTCTCCATAGGAGCAATATTTAGGCCCTCGAACATATGTAGACTAGTTTCTCAAACATCTCTACCATCTTCTGACAAGCCACACAGATGCACATCTCATTCTGTAGTATATCTAAAAAGTACTGCACACATACACATGCCTACACATATATGCATTTATCGCGAGGGGGAGAGAGGGAGAGGACACTATCCCCAGATTCTGCTCTGATGGCTGATTCAAGATTGCTCATCTTCATTTTGTTTGCTTTGTATGGGAAGCACAAAGCATTTATCTTTATGTTCTGACAGTAAACATAGTGGTTGGTTGGAAGGACTCAATGGGGATTCGAAGCAGTGACTGATGTGGAAATAGTATTTAGCATGATGTGTTTGTAAAGCAAACTCTTGGAAGCTTGATTACCTTTAGATTGATTCATACTCCCTGGTATCCGCCGGGAGAAGTTTGTCTAGAGACAGGGCATCTGATGGAAAAGGCCTGGCCTTGTCGATGATGGGATGGTCAGATGGTTATTTTCATTCTTTGTGTTTACTGATGGACATTCATTAAGCCAGATGAAAGACCATGTGCTGTCCGGGTCCCTTTGTATCAAATTCTCTAACAAGGTAATATAAAGTCTCGGGAGAAGGTCGACCAGTGGTGTCTGGTTATCACTGGGGGGATTTGTGTGTGAAAGTGGGATTCCAGATGGATCCTAGAATTTCTTGAAAGTGATATTTTTTCATCATCTTGGTTATAATTTATGTATACTAGAAATTACTAATACGTTTATTGTATATAGTTGGAATATATGTGTATATCAGTTATACCCTAGTAAAGCTGTTAATAAAATTTTGTGGGGCTGGAGCGATAGATGGCTCAACAGTTAAAAGTGTGTGCTGCTATTGCAGAGGATCAGAGTTTCCTAGCATCTATGTCTGGTAGCTCACAACCACCTGTAACTCCAGCTCCAGGGACTCCGACCACCTCTTCTGGCTTCTGTGGATACTTGTGTATATATATGTGCATACCATTCTCCCCCACAAAAATCTTTTAAAAATATAATTTTGTGTAACATTAAGCAGTTGAAACAAACCAACTGTTTACTATTTATCTCATACTAGACTAGATTGTCCAAGAAAACTCACTCCTCTGTTCTGTGTTCTCCGTGGCCAACCAGTAAAGAGGTACTTACTAAGGATTCAGAAAATCGGTTGAATGAAGAGATAGATAGGCAGTTTAACAAGCACAGACAGCTGCTATGTACTCAGCACTTGCCACCGACTGCATATTATACTGAAATATGCTATTTTATGAATCATCACATTTCTGAACATCAGTTTTATTCTCTCCATCTCACAGAAAAAGGAAAGCAAAGCCCAGAACAGTAAATGGTGTGCCCTCGACCAACAGCTAATAAGGGAAGGGAATGCCAAAATCATGGCTGTCTGACCTAAAGTCCATGATAGTAACCTCTACCCTCAGTCCCATTGTCATTTCTTTATGGTCTGCGTGACAGGATTTTTATAAAGCCGTGACAGGGAAATCTGCAAAGATATAAGACTCAGTTGCTAGCACCCTTCTTTCAACATGAGGAGTTTAGGTAAACATTAAGAAGGGGTGAACTGTTCAGGGCTGAGCATCTTTAGGGATATCCTCGTCCTTTTATTTGCATTTACAGCACAAAGTTGCCATATCTCCCATGACTCCCTTTATATGCACTGGGACCAGCATGTGAAACAGGGTAGGGTAGAGCCCCAAACATCATGGCTTTCTGCCAAGAAATCTGGCAGAACCTTCTGGAAGCCCTGAAGGATATTTTTTCTCCTCTCTATTGTCACTTTTGAGATTCTTGTGCTAGGAGGGGGATGAAAGGAGCAGACATTTCAATTGTCTGTGCTGTTGTAGTACATGCAGCCCCCCCAACAGTGGATTTTTGTAGGCCAATATTAAAGTTTTAAACAGGGATTATGAAATATTTGCATTGCCATACTGTAACACAGTAGGAATGTGCTCCAGCTTCTTTCTGCTTTCAACACAAGTTTGAAGAATGATGGAATATAAAGAATGTTTACATTTCTGGAAATGATACTTCAGGTGTTTTCATCAGGCAGTTGACTCTTTTTTTAAGAAGGTGTTAAAACATCACTATCACATATGTGTGTGTGTGTGTGTGTGTGATACTTAAAATACATCATACTTAAATTCACTGGCAAGAGTTACAGGTTTAACTGTCATGGTTCCCCATTAATTTTCATGTATGTTTATGTGGATGTCACACTGGGGTTTACATGGAATGCTCTTTTTCCTGTAAGTGCTACTTAAAAAAATAATGCTTGGAACATTTCAGATCCCCCTTAAAAAAGTCTTTTGTAGGGAAATAGAATATATTATTGATTTCATTAGGTTTAAAATCCAGTGATATGCTCTATTAACTTATTTGTTCAGTCAAAAGCAAATAAAACAAAACAGCAAGACCACCCTGTGTGCTGTGTCTGTGTCCGGCGCTGAAGGCTCAGGCCAGCCCCTGGGTCTCTCCTGTGGCTCAGCTTGTGGAGTTATTAGGTAGGCCAGAATTGTTAATGCTTTCTGATTAGCTTGGTAGTTCTGCCCAAATCTCAGGTACTTAGATCAAGTTGCCTGACCTGATTGCCGTTATTCTCCCTCACCCCATGTGTGAGACATGTATGTTTGTTCTCATGTGTGTGGGCTCGCATGTGTGGATTCACATGCATATAGGTATGGAGGCCAGAGATTGACAATGGGTGTCCTCCTTCATCAGCTTCCACTTTGATTTACCAAGACAAGGTCTTTTGCTGACAACACCCTCATCCCCTCCCCCCTGAGCCTGCCAAGTTTGGCTAGTCTCACTAGCCAGATTGCTCTGGGGACCCCTGTATTCTCTCCCTGCAGCCCTAAGATTGCAGGTGGGCCACCGTAGCCACTCAGAGATCTGAATGGAGCTTCTAGTACTTGCACAGCAGACTCAATGTCCATGAAGCCGTCTCCTCAGCCCTGCCCTCCTTCCTTATTTTACACAATGTGTTAATTTCTTACCTGGTGTGAGTCATATAAGCAGTGTGTCTCAGGAAGAAAGGAGCTGGATGTGGAAGGCCTAAGAGAACAGGTCAGTGATCAACCCACTTTTTGAATGTGTGTGGGGGAGAGGGGAGAAGAGAGAGGGCATTTGCAGGTAGTTTTCCTGTACCTTGATTTCTCTTGAGATGACTTTTGAATTAATTATTTTCTTATCTTTGTGTTCTGACTTAAAAATTGTGAAGGTTTTGAGTTTGGAATTTTGATAATTTTTATTAATGTCATTCTAACAAATTAAACTTCTCTAAGATACGGAGGTGTGTTTTTTATTCAAGCAGAAGGGAAACGGTCTCAGACATAACTCCTTTTAGCTGACATAGGTGGGTGCATTGGAGATGTTTAGGGAAATTCTCCGAGTGCATTGGCAATGGATAAAATGAATGCAGAATAGGTTCTAATTAAGGCAATTTGTTGAGAGTCCTTTTCTACTAATACAGAGGAACACTCTAGAGACTCAGGTGGTTTTCTTTAATTTCAGCTTATTGATAATTTCTAGTTATTAGCCTTCCATAGATTCTAGACAGATTTTTTTAAAAAAATGTCCAGAACTTGGATTTCCCCATAACAATCCTTTTGCTGTTTAAGGCTCGGGTCACCTTATGTTGTGATTATCTGACCACCTGCAAGTCAAGGCTCTTGTGCTGGAGTCTCTGGCTTTGATCAGTGCTTTCATCAAATGCCTGATTTGTGGGACCAGCTTAGCAGCCTCCTCCCATTCCCCGATTCCTCTTCCTCACACTGCTTTTGTGTCCTTCATTCCGAGGTTGTGATGCGTATTACCCTAGTCATGCATACACCACTGTGCCTACTCTGTCCCTTAGCAAGATGTAGACCTTTATGTACACTTGGCTGTCACACAGATGTAGACCACTGTGTCCTCTTGATCCCCTAAACAGATACAGACTGCTGTGTTCATTTGGTTCTCTACACAAATATAGACTGCTAAGTTCACTTGACCCTCTAGATGGACATAGACGGCTGTGTCTATTGGTCCCTTTTTGTCAGTGTGACCTTGAGAAACTTACATTTCTTTTGTCCTACAGTTTCTGAATTTTGTTTTTGTTTTTGCTTTTTCGGTGGTGCTGGGGGTTTGAAACCAGTGCCTCATGAATGCTAACTGCACATATCACAACAAAGCTATATCCCCTAACATCTTAGTTGAAAACAACAACTCAATTTCGTATATCATGTGAACTAGTTAAAAGAATAGATAGCATGGTGTTTGGGATATAGTAGGTGCTAAGTAAATTTTAGTTTCCCTATAATTTTAATCAGTTGCCTTCTCCATATTTTTAAAAATCCCTTTATTTCATACTAGATTATCATAGTAGCTTCACTATCTTTCCTGACATTTCACAGTCTCTCCTGCCTTAGGATAACTTTAGAATTGCAGCCAGATTAAATATTTATAAAATCTTTACTGTGTGTTAAATACTAGGCCTTTTCTGTCCTGTGGTTTAAAATAAACGAGCAAGCAAACAAACTCACTGTGGCTTTGTACCTAGAAAGTGAATACATACTTTGGTTGACAGTTATGCCATAAGCTGTTATGTGTTTCCCACAGCCCTAGTTACCCACTTTCCACTCTCCTTTTCCAGTGCACTAAAGAGCAGAGGGACTAGGTTCCAAGGCAGGGCTCTGGTAAAGACTGAACTCTACAGGGGTTCCAGCTCAAACTCAAGGGACATCTTCCTTCTTCTCTATTCCAAACCTGGATTGGAATCTTCCTTTTGACCAATTCCAGTTAGGATTGAACCTGGAAGAATGAAGGAACTGCAATCCTTACTCCAACTACTCAGCTACCTGGAAGCCCCTGCAGGTTGGGCTGGCGATTGCCCTAGGCTAGGTTTTGTCTCCTCCTGGTGCTGTAGCTGAGGAGTGCTGCTTCCTCCCACATTCATTTCCTTTTATCCCAGCAGAAGCAGCAGAACTGTCACACCCCTGAAGGAAGTGACAAATAGTGAAGGCTTATTTCAGCACGTGAGAAAGTAAAAGCAGAAAATTAGCACCTTCCGCAGAGAAGGAGGATGGATGCTACGTATATGGTATTTTGATGGAGGCTATGCCTTTGGGTATATGGTAGTCAGGGATAATCACTTCATATGTTTTACAGAGCTCCGTCTGTCCCCTTAAGTGGCCAGCATGGTTAGCTTATGTCCAGCTGCAAGCCCTGTCCTCTGCCTTCCTTAGTGTTTTTGATACAGCCATTAAAAACCCTACCATTCATTTTAATTCTATTTCCACCATAACACTGGCAGCAGAGGACGCCAAGAAGCAAGAGGTTCAAGAAAGCACTCAAATATGTGTACAACCTTTGATACTCAGGGACCTCCAAATGAACCTTTAGTACCTGGAGTCTGTGCTAGCAAAATGGCTTAAAAGTCCTTTTCTGGCCATGCTATGGTGGTGCACACTTTAATCCCAACACTCAGGAGGCAGAGACAGGAGGGGTTAGCAGGCAGCATCTCAAAAGTCTTGAACAAAGTTGGGTAGCATTGAATAGATGGGGTGGAAGTTCCATTTTCCATATCCAAGTTAATTATTGATAATGGTAGCTATATCATCTTTATTTGGATTTCTACTTTTCCATTTAAAAACTGTGTTAGCCTAATTTTTAAAACTAGAGAGTTTAAAAAATTATTATTGTAAGTCTATGCAGAACATGTGTGACATGTGGAGGTCAGAGGCCAGTTATCTGGAGTTGGTCCCTCCTTCCCCTGTGAGTCCAGGCGTCAGACTCAGGCCATCAGGGTTGCAGGACAAGTGATTTTTATCCGCCGAGCTATCTTCCCAGCTTCAAATTTGAGTCCTCACACCCCTAGAATTTCTTCCTAATTCACCCCTTATTTCTTTCCCTGGTCATTTTGAAGCAATTCATATACAATTTGCCTCCATTTTGGCAAATGGAGCTTTTATTTCTCCTAATCATATCGCTTAAATTTCAGTTGAGCAAGCCTTTGGTCACTGCTTGCTAACTGTGGAACACTGTGCTTAATGCTCAAGAATTCTTCCTCCAGTCTCTATACCTGGTCCATGGGAAATTTAAAGTCCATAGACATAGAGACAAGGCACTATGAGGAGCCTGTTATTTCCAAAAGACAGGCTGTAGCTACAAGGCTAGAAAGATTGTCCTTGGGCAAGTCACTTTTGCCCAACCATGACACATCAAGGGATTTGAGTGTTCATCTGTAGAAGTAGCAACATGCTAAATGACTTTAGCCTAAAGCATGCTCAGATCAGACTGGAATTTTAGGAATGTTGCTTCCAGAGTCTTTGCAAGGTGGACTTAAGGAATGTAATAGTGGAAGAAGAAACAGAAAAGTCTTCTAGCATAATCCAAATGGAAATGATAAGCTCTACTGGAGTAATGGCAAGAGGGATCAGGAGTATAGAATAATTCCACTTGTGGGCTTGAGTAGATCAAAGGAATTCAAAAGGACTGTGAGGGAAGATAATGCAGTTTTAACTATGTTTTCTGTATTTAAGATTTTTGAAAATGATGTCCTATTATTTGTTCCTTTGTCTGTTCATCTAAGTATTCATCAGTCTATTGGCCACTTTCTGGACATAGACTATGTATTGAATATTAGATGAAATCTTATGTATAATGTATGATGTCAAATCTGTATTCTTACAGATTCTGTGTCTTTTATTCAGACTAAATATTAGAGTAAATATCTAGTAGTGCTTATAGCATACAGTGTGTGAAAGTATGTCTCCAAATACCTACTACTGCCTGCATCCAGCCTCCTCCCTACCACAGGGATGTACAGGTGAGATGGGTTCGTAAGTTACAGAGCTCCGATAGACATGGCCCATTGTTCTCTGAAGGAGCACGACATTATCCACTCACATACTTTCAGGTGACCTCTTAAGCATTTTCTGAACTTTGACTTGTCAATTCTTAGATAGAAAATTCTCCAAAAGCGTGACGTGTAAAACAGATCTTGCATCCTCTTTGCTGAACAAGTTGTTTGTGTTCTAGAGCTAGTTAATTTAGATAGCAACATATGGCTACTTAAATGTAAAACTCGAGGGGCTCGTAATGTGGTATAGAACACTTGCCTGTCTTGCATAAAGGTGTGGGTTCAATCTGGCAGCACAGACAAAGCCCAAACTTGTTCTCCCTGGTTGTACTGGCCATACTCTAAACGCTCTGCCAACCTTGAAATCTAGCTGCAGACAACTGGGTGACTGAAGCCTTCCTGTGTTTTATCTCAGCTGTGACTTGGGCCCGATGCCAGCATCTGTTTCATCCCACAGTTGCCATGATTAAATTGAGTAAATGACAGCCAACAGTGATCAACACGGAAGACGCTGTGGCTTCACCATCCTCACCATTACCAGGCCTTTGCATTTTTCTTAAAAACATACATTCCTTGAATAGGGAAAGGAAAGAAATTAACTTTGCCCACTCCCTCATTTTTCTTTCCTGGAGACCAGCTGGATTCTGGGAAAAGAAGGCATTTCCACCTTTCTCCTGTACTCTGTCGTCTGGCCAATTCAATAAAAATGTCGGTGTGTCTGTGTTACGGCTTGTTTCTGAAGACTGTTCCATGTAAATGTTTCATCTGGAAACGCACAGGAGCTGCTCCTTCAGAGAGAGTACTGATTTGTATGAAATGGGGGTTCCCACAGCCCTTTGCTTAAATCTAGGACCAACTTCCCTTCACGGGTTTATTATGAGACAGGTGAGCTGCTCACTGAATTCCTTTTTGTAGATTTGTATGATTTTTTAGATATTTTGTTATGGTGACTTGGGAGCTTTTAATTTGTTTTTATTAGATCATTTTCTAGACTCTTAAGGCAATGGCCTTTTCAGCAGGACATACACACGATTTGTTATTAGAGTTATTGGGAATTGCTGATGTAAAGCGTTCTGTGACTTCAGGGAATATTAATAAGCCTCTTAAAATACTTGTTCAATTAGATGCCCTGACCTGTTGTTCAGAGGTGGAGCTGTCATTAAAGGAGGAACTTTCCACTGTTGCAGTGGTAGTGGGCGAAGCCATTGTCTTTCTCCTCTTCTCTTTCTTGCTAGTTTCACATACCTTTTCTGGAGCATCCAGGGAACAGGATGCCCTAGTTCGGAGCTCCAAAGGCCTGTGGAGAATAAGAGCTGGGTAGGTTTTATATTCCTGTTGTGCCTACTTTTTATTTAAAAAAAAACAAAACCAGAAAACATGTTTGCTGTATCCACAGGTTGGAAAGATAATTTGTTTCACTTGTGTGGAGAATTGCTTCTTTCTGCCTCAAGCAGTGGGGTCAGAGGTACATACTGTGTTTGCATAAAGTAGGCAGTGCTTTCCTAAACTCCCAGGGGGAAGAGTCTGAAAACTGTAATTGCCCAACTGGCCTGTCTCAGTGAGGCTGGGCCCTTAGACGGGCTTGTCGGGCTGAAAAACCAGGTTTTGACAAATGACACCACATCTGTACTGTGAGGGAGTCCAAGTCGCCGTGGCATTCTTGGGTTAACATCAGTCCCTAACGCCAGTCTGTCGTGAAATTCTCCCCTGTCAGATCTGTAGTTTTTTCTCTGAGATTAGGTCACCTGATTTAGCGAATGAGGGTCCACAGCCTCCCAAGCTTCTATGACACAAAGACACTGATGGAAAAAAAGCAAAGCCAGAAGCCAGAGACCAGAGGAGCTGGCAGGAAACTGCAAATATGGTGGAATTTCCAGAGCGTTCCATTTTGTGAAGTCATGGATAATTTAAAAAGTACTGGCTTTTACTTTTGTTTGTTTCTTTGCTGGCAACCACGTCTATCTGCCAACCTTTCTAAAATGTCATGATGTAATTATTTTAACAGGCACTGTATGCTCCTTTATTTGGGGGATATTAACCTTTCTAAACAAAAGGAATGTTAATATACACCGGAGACACAACTAATGGGATTTCATTTTTCTTGTTAGTCAAGAAGCTTGATTTTTTTTTTAACTTCTTGTAAAAGAATTCGGCAAGTGAAATAATTGCCTTAAGCTAATCCATGATAGCGATTTTAAACGTGACTTTCCAGATCACTTTTATATGGCTTAGAAAGAATAATGTGATTTTCTTGTTTTTGTTTGCTTTAGCTAAACACTGTTGAAAGATGATATAAATTCAATGAGTTGAAAACAAAGAAAATGCTAATTTCTAATGTGCTGAGTTCTTTTAAGGCATGAAATATAGTGTTTAATTCATTGTTTATTTTATATAGATGTAGTTAATTATTTGAAAGTTAGTATAGAATGAATTAGCAGCTAGCTAGCTGTTTACTTAATCACTGTGTTTCCGTTTGATGTTTGTGTGTATATGACCTGAATATGCTGCTGCTTGTAAGCCATAACAATTACAGCCTCTTAAACTATGGCAGGACATGTTCAGGATTTCTCAGGGCCCCTTCTCGTCCCATATCTTTCTTCTCCCCTCTTTCTCTGCCCTTTCCCTCCTTCTTTTATGATGAATACCAACTGAACCATTATTCTGGACTTCCCGACTCACCCTTTGGCCACTAACACATGTTTGCCATGGTATACATAAGGCGATGAAACACCTTAAAACTAGTTGGTCAGTGTAACATCAGGCCTGTAGCTTTGATGTTGTTATCATGCACAGCCTGCCCATAGTTCTTTAGACACCTCCAAAGAGAACAAAATCCAGACCATCAATCCCCTGCTGATGGGAGCACCCAAAATAATGAGGTTGGGAGGAGGGGGAAGAGGAGGCTGTGGAATGGAACCTCCATCACCCTCTATGTCAGGCCCTTGAACAGCTTTCCCTTTAAGCAAGTAGGATGACGAGTTTTTGCTATTTTGGATTAGTGTGAGAGTATGAAATGGTTCTCTTTCCCTTCCAGGCAAAAATACCAACAGAATCTGACTTGGGAATGAAAGTGCTAATTTCATTTGGTGGCTTTCAGACTTGAAATATGGGCTTGAACCGGAATCGGGCATTAGTCAGCCGAAGCGCAGGAGGCTCTTTTGACAGTGCTAATTATTATTTCACGACAGGGGTTTACTTTATGTTGTCTGCCGTCTCCACCCCAAAACTAGCCATTGTTTGGGGGAAAGAATCAGTTGGATTGTCATGCTTCTTTCTCCAGACAAGTCTTGCTATTTTATGAGTATAGACACTGTGCAATAAAAAGTTTTATTGAAGACAGTCTAGCACATGAAATGTAATCTGGATGAATATTAAAAAAAACTAATAGGTTTATATTTTAGTCTTGATTTTTAAAGTATATTTTTCTGACATCCTAATTGCCTTGCTTTATCTCCATTAAATTTAATCTGTTGTTATTGGAATACAACTAAATTTTTGTTACTCACATTGAACTTAGGAAGGAGTGACACACAGTTAACAAATAAATACAAAATGAAATTGAATATAACTTCCTTGATGCGTAAAGGAAGATGAGTGGAAGACAGAGTTGATTGCGTGTCTGGAAGCATATCTGCCTGATTTATGTTCTAATTTTAGTACTGAGTTTCCTTTGAAATAGTAAAATGTCACATTAGCATGTCCCTTTTAGTAATCTAATATGCTACCAGTGACAATAAATACATGCGCCAAGTCTAGCTCAAGGTATCTCTAACTTCATAGGCCTGTGACCCTTCCCGGTGTAGTTAAATTGCCCAGATGACCCTCTTGTCATATATTTTTAATTGTAAAGCACTTGAAATTAATCATGTTTTATTTCTTTTTAAATAAGCACCTCAAGAGCAGCGGTGAGCAGTTTTGCTCACGGCACTTATCCACTCTTAAAGAAAATTAAAGATTGGAAAGGGTCCGTGGCGCAGAGGCAGCAAAGCCATCTATACAGGGAAAACACGGCAGGCAAGGACGTCGCTTGCTGCTCCTCCAACGGGTCTCTTGCCTGTGCACTTAGTGACAATTGGTGTCGGTGCATTTAACAAAGTAGAAACATTTCGAATTATTACCACAAGTCTTCAAGTGGTCATAACCCAAGATCTCGAGGACCTCAGCGAGGGCTGAGGTTCCCTCCAATCTGTGCAGCAACTGAGTGTTTTTCATTTAAGCTACACAGAGCTAATCTTTAGGAGAATTGGACTCTGCCTCTGAACTAATTATGATTTACAGAAATTGATAATTTGTCTTCGGCATGTGTCTGCAGGAAGAAATTACTATTAAATTTGATTAACAAATGACAGATTTCAGTCCAGTAATTTACCATCTTTATTAGCAAACTTAGAAAACTTCTAACAGTCATCCTGATAGTTCATCTAGGTCCTCACAGCCTCAGCACACACCTACCTTACTTTGAACAAATAAGTCGTG
This sequence comes from Alexandromys fortis, assembly GCF_014885135.2. NCBI lineage: Eukaryota > Metazoa > Chordata > Mammalia > Rodentia > Cricetidae > Alexandromys > Alexandromys fortis. The sequence continues at coordinate 3,486,949 of NW_026067973.1, forward strand.
GTATAGTTTGCCTTCTGAGTCCTCACGCACAATCCATGTGTTCAAGCTGATTTCCCATGAGACGTGGAACTTAATAATATGTAATTAACTTCCCCAAATGAAGAATCTGGCCTTCCAAATACGTTCTCAACAGGCTCCCTCAGAATATTTAGGCTCGTACAAGAGGAGACAGAGCTTCTCTACCTCCCTTAGTTTTTCACACCCCACTTTGTCAAATGTGTTTCTTTGCAAAGCAGCTTGCAGACCATACATTTGCTTAAAGCTGAGCCATAATACACAGTTGACATGGTGAGTGACTCAGAAGCCTTCTTTGGAAGCACGTAATTGAGATGTGAAATTGTAGCATGGCACTGAAGTGGGGCATTAAAACTTTTCTCATGTGAGAAGCATGATTTTTTTAAAGTACATTATCATCCACGTTTTTATATAGTTGAGAAAATATTCCACTGTAGTAAGCAACCTAGCGGAATTGCCGCAGTGGTTAAAAATGCCCTTTTGTATTCTCCTTTCAGGAGAATCTTAACTTTCTCTACGTGAAAAGGGGAAGTTGAGAGGCTGGAGAGGGCTAGTAGTTAAGAGCATTTGCTGCTCTGGAAGAGGACCCAGACTCAGTTCCCAGCACCCACATCAGCAGTTCACAAGTGCTTGTAAGCCCAGGCCCAGGAAATCGGACTCCCTCTTCATGCGTCTGTGGGCACCTGCACGCATGTGGTGCACATCCGTGTTCTGGTATGCACACATATACCCAGGCCCAGGAAATCGGACTCCCTCTTCATGCGTCTGTGGGCACCCGCATGTGGTGAGCATCTGTGTTCTGGTATGCACACACACACACACACATAAAACAATGCATTGAATAGTCTTTTGAAAAGAGAAATTGAATGATTATGTGTATCAGTATTTTGCTTGTGTATATATCTGTGCATCATGTCTGTGCCTAGTGCCCTAAGAAGTCAGAAGAGGGTGTTGGATCTCCTGGGACTGAAGTTACAGACAGTTGTGAGCCATCATGTGGGTGCTAGGAATCAAAACTGAGTCTCCTGGAAGAGCAGTCAGTGTTCTTAACCACTGAGCCATCTTTCCAGCCCCCACTTAGCCTTTTAAGGACCCAGAAGTAAAGCTTAATTTTATAATAACATGAAATAAATGTTCTATTATCCAAGTAATAGTTCACCAGCAAAGTCTGAAATAGCCTCCTTTCTCATGGATGCAGCTTGTTTGTGATGCTAATATTAAAATGGACCTGCCAAAATGAGTGATGGGAGGCGCTAATAACTCCAAGTGGGGAGATGAAAACAACATATTGCACACACCTGCTCTCCGCTTTATGTCAGTCTCATCAAATTATTGAATGAGTGAATATAATGGTGATTGAGGAGAGTCAGAGGCCAAGCAGCAGCAAGGAATGTGTCCTTGGCTCTGGAAGCCTCACTCTGCTCTGGTCCATGCTTAACCTTTGACTTGGGAATGCAAAAGAAGTCAGAACCTTTACAACAGCCTATCCTGGGGTGTTATATTGATGATACTGAGTGTTTTATTTACCTTTACTTTCAATCTTTGTTAGTATTGCATTGGGAATGGATGTTTATGTGCTGATTTTGTTTAATAGTCTCCATTTTGCTCTATCTCTTTGTGTTTTTGTGTTCTTTTTAAAGTAGGCCTGTGTATAATCTAATCAGGCAGAAGGGAGTGCTTTAAGCAGTTTACCAACAGTTCTTGCTGAAAATGGCCAGGGTGCCAAAGAGAAACAGTTTAACAAGCTAGCAAAACTGGGATGGACCTTGAGGCAAGACCTCTTAAAGCGTGATGGCTTCCAGGGAACTGTAGATAGCTCTTGGGCCTTTCACCAGACAGACAGACAGACACACACACACACACACACACACACACGTGACTTCTGTTCCTTTAAAAGCCAAGCACCCATTGAGGTCCAGAAAGAACACTGTCCAGCGTACCGTGCACAAAAGACTGCGGAAGGGTTTCCTCAGTGCGTTACTGGAGCCCTTGAGACTCGGTTTGCTTTTATTCTCAACTGGCATTCTCTGTCAGTTCCTTTGGAATACAGGCCAAACCACATAACGGGTGGCCAGTGTAGGCTCACAAGGTTTGGCTGAAAGTTTAACGGAAAGTGGACGTTGAAAGATGCCTGCATCAGTTGTCTTCTGTACTCTGAAATCTGTTCTGCAAACGGAAGATCTCTGAGATAATAGGATTCACACAGAAGAGCCCACTAGGAGTTATGTGATTTCTGTAGAGCCACAGCAAATCCTTAGGCATCATATGAACCAAAAAGTATGGGCTCTCCCAAAACCCAACGAAGAAGGTGATTTCTGTTTATTATAGTTTCAGGAATGAGTTAGATGCACATATGTTTTTCTTTTAAATCCAGAGTCCCAGAAGCCAAGTGGAAATACCAACAAAAATAGAGTGAAGAAATTCTTGAGCGCCCGGGGGGGAGAAGGGAAGAGGGTTCAGGAACACTGAAGTTTAGCTCTGACAAGTGGGACCCCTGCCACTAGCCTCTGTCAGCCCAAAGTGCTTCTGGGAAGACCACTAATAAAACAAGCAGCATGTAAACATCAGCAAGTTAAGTACTTGCCAGCCCAGTGGTTAGGAGTGGAAGTCAAGCTAAAGATTAAAGACAGCTTGACAAAATCCTACACGCAATCCAGCTGGGCTTTACACATTATGAGATGTGGTCGGACAGAATGAGGGTGTTTAAAAAAATTATTGCTATTATGCAGCTGGAGGGAATATGCCAGGAGAACTTGTGCTGCTTGTGGAGATAAACTTGCAGGACTCCAGCTTTCAACCCCATCCAATGCTTTCTGTCAGTTTCTCTTAACCTTGTCCTGTCCCTTGCTGAGCCCTGACATTTTCAGAGCAGAAGAAAATCATGTTAAATTTATGGATGAGGAGGGGTATGTCTGTGTGCGTTGCTGGAATCGGGTTTTAAGTGTTTGGGCTCTTTTGATTAGTTCTGTCCTTGGTTTATTTTGTAGTCGCAGAGGAACTTATAATCTTATGTTGAGTAAGAGTCTTGATTCAGCTTCTCGTGTTCTTGGCCGTCACAGGAGCAGGCCTTTGTGGGGGCTCTGCAGAAGATGCTCAGCCCCGCTGAGAAAACCAGGTGAGCTTATGCTGTTTGCCTAAGCCTGCTGGAGCCCACAGTGCTAGTTTTGCCAGTGACTTAACCAGGATTTTGTCCAAGGTTTTGTTTGATGAAAGAATTACAAAGTGAAGGATTTAACAAAAAAAAAAAAAACTTCTGATGCTGGAGAATTGTAGGAGCTGTACTTGGAAAGGAGCATTTAGACCAGACGGTAGACCATTTGGGGCAGCTAGCAGAGCTAGCTTCCCTATAGACAGATATTGGGGCGTCACTGAGGTTGACTGAATGGTTCAGAGGCCATTGGAAAAATGAACTGGAGGGGTACTTGTATCAGAGTTGTCAGGCAGAGGGGGCCTGTTGTAGACCAGTGGTGTAACAGATGGTTTCCAAGTCTACCAGTCTTGGGAGAACCGTAAGGTATGACCTCACATCCAACTCAAGTCCATGCCTGGTATTCCCTGAAGTATTTAATAGAAGGGATTATAAAATTATGTCTGTGTTCCTTTAAGAGGGGGAGATAAGGAAGATGCTCCATGATCCATTAGTCATGCCTGTGATGGGTTAAACAATAGGGGATGGTGACCCCTCTTCTATGTAGATGGTACCCCTGGTACTCCACAACACACAGGGATTAGGGACAGACTGAATGTGGACAATCGGAATGTTTGGAGTGATAATGATGATGGCTGCTACTGAATCCTGACTGGCCTGACTTAGCAAAATGACAATGAAAAGATTAGTGGGTGGTCAAGGTGAGAGCCAGAAATGTGGGCTGGAAGTGCTCAGCAAAGTGCTGATCGCTTTGCTCTCACAATGGGGGTGGAAGAGCCAGAGGACTGCAGGCAAATAAGTAGAAATCAGCCTGAAGCCACGCGATCATTGTAGTACTCAAACCTGAATGTGTGACATTTACAGACAGTTGTTAGCTGCCATGTGGGTGCTGGGAATTGAACCCGGGTCCTCTGGAAGAGCAGTCAGTGCTCTTCTTAACCACTGAGCCATCTCTCCAGTCCTAATTTAAACTCCTAAAAGGATTTTATTTTATGTGTATGAGTGTTTCGTCTGCACATATGTAAAAGCAACCTGTGTGTGCCTGGAGCCCACAGAGGCCAGAGTATCAAGTCCTTTGGAACTAGACTTTTTCAGATGGTTGTGTGCCAGGAACCGAACTTGAGTTCTCTACAACAACCCCACATGTTCTTAACCACTGATCTATCTCTAGATCCTCTTTTAAAAACTCTTATTAAACACACATGTGTTAGTTACCACATTTTAGCATCTGCACTAGCTGTCTTGATAGAAGGAAGCTTAGTGGTAAGAAGAATCTAAGTCTACTATTAGGGAGAAAACGGACTGGAGGAGTTAAGGTTTCACTGGGCATCTCCCGGGTAATAAATGTCAGGATTGGACCTTAGACTTAGGTCTGGTGATTTTCTTACTGTGTGCTTTCTCTGTTAGCCTATGCTACCTTCTAGAATATATATGCTGCAGACTTGAACTTTATATATAGAAATAAAGGATAAATGATGTGCATAATCTGACAGAATCATTTGGAAGAGTGGAGATGCTGACAGTACCCAGCTTTTGCCCTTTACATCTTGCCTCTGCGTTCATACATTCATAAATATATTTAAACCTGTCTCTGAATATTTAGGTCATTTCTAGTCATTTGCTCTTATAAATAGGAAAAGAAAGGTATAAATTAGCCAGACTGCCGAGGTTTAAATCCAAGCTCCACCACTTCTTACCGATGAAATCTTTGGTAAGTTTCTTAACCTTTGTGTCCCAGTTTCCCAATTTGCAAAATGGGATGATAATGACTCGCCTCATGTCGTTACTGTGACAGATGCATGAGGATGGCTATATAAAGTACTTTGAATAACTGTTTGCCACATGGCAAGCTCATATATGTAAGGGCATAATTTTGGGGTCAGACTTCTTTGGGTTTAAATTCCAGCTCCGTCTTTCCTTAATTATTGAGCCTTGGACATAACAATAGCTTCTCTGGGCTTACGATGGCAAGCCCTTTTCGAACTCCTGAAAGTTGGAATAACATGAGATAATGCGGTAGAGTTGCTTTCATGGTACTTAAGGAAAGGACACAATGTAAGATCATTGCTTCCATTATTGCTGTCATAATCATTATAATTAGGACGGATGCCATAATGAACATCCGTGCACATAAACCTTTGTGTGTCTTTGTAACTGTTACCTTAGGGTAAATTCTTAAAGTAGAATTGCTGTGTTTCTTTTGACTTTCAAAAAAATATCAAAACCAAATCAAGTTTTATATATTAAAAAATAATTAACTTGTACTGAGCGTGGAGTTGGTACCCTTACCAACTTGGACATATTAAGGTTCCATATGACTAATATTCTCTAGGGTGAAGATTAAGAGTTAAAATTAACAATGATAAAGTATAGTGGGAATTTTCATCGTCAACCTGACTGGGTGTGGACTCATAGAAAAGACACCTAGGTTTCTGCACAGACACCTAACTGAGGAGGACAGGTGAATTCTGAGTATTGGTAACACCATCCCATAGATTGGGGACCCAAACTGATTAAAAAGGGAAAGTAAGAGAGAGCTGGCTGAACAACATTGCTCCTCTCTCTGCTTCCTGTCTGTGGGTACAGTGGGATCAGCCACTCCATACTCCGTCTGCCATGCCTCCTTTTGCAGTGGTGGCCTCTACTCCCTCAAGCTGTGTGGTAGACAAAATGAGCCACCCCTTCTTTAGGGGCTTTTCTTGGGTATTTCATTGCAGAATGAGAAAATCAGCTATGCATAAAGATAGACGACACGAGTCATGTCTTCAAACAGGGACAGCGTGCTGTGAAAACATCAACTGGGGCTGAGAGAGACTGCAGTCTTGGCTTCTGGCAATGCCTGGACCTCCCATGGGGCAGCTAGGGGGTGTTCTCAGCACTGTGAGCCCTGTGCCTTGGCTCTTTCTGTCTCCAGGGCCTTGAGGCTTACGTACATGTAGCTGTCGTTGGCCCTGGAGACTTAGAGGCAGGCCAGGAGCTTATCCTGTCCTCTCTGGTGACACCGCTCCCCCACCCAGAATCTCTCTGTCTTCCACCTCTTTCAGGCCACAGTCATAATTGTTGGATTTTCTGGTTTCTCTTAGAAGCACGATGCTATGCTGTGTGTTCCTTAACACTGATTTGGGCCTCTGTGCACATGCAGCTCTTGAGTTTGTCAGGATAGAATTCTTTCCTAGGTTCTCTGATTACTTCCATCTGATTTCTCTTAAAAAAAAAAAAGTTAATCTCGTGTTACAGTCTGGCAGAGCACTGCCTGGATAGCTATTTTAATGTAGTCACAATTCTTAAGGTAAGTTAAAACCTTTTCAGTTGTGGCTTATTCTTCAGTGACAGTTATGACAAATAGCTAGCATAATTTATTTTTTTTTCTTTGTAGATGGCATAACAGAGAATCATGTATAGTGGGTATGCATTTTTTTTCAAGGAATTTTTGAAATTTCAGCTTATAACACTGGATCAGATGCTAAAGCATTTCTGTTGACAAGAGTGAAGTAAATTGCATTCTGATCCAGTTTGTATAATAATGTGCAACCCAATTCACTAAGTTCATATTGGGAACTCCCGGCGTTACTGTGAGACTAAAATTCCTTACACGAGAGTTGACAGTCATTCAGCATGGGTTAGACTTGAACTCCACAATGCAAAGGAGATGTTGTGCTCCTTATCTGCTGGAAAAAGAAGGGGAAAAAATAGCAGGGGAAGAATCTTTATATTATTTTCTCCCATGAACCGTTTTTAAATGCACACTCGTCCCCAGTCTGCCATTAACCAGTGCTGGGAGCCTCTCGAGCTGCTTGTTCCCGTCAGGGTTCCTTGTGACAAATTTATAATTTTATGTCTTATATCTAGGGCAACAGTTCGATTAATGTCTTATCTCCTGAGCAAAGGCACAGTGCTTCTTTGTAAACTTTATCTCACTCAAACTGAAGATCTGGAAACAAAGGCTGTCTGGTCCCGCAGTCCTTGTGCCGAGCGGAGTCTGCAGAGGTTATCCCAGCCTGTCTCCCCGTCCACGGAGCTCAAATTTGCTGCAGGTGGAGAGTCTCCTATTTAAAGCTTTCAAATCGTATTAATTAAAGTGAGTTACTTGTCATTAGTGATCATTTACTAACTTTTATTTATTTTTGCTTCATTATAGCACAGTAGGAGGCCGTTTAATTTAATCAGAATATTGTATACCTAGTTCTGGCCACAGAAAAGCATGTAGTGATAGTAGTTGAGTACCTAAGAGAGATTTAATCTTTAATATTTAGTGTTTTCAGTGTTTATTAATTCAGTTTTTTAAGTTAAAACTTTTGTATGTGTGGTGATAGAGATTGAAGGCAGGGCCTCATGCATACTGGCAAATCCCCTACCACTGGCTGAGCTCCACTTGCCACCCTCTGAATAAAGTAGGTGTAAAAATGTTATTCAAAAGAGGCACCCCTGGCAGTCTGAGAACTGGCAATTGTTGGCATCTTCTTCTCCTAATTGAAGTAGCAAGAACTGAGTTTTTTGTTTTCGGTTTTCTTTCTTCCCAGCCTTGCTATGTCACCAGTCCTTGAGTAAGCATAGGGGCTCATTAGTATTATTTTTGAAATATGCTACATATAATAGGGCATATATCAATATTTTCTTCCATTTGTGTTTGGTGACTCGAATCGCAGACTGGTGAAATTTTATTTAAAATATACCTCATTATCCTACATGAATTGCAGCGTAACTTTTTTCTACAATTCCCTCCAAAAGCATTTCAGGCGTTACCATTAAAATTCTCTGTAGTATTGGCAATCATAGCTATTTTCCAGAATGTTCCTAGAAAACATTGTGAAAAGGATGGACATAGAAGGTTGTTAAGCCCTCCCAGGAACAATGGATTGTCTAACTATGTCACCCAGATGCCATAAAAACAGAAACCATCTCCATAAGCTTGCTCGGTCTTGTTTTCATGAAGTGCTCATTTCAGGCATGTGCAGATCTGAATCTTATCTCATCCTATCAAGAGCATTTTTAAGTCATCGAAGAAGAGAGATCTCAGTGGAGTGGTTTGGGAGGAACCTGAGATGGTGCCATCCAGTGTCCTGGAAACAGACTGTTTACACTGGATTTTAGGGTAGCTCCATAATTTGGGAGCCTGACTTACAGCCTGAAGGTGTCACCCTGGATTGGGAGAGCAGACTTGAAGAGACTGATTTTATATTTTTGTTTTGTAGGGTTTGTTTGTTTTGGGTTTGTTTGTTTATTTGTTTAAGCAGGATTTCCCTGTGTGACCTTGGATGTCCTGGAACTCAGTCTATAGACCAGGCTGGCCTTAAATTCATATCTGCCTGCCTCTGCTTCCAGAGTGCTGGGAATAAAGGCATGCGCCACCACTGCCCAGCAAGAGACTGATTTTAAATGTGATCCAGGCACTTCAGCATCTTATTGGAAACAAGAATACAATTTAAAATGCCCAGAAGAATCAATACTTTATCTACTACCTCTTTCTAAGTAAAATATTATGAAACTCAGTTGGGCTTGATAGGTATTGGATTGAAGAGGGCTCATGCCTGAGATCTGGTAAAACCTTCAATACACGTGCATTTTGTTACAATTGAAGGGAAATTTGTTCTCTCCCTAGTGACGATATTTGCTGAATGTAACCCAGCTAAAAGTTAGACTTTGGAGTTAATATCCTTCCCTTTATTTATTGTCCTCTGTTAGTAGATAGTTTTGTATATGGTCATATATCATTGAATAATGGGACATATGCTAAATATGAAAACTGAATTCTGTGGTAAGTTTAGTGAGGAGGCAAAGGATGAGTAGCTTCTGTAGCAAGTGTGGGAAAGGTGCTTTAACCACTGATGCACTTTGTTTGAGTTTTAAATTACAACACCTTTAGATACTTAAAAGGAAAGCTGGAACAAAGGCCCTTAAAGTAGAAGGTACAGGGTCTTGTGACGTGCAAAATGCCTTCAGTCTCCCGCTTCCTTGTGGGTTTTTGTTGTTTCGTTTTTTTTAAGGCAGGGTTTCTCTGTGTAGCCGTGGCTGTCCTGGACTTGTCTTGAACTCACAGAGATCTGCCTGCCTCTAGCTCCCAAGTGTTGGGATTAAAGGCGTGAGCCACTACCTCCCGGTGCTTCCTCGTGTTTTTCTATCTGGAAATGCTTGGGTTTTGGACAGGAAGTAGTACTGTGTGGTGCCATCACCTGTGCTTAAGGAGATGAGCCATGGCATGGACTAGACTAGGGTATTGAGCTTCACTATAGGAGCAAGCACAGCCAGTGGCTTGACCACAGCCTGGCTTCCACATTGGTCAGGGGGAGCCATCAGAAGGCTTAAGTGATTGCGATATTTGGACACATATTGGACTCAAGGACTTAGAATCTTTAGAGAGACAGTAAGTGCAAGGACACCACTGTGATCTACATGGAAGTGGGTCTTTAGTTTTTTTTCCCAAATGACAGTGTCTCTAAAACTGGAGACAAGAGCGTCAGTTAGGCAGAGGGTTAGAGAGTTTGGATCATATTGTTATCAGCTCTGCTGCTTCCTAGTTGTATAAGGTTCCTTAGGACAATTACTTGAACCTTTCTGTCATTTAATTTTCTCATCTTTAAAATACGGTTGATAATGGTCCCTACTTGGTCAAGTTTTAGTGATCACTCAAGGAACTGATACGGCTGAAGTGCTTACAGTGGCGCCCCGCACACAGTATTGTTGCACACGCTAGCATTTATGGCGCTGGTGTCATTGTTCTTCTCCGCCTGCACATTAGCAGATGTGTGAGCTTTGTCCCAGTTCATTCACTCATTCACTTCCCGAGGCTTGCAGACTGGTGTTTTAGAACGCAAGCGATTGCACTGTTCTCCAAACGGACTGTATGCCAATGCTTTGTGCTTAGCCTCCCAATCTCTCAGAAGCAGAGCTGCATTTCCACTTCACTGCAGAGCTGGTAATTGTTTCTTTCCTGGTCATCTTGGAAGGTGATTTATGACCAGAAGCAGCAGTGTGACCCTCTCATAACATTTTTATCTAAGTTCCCCAAGAAGTGGATTTTTAATAAACCATTATCACACTGGCATCATTATCAGCACTCCGTGGAGTGTTAATTCAACAACATTTGTAGGTCTCTAGTTTATATGGAGGACAGAGGTAGAAACTGTGAGCCTTACAGAGACAGTGAAAAGGAAGGAAGGATACTTTTACTTGGGATGATACAAGCAATGCATGAGAAGGGCTGAATGGCACTGGGAAGGAGCGTTAGTGAAGAGTCCTGGGACACTAGTCTTGGATGAGGCTCCGTAGACATGGAAAAGGCCACATCTTAGTGCTCACAAAGGCGTAGTGCACCCCACATGGTGGGAAAGAGTAAGTGGCATATTCAGAGAAAACAAAACTCAGAGATAGTTGAACAGCAGCTTGGGAAGCTAGGAACTCAGCAGCTGTAAGGGGCAAGTTTGTGTTTCTGTGAGAGTGTCCACAGCACGTCTATAAATCCAGGCACCACGTGCGGATCTTACACCCTCCAGCTCTTGGGATGTTAAGAAACTAGAGAACATCTAGGAGCTATCTGCAGCTACATATGAGAGCTGCTGGTCCCAGGAACCTCTTGAGAAGAGGCAGGAATCATGAACGTCATCTCTGGAGTCAGTCAAGGTTAAACATGGTCATTACATTCAGTTTCTTATTAATTGTATTAGTGAACAAAATAAACTTCCAAACCTCAACCTCCTCTTCTGTAAAATGGTGCAAATGTTACTGCAGGATGGCACCTTTCAAAAGTGTGAGGATGGAAGACACAAGATGGCGGGTCTGTGTGGAACCTTTCAACATTCAAACATCTAGAGAGTCTTTAATGAATGGTTACTGCGAATAACTGTGACAGAGTACACGTCAAGCAGACAGAAGAACTTCAATTCACTTGTGCTCTTTTTCTGTATTGAGATGTCGTGTAAATGCTCACTGATGCTGCACTTCTCTAAGAAGTTGGAAGAACACTCTGTACTTATTTTTAGCTTTACTACTGTGAAATGACAGAGCTCCTGATTCTGTCTGAGGTCTAGTAATCCTTATAAAAGGATTAAATTGTGAATATATACATCAGGCTAGAATGGAAATCTGGTATTTCCCAACTTTCTGTTTTGTTTCTTATGAATATATACATACATATCTATCTTAGCTCTTGCATATTCTCATCCTCATTTTTTACTTAATAGATTTTTTTTGCTAATTCTTTGAGGATTTCATAGAGTGTATCTCGATTATATTCACCTCCTGCTTGTCTCAAATCTACCCAACATTCTATTCCCCCACTTCATGTCCCCCTTTTCTAATTGATACACACAACAGTTTTAAGAAGGGTAGAACTTAAGAGTAGACATGGCTGTCTGGGAAGGGTGCTGATGAGAGTTTGAGTTGTAGCCTGGACTAACTCGAGATTTCACTGAGCACCCCTTGCACCCGAACCATAAGCAAACTCTGTCATTAAGGTTTGGGTATTAGGCAGATGTTTCTGGAAATAAAGAGAGCCTGTCATTTCTTGGGAAACAATGAGCGTTGTGTGTTGACAGCAGCAAAATTCACACTCTGAATGGGAAATAGGAATTATTAAAAGACTGCATCCGCCACTGTACAGTTGGTAGATTTCCTAAGGCCTGGAGATGGCTGCTGAGATCGGTGTCCCTAGCAATGAAAGTGATTGCCCTGGGAGGAATGGGCTGACCCAGGGAAGGGCTGTGTAGCCCAGTGAATGGCCAGTTTTTAAATAACCACTGTGTGATGCTAAAATTCACAGGTAAGTAGAGGATTCGTGAGCAGAAGTGCCACCGTGGCCAGCTGAACTCAGACGGCAGCATGGACAGTTCTTTGCCATGGCTTCAGGCACTGCACCCTGTCTATCCATTAGGAAACTTACATCTGCTGAGCTTGGTGTAGTATCACTGCCCAGCACCATCGCAAGAGACTACTAAACCCTTTTCCCTGTTCCACCTACATAGCCGTGTGAGGCCCAGTGCTTTTTGTATTGCTGAACACAAAGAAGTCATTACAACATACTGAAGAAGCAAATATGAGAACCGAGACGTCTTCTAGTAAACCAGACATTAAAGAGGCTTGCCAGAACTTCCTTTCGCGAATAGTCTCCTCTTTGCAAATGTAGTTATTTGTGTTAAAATATCTTTGATAGCCCATAATGGTTTGTTATATCATAATTGGATTAATAAGAATCAATTTCTTGTTTTGATTTCCAATGTGATGACAGTTTATATACTTAGCCCAAGTAAACAGAATTCTTTGGGGTCCTCAATTAACTTCAAATTTAAAGATGGTTCTGACACCACAAGATGTGTGAACCACACCTCTAATGTAGTACAATTAGATTTGATTGTTATAGCCTACCAGTGCACGAGACTGCCATCTGCTGACAGAATAGAGAAGTGCAAGTATTTTTTGAAAAGCTCAGCTTGAAGTCTTGAACCATTTCTGAAATTGCTTGCTGGAAATTTATCAAGAGAAAGAAAGACATTGGCTCAGATGTCCAAGGCATCTATCTTAAGGTACAATGTAACAAAATAATAATTTTCAGAAGGCAAGTAAAAACACTTCACAAAATGCTCATTTTAAAGGATTCCCATTTTTTGCAGGTCAGCGATCAGGTCTTAGATTCTGGATGTGCATTTACTAGTACAGAGACCCTAGTCTCTGTTGGCACTCTGTTTGACACACCAAGGCATGTGGTGTTTCACTCAAGTAATGTTCCGTCACCTATGATTGGCTTCTGGTCAGTCACTAGGTAATGATACCAACCTCATAAAAGTGCTTTAGGGTGTGGCTTTTAGGGTCATTTTCTAGTGAAGAGTTTGAAATCCATTGTCCTTAAAGACCATGCCTCTGGCAATTCTGTATGATGTGTTTTACACAGAGTCAACATGGCTCCCCACCTTCTTCCTTGAGAACAGAACCATGCAGTGTGGGCGGCACAGACCTGTAGAAAGACATATAGACAAATGAGACGAAGCCAAGCCACGAGGGGTGCAGCTGCAAGAAGCAGGCTCATGAATAGCGAGCATTTATGCTATGGAATGGCTTCCGCGTGTTTGGGTTTGCATCGTTGAGCTACGTGAAAAGGAAGGAACCTCAGAGCATTTCCATTCAGTTCGAATGAAGGCCTACTGGCCAGTTTTTTTGACTCAATTCGTCTGATTGTTTTCAAAATAACCTGTTCCTTTCAAACAGTTGTGCGTCAGGACAGCTGCACTCAGATGAAATGACTGTGGGCCTGGATGCTAACTACTGGACTAATTTTCTGCCTATCTTCACTATGTGCCCAGTGACCCTGCTGATGAATATTTTAGACATCTGCATGAATAATCAGACTGCCCACAGGAGAGCCGATTGCTTGTTTGTAAGGCTGGAAATGCTGTGGAGATGATACTGCACTTCTGTGTGCCCATGTGAGAGTAATACAGACCGAAGGAAAGGTTCTTCATCGGGGCTGTCTTTGAGCATCCACAGATGCCCAGAAATTGGCTGTCAGATTTTCCTTATAGGTAAAGGCATGCGTTTATGCTTTTGACAAACTCCCAGCGCTTTCATCAGACTCTCAGGAAGGACTGTGGTCTCACAAAGAGGAGGACTCATTGGCTAATGTTTTACAGTTTTGAAAGGGCCTCTCCATGCATATTTAATGGATCCTCCCAGTGATTTTGTGAGGCCCATAGCAGACTTGCTTTCTCTCAACTCGCCCTGAGAGCCATGGGAAGTTTTCAGTGAGGAAGTAAGTTGGTGTGGCTGCTGTTGAGGAGAGATGAAGCTGGTAGATGGTATGGAGGGTATTTTACAGCTCTGTGGAACCAGTTAGGAAGCCATTTGGGACGTCTGGTGAGTAAAGATGATAGGCCTTAAGGGTAGAAGAGGTCAGGATAGAGGTCAGAATGGCAAAGAAGGAATGGATTTGCAAAGTAGTTGCAATCCTTGGGATTTGTCCGACAGTTGGTATTGGGGAAAGAAAAAGGAGAGGCAAGCTAGGTTTTAAAAGGTGACTTTCTGGTACGGGTGACCGTGTGAACAGCAGCAGAGGAGAACTGGTATTGGTTGGGAAGAGCTGATGCGACATCCAGAGAGAGGAGACCAGTAAGCCATTGGGAATGCCAGTGAGGTGCAGTGAGATGAGGACCTGCAGAAGTAGAGCTGGCATTGCCTGGGGCACAGAGAGTAAGTGGAGAGTACTGGGATGGGACACTCGGAGGGCAGGTTGGGTCTGACCGCCATAGTGAGATTCCCAAGTGGCTAGAGAATGGCACCCCGCTCTATTCCTGAGTTGTAAAGTATGGACTCTCTTCCCCTTCATGGCCCTCCTTATTTACTCTCAGTTTACTCTATTTTTAATTCCCAGTTGCTTTTACTTAATTATTCTTAAATACATAACCATAGTCTACCATCAAATTGGTGAGTGAGGGCAGCAAGCAAAGTCTGGATTAAGTATTCCCTCCTGTAACCACTATGATTGCCCTCATCTTTAGTTTTGGAAATTGACAACCAAGCTTAGGTATTTGCTTTACATTGTTATGTAAATGTAACGGCTGGGCTACCCCTAAAGTGTAGCTTAAAGGAGGAAAAGTTAATTTGGCTTGCAGTTCAGAGGTGCCAGTCTGCTGTCACTTGACCATGTTCCTTTGTGCAGAGCATCATGGCTGGGAGGGATGGCAGAAGCTTGCCTGCAAAGAAGAGCTGGAGTACTAATGCCCTCTTCACAGACCTGCTCCTAATGTCCTAACTTCCTCCCACGAGGTCCACAGAGAAAGTTCCATCTTCCAACAGAGTTGCATGTTGGGAACAAACGTTTAATACATAAGTCTTTGAGGAGCTTTTCAGATTCAAGCCAGAGCAGTATAGAAGCTCTGGGTTTTAAGTATTCCCACTACCCATTTCCCTTCCCTAGCAATAAAATGGAGCCATAGTTGCCTCCAAGTAGTCTCGCCCTGTCCATGAGTCATGCAGACTCCTGAGGATATGTCACGATCCCTCTAATGGCTTTTCTAGTACTTACATCCCAGTCCTCTGACTCCCTCATCTCAAATGACCTTCATCTTTATTTCACTTCAGCTGTGCACACACATGCCACACCTAATAGATCTGTTCCACTCGAAGCATTTCAAACTCTATTAGCTTCTTTTTGGAAGCAGGCTTCTACTCCAGCCCCTTTCTCTGTGTTTCTCTAGAAGCTTCTTTCTTCCCCTTTCTTTCCTTGGCCTGCCTTGTTTTCTAGTGTGAAAAGATGAGGAAGGGATGAGGCTGGCCAGTCCCTTCACAGATATCCCAGCATTCCACAGTGGTTGTGCCTGCCCCATATATCACTTTGCACACTGTTCTTTGAGATTTTCCAAACTAGGTTTTTTCTCTGCTGTTTTCCTCCCGCCACTTTCAAGTCAACCGAGCATTGTTAGAAAACTTCACAAAAACTAGGGCAATTGGATCAATAAATGTGTTGAATAAGGGAATTTGTCAGATTCGTCCCTGTTCACCTGGGAGCAAGGAACCTTGGAAAGCTAAAGGCTTGTATTTCATCTTAGTTCCATCTGCATCCCAGTAGCTCTGCCTATGTGCATACTTGTGACTGTCAGCTGGTAGTCCTCAGAAGTTTGGGACCACCTCAACTTAGCGTGTTTTTATTAGACAGTCATCTTTAGCGCCTGTTTTTGCCCCTTTAGCATTACAGACTTGATAAAAATCTTGACAAAAACTACCCCTAGACATTCACCCTTTGCGGGTTGGGGAGTAGGCTACATGGATGCTTTTCTCTCGAAGCAGTGAGTGATTTTATTTGTTTTATTTTTGTCAGTTGTTTCCATGGTTCATGAATTCTTTATTACAGTAGGAGTCATCAGTTGGATGGAGAATCATTGAAATTGTAAGTTTAGGACATTAGTTGGAATAACCTGAACAATGCGCTTACCTTTTGGGCCCTTAATTTAATTTAAAATTAAATGAGTCTTATGATGGCAAGCTTCACAGATCTGCCTGCAGGGCTTTCTGAATGGAAATGTGTGGCTCTGTGTAGGAGGCTCTTTTGTTTAGCTGGAGAGGCTAGAAAATCTTTGCCTAAAAACACTCATTGTTTGGAGAGCACAAATAACTGAACATAATGTTAGTGAGAAGTTTCTTTTGAGATTGAACCACTGACTTCCAAGAATGAAGCAGAGTGAGGGGAAGTGCCATGAACAAAGTCTTCTGTGTTTTCCTTAAAATACCCATGAAATTATCTGAAAAGGCAACAAATCGCCAGAAGGAACCACCAGGAGTACCCAGTGTGGAGCCCATGCTGGTTTCTGGAAGGAACTGTCCCATTGTTCTCCATGGTGAAATCAGATCGCACTCCCCTCATTCAGCACCCCCATCTCCCAGGTCCTTCTACTCTCTACGCACCCTACATCTCCCTCTCCTCACAGAATCCTGCTCTCCTCACCCTAACCTGCTTTATCTCCAATGCTGCCGGTGATTTCAATTGATTTGGGAAATAATGACGAACCTGCTCTTTCTTTGATGGCTTTAGTTTCTGCCTGGTGTGCCACAGAGACAGAGACCTGTTACCATCCTACTAGTTTCTTGCCTCCAGGCAGGTCCTGGGTTGGCCTGTGACCTTACTTGTTCAGAAGTTGAGGATGAGAATGTGAGCCTGATGCTAAGCAGGCCTTGGTTCTGGTTTAGACACGAGAACATCTGCAAGGGCCTCTTTATCAGTCTCCCGTGGAGGGTAAGCTCCATGACTCCACAATGGTGGGAAAAGTAGGGTTGGAGGTAGAGTCCTTCCAATTCCACCCCCACCTCCTACCTCCTTTCTAAGAATAGTAGCTCGCTCATGACACTGTTGAATCAAATAGTATTGCTGGGAAATAGTCTTTAAGTGTGGTACACACTGAAGACCAAGGTCAACAAGCCAAACTCAAGTATGTTTAAAAAAAAAAGAAGTAGAAGCTAAGCAATCCTGTACTGTAGAATGATTAAAACAGAATTCTACAGCCTTAAGACCAGATTGAGAAAGTGTAACACAGTCTTTTTAAACAGGTTTAACTTAAGGAATGAACAGAACAGCTCAGGCTTGTAATCTTCTGTAGATATCTAAAGGAGGTTGTGTCTGCTACCTGAGGACTGACAAGGGGTACCCAGAGACACAAATTACAGTAACTAATAACTGGCCTAGTAAAGGAAGGACAGTGAAAAGGAGTAAACACGAGGAGGAGGTGCCCAGGACACAGGAGAGACTGGAGAGAAAGATCCAGCTCTGAACTGATTAGGATAGTTAGGGAACTAAGACAGATGGACAAACTGTGATTCAGTTTTCAGATGTGAGGGACCCGATTCAGGGACTGAGAGATGAGTCCCTGTATCTGCCTTTTGCTTTTGGGCTACCAACCAGCTCCCAAATCATGTCACAGACTTACTAGTTTTGAATGCTTGGTCTAGCTTAGGCACGTTTCTGTCTAGCTCTTTTAACTTAAATTAACCTGTTTCTTTTTATCTACCTTTTGCCTCGGGGCTTATTACCTTTCTTACTTCTGTATATCTTGCTTTTACTGCTTTTCTTTGGCTGGCATCTTCCTGGCTTCTTACCTCTGGCATGTCCCTCATTCTCTCCTTCTTTTTCCGTTCTCTCTTCTATCTATTTTCTCTGCTAGCTATTGGCCATACAACTTTTTATTAGACCAATCAGGTGCTTTAGGCAGGCAAGGTGAAACAAATGCAACACATTTTTTCATAATTAAACAAATTTAGCATAAACATAAGTACATACCTTTACACAGATAAAGTAATACTCTGCAGCATAAACAAATGTAAACATCTTTGCTTAGTTAAAGTAATATTCCACAACAGTCTCACCCCATGCCAGGCAGAGTTTCAAATTATACTTGAACACTGACAAATGTTTCAGTGGTATTTTTTTAAAGTAGAAACTGGCAGGGACAGAAAGGGAAAGCAAATGGACTAATGGAAGCATTATGATCTTTTAGGTTTTTATTGCAAGTAGACACAGTGTTTGAAAGTTTTCAAACATTTGTGTAACTAATGTAAGTTATAAATTGTATGAATATAAAACTCAGTGGAGAAAGCAGAATCAACTACAAACCCCAGATCCTCCCCAGCGTCGGGAAACAGAACACTTCCACATCCCTTTCCTTTCATTAGTTCAGGCCCACGTTTACATCTCATTAGCATATCCCAAAATATATGGAACACTTTCATAGGGTCTTTTTTTAGTACACAAAATTCTTACCCTAAAGGGGACAAGATTTGAAGATATGACTCCTACATAACCAAATAATATTTAATTAATCAACCTTTAAAAATCACAACATTCCTTTCAGACACTATTGGCAAGAACCAGAGTTTAGAACATAAAGTGTGTTTTTATAAAACCATGTGATCGCTGCTGACACACAGTAGATCTGAAAATATCTATTAGATGAATGAATGAATGAATGAATGAATGACTTAGAAAACTTAAGTCGCTATATACCAGGGAAATGCTATTTCATCCACAAATAATGATTTTGTAAGTAATTGCACCATTTCTTTCTAGTTATGGGGGAAGGAGGGGAGAGCAAGATTGTTCTGAGGTCTGGACAGAGATCTGCTGTGCTGTAAGACACTAAGGAAATGTTGGGATGGGAACTTGGAGGTAATGCTGCAAAGACAGAAAGTGGAGGGATTCCAAATGAGCCTTAATTTTTAAGCTTTTGAGAGGTTAATTCTGATTGTTATTTGGGGATGTCTTCTTATCAGAGAGATTTTGGCCAATCTGGTAAGAAGCAGAGGTCAATAGAAATGATTAAGCAGCTGGAAAAAATCAGCTCAAAGGGGAGCTTCGTATATCATTTGCAAAAAAAAAAAATCTGAATCTCTCAAAGTCTAGGGAAACAGGAGGGATAATTTAGTGTGGTTTGGAGAGCTGTGGAGCCAATGGCAGAAAATTGAGTAAAAAAAAATAACTTACTGAGTTTAAGACACTTCTTAATAGAGAGACAAATTAAAGAACTGCCGAGCAGTCCAAAGAAACGTGTTCAGGTGTTTTAGTAAAATACGACACTCCAAAGAGTGATAGCAAGCAGCATCTGTGAGCACACTGTGCCCAGCACCGTGTGAGCATCCTTTTGTTTGATCTCCTCCATGATCTGTGAAGTGGGCACCACCACTTTCTGCTTCATTTTACACATGAAGACAGCAAGGCTGGTCTCACAAGGCTAGTAGGTGGTAGTGTGCTTCATTCTGAACTTGGGTCCTGAGCCCATCCCACCATACTCACCTGCCTTCTGTGCTAGGCAGGTGGGGATAAAGAAAGTGTGTTTTACACAGGAACCCAGATGTCTCCCATGTGCTTCACACATGATCCCAACATGCCATTTCTAAGTAAAATAAAATAACCTCATGTATTCTAGTCAGAACACACCTTTGTTTAGTTTTCTAGATGAACAAGCACTTACAGAAACAAGACTTGCATGTAGGATGTTTTTTTTCTCATGCACGTGAAAAATAAGTATTGCTAGGCCCTTCATCCTCTGTAGGATGAAGAGTAGCCAGCAGGTATCAAAATGTGGGAATGGTAATAGGATGCAGGAGAAAGGAGGTTGGGGCCGCTTACCATTTTAAAATTTGCTTGTTAGCTCAAATAAGTCCTGACCTCCAGAGGGATAATGCCCTTGCAAGGCAGAGAGCTTGATGAGGCAGTGTAGATGTAAAGGCGAGTATTCATGTGTGCAGTATATGCACAAGGTGGTGTAAAGGTGGTGTGCAAATAAGAGCATGTACATAAAACACCGTGTGTGTGTGTTTGTGTGTGTGTGTGTGTAAGTGTGTAGCACATAATCAGGAGCAGTAGCTGACATTATTGTTCAGATAGAGTCCTCAAGGAAATACTTGAAGACAAGTAGCCAAGTCGTATTACATGGTGGTGGGTTTTTAAAAACGACTTTCATTTTGTGCAATCCTCCCAGATTGTCTGTTTAGCAGTAAAACTCCACCCACTGTGTTTCCTTCTCACAACTGGGGAATTCACAAAAGGCTTCGGTGATGTAGAGGCAGTAGTTTGTTCCCTGCAAACTCGGCTTGTGACAAACTTGACGCTGGCCGTGCTCTAAGACGTTAGCAGGCCATGAGTGGTTTTAATATTCATGGTCTCTAAGTGCTACCAACTGACATTCGGTACTAAATGTGCAGATATGGGTGCTGAGCGAAACAGAGCTAGGGGGAGGACTTGCTAATTTGTATTCTAGATGGAAATCTTAAATTAGTTTCCAAGATTTTTAAATGGATTTTTAAATGCCGGGCACATAGGAGATTGAGTTCATATTAATATTTATAAGGTTCGAAAAGATATTTAGTGAAATATTTGTATAATTTAATTTTGGTCATAATCAAGAAGGAAACCATAACAAGAAGGACATTGTACTTTAGTTTGGTGGCTCTTTTGTAACTCAGAGTTAGAAATCTTTCTTTCTGGAAAACTCCTGCTGACCTCGGTATGCTTAAAGAACACTTCTTTATTTGCACTCAGAAGTCAGGGGTTATGTGTATATAAGTTCTTTAAGTTGGATTGGTTTATGCTAATTTTATATAAGCTAATTAATTAGAAAAACAGTATTGATAATGATTTTTTGAAAGCCTTTATTGACACTTCTGCAGAACTCAGTCGTCTGGCTGTTTGTATATTCTGTAGTACAGGGAAGAGCACCCTGGGTTCACCGGAAACCTGTTTCCTGTGGTTTTGCTTAGGGCTAATTGAGTTTAATGTAGTTTTGTGTGCAGAAGATATTGACTTGTGTATAGTATTTAATTTGTGTAAATATGTGTGTATGTACTGTTTTGTCCCTCTGAGTTTTATTTTAAATGTAACCCTTGAAACCAGGATAATAGGAATTCGTAGCTTAGGCCTGCTAGCAATTGCAGGTGCCAACAGTTTAAACTGCTGTAGAAATACAATTATGAGCAGCCAAGAGCAAATCTTGTTTTAAGGTCCATGTGTAATGAATGCCTGTTAGTATCATAGAATACAATTAAAAAGAGGTTTACCTCTCCTAAGCTGTGATTGGTTCTTTCTGATGGAAATGCAGAGTCCCCTGAGTAGAATGTGTATTCAGCTCCTGGTGATTTAGACACCAGCGAGCCTGGCATACTGCAGGCTTGGATAAATTCAGGGCAGTTATAGTCAGGCAGAGATGGGAAAAGACTGAAAGATTAATGAGAGAGCTTAAAACAAAGCTTCAAAACTGAGAGTGCTGCACTGCTCGGTCTTATATAATTGTGCAGAATAGAAGTTGGTTTCGGCGGCTGCTGTTAAAAAAATTTTTTTAGTGGGTTGGCAGAAATTGTTCGTTTGTTATAAAAATCGGATCTAGAGAACGCAAGTGAAAGACTGCTTAGCTGTAGAGCCCTCAGAGACACACCCTGCACATAGAACATCTTGTCACCAGCTTGACCAAGCCTCATCACTCCTCCCTACCCCCACACCACACCACCCTCCGGAACTCCCCACCACTTCATGATAGTGAGGACCAACATCCCAGCCCTGGCTACCTCCAGGAATTGCACATCTGTGTAGTGTTCACAAGCCTGGCAGATGAAGAGCAGTCAGAAGAAACCTGCTTCTGATTACCCGTGGATACCAGTTTCTGGCTGGTGGCTTTAAATAGCAGCTTTGTGACATTTCCTCACTAGAACGTAAAGCACGGGACCCTAATGGCTTTAAAACGGTCTTTACCTTTGCCAGTCCTTTTAATAGCTACTGTAAAGAACCTTGCATTTGCCCAACACAGTTGAGCTCCGCAGTGGAGCTGGTCATCCTGTATTGCAAGGCTGGACACTCAGAGGGAAAGGGCGGCTCATAAATACCGCGGTGCAGGTGAATCATTTCGGAGACCCAGAGCTTGCCAAAGCAGTGAAGAAGAGCTGCTTTGGAAGAGAGACAGCCAACTCACAAGCAGGTTCTCCAGGGCATAATTGTAGACAGACACTCAGCAGCCTTTCGCTTTGCTTCTCCTTTTCTTCAAGGAGTTTGGCGCCACCTACAGGAAACAGGAAGCGCAGAAACCTCAGCGTCTCACAGAAGCACCGGCTCCTCCCATAGGTCATTGCTCACATTTAGTTTTCATAAATTTGATCACTTGTTCAGCATCTAGTGTTTATCAGGCTGCTCCTTGGCTATGGGATGGTGCTAGGTTCTGCGGGGAGAAAGGTTACATCTGTACTAGCTGTTATGGCAGACGATTGCTCACCCATAATTGCTGGGTAAGGTCTCTGTTTCTGCGGTCAGGAGCTGGTTTCTTTGGACGCTGCAGCAAGAGAGAAGGGAGGTACCGACTGAGGGCCGGAGTGGATAGCATCTAAGGGCTGCTGACTTTAATGTCTTACCTTTCTTTGTTTCTTGTGGACGGAGTGGCATCCAGACCATTACTTTGTTGTTTGTTTCTACTTGTTTTCTTTGGAAAGAAAGGTTAAGAAGTTAAAAAAAAAAAAACCTGCAGTCAAGGAAGTTCATGATGCGTGATTCAGTTCAGACTTCCAAGGGAAGACAGGTGATGGCTGTTCCTGGTGCATTAAAGGTGTTGAAGAGATAATGAGGATCAGTTCTCTTCATTCATCAGCCTTTCATAACTGTATCACTGAATTAAGCTCTCCATTGTTCCAAGCTGGGGGAATTTGGCTTCAAAGGAGTTAAGAAGTTGGGTTTCTGCTTGCTGAATGAACGGCGGCAGTGTTCCGTTCCCACCAGCTTCCCTAACCCAGACCCGGCCCTGAACCCTCGGCCTGCATCCTGGTGGGTTCTGTGGGTGGCCTCACCTCCTCCGAACCTCGTACTACACTGCCAGCCGGCCTCCCCAGCCCCAAAGAAGTTCACATAGAATTGAGCACCTGCGTGCTTCCGTTCAGTGGAAGCCGCTGTCGTGTAAGCTGCCCTCCCTGACCCCCACCTTCTGAGGGTTCCGGGGAGTAACTGCTGGTCATCTTCCACACTTCTCACCGGCAACTCAAGTCAACTCCAAGCCTGTCTTTTTCTCTCTGTGACATTCTGTAAATGCTCCTGTTTCAAACTGAATTAATGCTGCGTTTTCTTCCACCCTCTTGAATTTTCCGTGATTCCATATGTTCTTAGTAGTTTGTCTTTAGAAAACCTTACTAGCCGACTTCAGTAGATTGGTGTACTGGTCTATTGGCTAGAGAGAGCTGTCTAGTCAAATGAAAAAATTTCCCACAGACCCCCATGTTAAAATATACTGTGGAATTTCAACATTTTTCTGGTTTTAGACATTTGTGTTGCTATTTAAACATCAAAAGGAATTTGCAGATAAGAAAACATGTTAGTTATTTGATGGGAAAGGCCACACATGGGAGCTGAAAAGATTTTGAATACAGTATTTCATATATTTATACCAAACAACTGACTAAAGGCTTCTAAAAATAAGTATTTAATACATCTAAGATGATACACAGACAGAACACACATACAATATGTTTGATGCCATAGTCACTAGAGGAATGCAAATCAAAACAGTAGTAAGATAACACTTCACCATCCACCAGGATGGCTAAAGTTTTAAAAAAGATAATAAGTACAGGCAAGGGTGTGGAAGAACTGACAGCTTTCTCCATTGCTCGTAGTGATGTATCATGGGGCAATCCATTGGAAACCGCTTGGCAGTCCTCAAAGTATTAAAAATAGTTATTAGAAGAGCTAGCAGTTCTACTCCTAGCAATCTACCCAAGAATCAAAATGTGTCTCTATAGAAACATGCTAGAATATGTGCAGCAGCATTATTCATAATTGCAAAAGCCAGAAACAATGCAAATGCACATTACTAGACAAATATGTAATATGTGGCCTATCCCCCAGTGGAATAGTATGCAGTCTTTAAAAACAGTACACGCTGCACCATGGATGAGACTTGAAAACATTACGCTAAGAGAGAAGCCCACATAAGTATCCCATTCCGTTTACTTGAAGTCTCCAGGAAAGGCAAAGTTACAGATTCAGAAAGTAAATCACTGGTTGCCATGGTGGGGGAAGAGTTCTGAGAATGATTGCTCATGAATGAAGGCAATGTGCATAACTTAGGTAGTAGTGACAGTTACAGGGCCCTGCAAACCTAGGGATTTCTAGCACATTCTAGAAACCACTGAACTGTATACTTCAAGTGCATGAATTACCATCTCTTATGTGAAATAAAGCTATACACAGTGAAGTCACTTGCAGCTGTGCTTGTCTGAATTTATGTCTATTGCATCTTCATATCACCCCAAAATGCTACACAGAACGCTTGATAAGCAACTGAAGAATGGACGGATGTATGAAAGAATTCATGAGAATTCTTGTTGTAGTGTGAGGAATTTTTTGGCGTGTGCTGTGCAAGAGCTGTGAAGAATGATGGCCAGGAATCGAACCTCTGTCCTTCTACTCACTCATTTTGATGGGGCAACTGTCTTGTCAATTGATCTGGTGTCAGCCTGATGGAATCATGCTGTGCTTGACGTCAGCTGGATGGGCTGGCAGGGGCAGGGGATTTCTTTTCTTCTTTTGAGCCATGCTGGCCGAACACTTCAGCAACTGTACACTGTGTGGATGGTGTGTGATACCAGTGCTCTGTTGTGACCTTTGTTTTTATGAGCTGTGAGAATTAAGAACCTACCAGTTTTAGTTTAATTAAGCAGCAAGACACAGCAGATGGTGCATTTGTGGGCGATGATTGCCTTCCTCTAGTTCCCTTCAGCAGCGCTCTCAACCTATGGTATGCTGTGCCCAGAGTGTCACACCACCGTGACAATACTGCTGGGAAGACGCGTACATGGCAACAGTACCATCAGGAAGTCTTGGAGGACCTGGACACTACCGAAAGTTAGGAGGAGGAAGCTCTAACTCTACGGTTGTAACATATTACCATCCATCCGTTCCAATATTTGCAAATGAAGTGTATGAAGGTTTTTATTACCCTGGTGTTGTTTTGTGTAATCTGGGGCAGCATTAAGAAGGCTTTGGAACATGATTTGTGTTTTTTAGAGTGCTGAAAGGAGATTGGCTAGACAGAGAAGCTCTGATTTTATGTCAGACTGCTTTATTATGGTTGCTTTTAGTCACTACTGAGGTCCAAGGAGTGTCCTGTGCTAGCCGTCTTCCCCAGGTACCGTGCGCTTCCTGCTAGAGTGTTTACTCCGGAGGATGTTCAGAGCACGCATAAGTGATCAGAATCTGGAATGAATCCAGCACTTTCCATGGCGAGTGCCTCCTGCGAGGAGGGAAATTCAATTGTTAGGTAGAACCACTTCCATTGTTAAGGGAGCTGCTATCTGTCTAGTTCAAACTCGTTTCCCTTTACTGTCTCTGAAAACCTGAATTACTTGAAAGCTGGTATAAAACTTATAATTGCACAATATTTTAGATCCTCAGATAATATGCCTCGATTTTTTTCTCATTAATGCAATATATGAAATCATCAAAATGAAATACATTCACTTATTGGCTGTAATGTTGTTAAAAGCACGAACTATGTGGATCTTCCAGAATATGGCAATAGTTACTTTAGATGGAATAATCCATTTGTCTCATCTTACAGAGACTAGATTGGAGTCCTAGTTAAATCATGAACTTCAAAAATAATATTTTAATTATAGAATGCAATTTCTCTTTGGTTAAAGTCCATATTTTAATGTAGAAAAAAATTCTCCTGAAAGTCTATAAAGGAGCTCTTTCCTCTGATTTTTTAAGGGTGTTGTTGACCACAGAGCACATGTGTCCATCCTCCTTCCAGAGATTCTGCTTGCCAACTCGACTTTCATATTTAGCGAATGAAGTGTTTCTGTCTGAATCCCTACCAACCCCCGGATACTTGAACGTTTAAGATAAAGCTGAAGGTGTAAACAGTCATTTTTGCATTTTTCGTCCTAATAAAAGACAGTTAACCTTTACTTAGTAATTCCCAGCATGCACTGAAGGGAAATACGTGCACACACGCCTCTATGCCGAGGAGATGCAGAACAATGACTGATTCCAACTACAGGTTATTAAAAACTCGGGCAAGAGAAGTTAAAATTATTTTTATTTGGGAACAGACTTTATTGCAAAATCATTGGCATTTCATTTCTTTACAGAACTGGGTTTCCTTCTAATTAAAACAGAGAGGAACTAGATTGTTTCTCACTTACTCGTGTATGGATGTCTTGCTGCTCCCATGGCTCTGTTAGACACAAGTGGGCTGGAGGTGTCAGTAACTAACTTAAAATCATGTCTGATAATTTTAGGGTGATACTGGAGGTTTTTCTAAAACTGGTATTATGCCAACCCTCCATAATCACTTTTCCCTTTAGTAGCGATCTGCTTCACATTCGTATCTTAGGAAATTGTGGTTTAGCCAATAGCTGACAAGTCTAGACTCTAGCCTTGATCTATCCTGAGCCTGAATTCCTGTGCAAGAACAAAGGATTTTTACTCAACAGTTTGTATTCAGACCCCAACATACTCGCTCTATGACTGTATCATTTAGGAATTCCTCGTGTCTCTAAAGGAGCCCTCACATCGTGATTTTTTTTCTGTGCATGCATGTACATGTCCCTGCATATATATGCCGATGTGAGTGCTCAAAGAGGCCAGAAGTCAACACCCAGATGGCAGGAAGGTGGGAAATGCTGTCTTTATTGGGGCCAGGTTAAAGAGAGGGCGCTCTCTTCCCAGGATGCAGTGGAAAAGAGATATTTGCTAGGCAGCTAGCATTCTCTGCCGTAGTGACTTTAGGCAACTTAATCTCATTGTACCCCGACTTTCTTGTCCCTAAAAATGGCCATGAAAACAAGATCTAATTCAGGATCCTGTTTATTGTGTTATCATTGGGGTTAGTGCATCTAATGTGTTTAGCACAATGCCAGCCACGTTATAAGTAAGCAGTAAATGTTAATTATGCTTATTTCTTTCTACTTCCCCAGTCGCTCTAGGTTAATGTTGTGTAGACCCTAAAACTGGAAGCATTCAGCTGTATTACAGATCCTTGTTTTATTTCCTTGCTCCACACTTGCCTGCTCCTACAAGATGGCGAACCTCAGAGCCATTTTGGAATACGTGCTTACTATATGTCTGTACTTAGCATTCACTGAATTCAGTTGTACTCCTAGGACTGTCCATGGTGTCCCCCATTCTGTCCCGTTTTGTGTGTTCACTATGTAGGCAGAAGCTGCCTCCATGCCTTGCTTCCACGGGTCTTCACTATCTACCAGATAACACCCAGAGTTCCTATAGCAGTATTCTTGCCTTGCTGTCATCTCACCGTGGTAGTAAAAGCTTTATCTTAATTAAGCCACTCTTCTAGCAACACTCCTCCCCCAATCCCACATGTCTGGATTCTATGTACCGCATTGAAAACTCACTGCTCTCCAAGTAAGGTCGTGTGGTTCTGGCTCTATCCTCGGATAAATTTTTATGAATTTTCCAGTTGAAACAGAAACAATGAAATGCACATGTTTTCGGTCTATAATTTGTTTGGTTATAATTTCTGGATACTTCTTATGATTTTGTTTCTGAGACCTGTAAGTAGGTAGACCATCACTCTCTCATAGCTGAGTAAATGAACACATGAAGGAACAAAGGATTCTTAAGTAGAAGAAGCGGGTGAAGGGAGCCATCCTTCTAATGGATGGGTTGGTTTGTTCAGCAGTTCTCAGAGAATAGGTTGAGAGCCAGAAACTCATTATTTTTACTTTGCAAGACAGTAGCATTGTTTGGGGTACTTTAATGTGAATGTTATGAATGCAGTTGCTTTCATATAAAGAACAGGGATGGTTAGCTTTATTTTCTATCAACATGCATGCATGCATGTGTGTGTGTGTGTGTGTGTGTGTTGTATAATGGGCTGTGTAATATAATTTCAAAGCCCTCTGATGCAATATTTTGAAACTAAGTTGGTCATACAATTAAAACATATCTTTGGTCATAGATTGCTTGGCCTTATGCCATCTTCATAGGCAATGTCCTACTTACATAGCCTGGATTGGCTGAGAAAAATAATTGCTGCTATGAAATAATTTTGCAATTACCACTGTAATTAAGGGCAGTTTGTTAATGAAAGTGCTTGGTGAATAATGACTGCAGGGCACTCCATCTTGCAGCTTCATGCCAGATGATTGGTTGGTGTGGTGGAGGCAGTTAGGGAATTAGTGACACAGCTGTCATGGTTACAGGATGGATGTAAATATCCTTTGCAGTTGATGATGAAGAGCAGTCATTAGCCTCCTGCCCCCTGGGAACTGGTCAGAAGAACAAAAATAAACTTAACACATGATGGTAAAAGCCATTCCTTATGTCTCCTTTTCTTTGGTATGAACAATTAACATTCTAGTAGAAACCGCCGGGAGCACACGGATGAGCCCTCTCCACTTTTTAGGCATGTTAAGGTGATAGATGCTCCTCCTCGTAGGGCATTGGTTGTTCACAGTTTATAACCGCGCTTATTAGCTTATAGGCCAGTTGAAACTGCTCCTTAGAGACCCACAGGCCCCACTGAAATATTTCTTGTTCATCTCTAGGTGTTGTGTATTCATTTCGACCACTTAAAGAGTACCAGGGATCAATTTTTGCACGCCATTTTCATGGCTGCAGGCGCAACTGAAGATCAGTTTTCTAAGTTTGGGCTTACCTTGCTGATAAACACAATACTGATAACTGAAGAAGGGTTGACTGGCTGCTGAAAAAGTCATTGTTGAAGGTTGAGGGTTTTTTTTTTCTCTCTCTCTCTCCCTTAAAGTCAGGTGTGTAAGTGCACTTCATATTCATGCTCATTCCGTCTCCTTGGTGTTCTGATGTTGTTTTTCATTGTGAATTTGCTTAAGCAATCTTTTGTAGAGTAATTTCATAACTTGCACATGCTGTGGTTTTTCACTGAGTTGCTCGTGGTCTGCAGCTCATTAACTTTCGCTGACTAGGAAGTCAGAGTAGCATGTTGCCTTTCTTCCCCTTTGTCTCGCCATGGCATTCTTTTCACTCTTTGTTAAAGATGCTAGCTAGTAGGGCCGGGGAGATGGCTCACTGGATAAACACCCCTGCTGCACAGCTGTGAGGACCTGAGTTCAAATCCATAGAACACATGTAAAATACTGAGCATAGTGACCCCATAATCATAGGCCTGTGGGGGACTACAAAAGAACCTCTGAGGCCCAATGGCCACCAGCCTAGCTACAGATTCAGTGAGAGACTCTGTCTCAAGGAAACATAGCTGAGAATGCTATAGCAGGACACCCCAAATCCTCCTCTACCCTTCTCTCCTGCACACACTGGCACACACAAGCATGCCTACATTATGTGCACCACCCGCTCCAGGAAGCATATTTCACCCAACAATTAATAAGGTGCTAGCAACTCCCTGCTGAGGGGTGGGAGCGCAGCTTGACTGCGGTGTTAGCACAGGTTAGGGGGAGCTTGTTGCTGCTTATGCTAGGCTGAGTCCTTATGTGGCAAGGGTGCTTAGTGTGTCTGTGTCCTCTTGACTTTAGCAAGAACAGAGGGGACACAAGGGATGGGGAGTGTGTCTCAAAATTTTACACCCTGTGTCCTCGACCTCTGCCTCTTCTGTCCTCATACTCCTCGGTCGCTACACAGAGACTGAAGTACCAACAGGCTGACATACCCAGCAGCGCCGTCCTGATACCCACAGCTTCCTTCCCTACAGAGTCACTCATTCTCTCAAGATGAACTTCCTGTCTCAGTGGCCAGAGATGAGTCACCGTGTCACCTGACAATGTGGGACGTAAGTCAGCTTACTTGTCCCTAAAAGCTACACGTAGCAAACCTCCAATACTAAGTATTAAAACTATTATCTTATTCTAACAAATGACAATTTCTACTTGAAAGAAGGAAACCGTATCAGACATGGTCATGACTGGTGAAATCATTTGTGTTCCCAGAGAATATAGCTCTCTAGGGACTTCGGAGAATGCCTGGGCTCCCAAAGAACCTGGGCCCAGAATATCTTCATAGTAAAGCTGCAAGAATAATTGTGAAGGGAGGAACAAATGGCACTGTGTGTGTGTGTGTGTGTGTGTGTGTGTGTGTGTGTCTGTGTCTGTGTCTGCATGTCTGTCTGTGTATGTGTTCAGATGTATGGGATTTTGTGAGGTCAAAACTCAATAGGAAAGGAAAACACCATTGTATTTTTAATTGTTGTTGCTCAGGTAGAGGACATGGAGACTTTATCCCCTTCAGGAAAGATGAGGCAACTGCATTATTTAGATAGTCTGTGTTTTCATTCCTGTCTTGTTTGGTGGCATTTTGGTTTATTTATTTTTTTTAACTTGCACGTGAGGTTTGTATTTGGTTGAAATTCCCCAGCAGCTGTACAGGCGTCTTACATACAACAGAGGGAGGTAAGTGACCTCAGACTTTGGGCAGGTCACTGAGATTCTCCAGTGAAGCCACGTCTACTCGCACTGTCCTCTGGACCTGTGTGGACTGACTAGCTCCCACCCAGAACCGCCCTTGTCTGACTTCCTCACTCCCTCAGAACAAATCAAGGACTTTTGCTATTTCTCCACAACATAAATGCATCGTGTCCCATTCGATCCTATTGTGGTCCTCTCTGTCACAGCAACACTAATTATAAAAATTGAACATAAATTTGTGCTGTTTAATAGGTTTGGGTTTAATTTTGCCTCAGTGGGAAGACATTTGATTAAAAGAGTCTTTTTTCCCCTCCTCCTTCTTCCTTTTTTCTTTTGGTGGAACAGTTAGTAAAGGCGTAGGAAATTGATTTCAGTGTCACAGAGGACATTTCTGACAGGAATGTACTTTGAAATGATTCAAGGCATCTGTTTCTCTCGCATATGCCCAACACTGCTGAGAGCTGTACCTAAATTAAACTGTTTAACGTGTCAGCTCGGAATCCGATCAAAATTTACATCCCAGTGGCTTGGCTGGAATTTCCAGCATTTCATGAACTCCCTCCCCTAATTTACTAAACAAGTTCTCGCTCAAAGTGACCATTTGTTCTAGATGCCAATATGTCACGGTCCGAATTGATTTAGCTTTGGAAGCTATTTGTTTGGGTATGGTCACTTTGCCTATGAGATGGGATCATCTCTCCGGCATCACTTCTCCTGGTACGTCTTGTGGGTGGTGGCTTGGTGGGTGTTTTCGTTACTGTTTGTCTTCCACTGGCGCAGTGTCTGTCAGGCAAGCTGGCTCCAGGAATTCCCACTGTAAGAGCTTCTGAGTTCTAGTATGATGTGCACTCTCTCTATGGCTGGGTTGATGGTGCTCGGCATCGTACCTGGGAGACACTTAAAGAGAGTTTCTCATAAATGAACAGAGAAGGAACACTTGCACACGCCCATACGTGTAACCCTAGAGTAGACACCACTGGGAAGGCTCATTTGCTTAGAAATCAGCGCCACTCGCTCCCATTAATTACACCCAGGCATGTCCTGTGAAGTTGGAGGGTTGGGGCAATTATTTGTGTGTGAGGGAGCTTTTTATATTCATAGTAAAAATAATTCCCTGGGGAGCAGAAGAAAAAGTGTCTATGTTGAGGTATAATAGGAACCTGAGCTCATTAAGGTAATTATTTTGTGGTTCTTCACCCTTCTTCTCCCCTCCAGTGTCCACCCACGTAATCCTCACACACAATTTACCAGACAGCAGAGAGTGAAGAGCCCAGGGGAAGGCTACCTCTGTTGCCCTGCTGTGTTTGTAAGCCTGCAGTCTACTGAAGCAGCACTGGTGTTCGGATGAGCCTGTCCTGGAAGACGCTTGTTCAAGAGGGGTCCTGTGGTAGACCTCACTAATGAGCCGGCCACTGGTGACAGGGAACTGAGAGATCTGTGACACTGTCATCTCTATCTGTGGCCCCTTGGGAATTTATTAATGGGTGTAGAAACCATGAAACAGGTGATGGCTTGCGTGGCTAGTGATTTTATGTCTTCTTCCTATGCTAGTCTAGCCTGGGTATTCCATAGCTGTGGTTACCTCAGTTCTATCCAGTCTTACAATAGTCAAAGTTCATGGAGGCTCTGCCATCTTGTGTGTTAGCTTCTGGTCACATCATTTATGTTTCCCTGAAGAGGGAAATGGAAGGTAGAAGAAAAACAGCCTTCTTAGTCTCCAGGATCAGAAAGCCACACCCCCCTTCTGCTCACAAAGGAGAGAGCTTGGTCACCTGACTAATACTAAACAAGGAAGTCTGGGAAAGGGGAAAAAAAAAAAAAAAACTTGATCAGCCAAGTGACCGGGCCTGCATAGCAGCAGAGATGGAGTTAATGGGGTGTCTTGAACCTTAGTCTTTTCCTAACTAGTTTGCTGCCTACCCTCTTTGTTTCGTAAAGTTCCACAGTGCTGTGAGACTAAGTAAAAGTTAATTCTGCCTGTCCTAAAGCTAATGCTCTAGTTTCTCTGAGCCTAAGCTGTTTATAAAGAAGACCATAGAAACTGGCAGCACACGTCGCTCACCTCCTAGTTAATGTCAAGGACTAGGTACTTTGCATACACACATTTTCCATTTTGAAATTACTGTGTATGTCTGTCAGGCAAATGTTTGCTTCAACTCCTTCCGCTTTCCTATCTCTGGGAAACATGGTAGAATGGGGAAATGGTGGTAGATTAGTGATTTTTTTCCCTCCCCATTTGGGAAGATATTCCATGTACTGCTGTATGCTAGTCATTATACAGGCAAACCCAGAAGGCTTAATTACCATCGCCTGCAAATTCTCTCACAGAGCATATACAGATGGCCACTGACTAATGCAAAATCAGGTTTCCATTCATGATCTTTCTTCACAAACAGTTCTTGCGGTGACATGAAGGATTGTTACCATTGTTATTGCCTTCTGCTTTTCTGCTCTTTCCTCCATGGAGCTCAGAAATCACCAATAGCATATTTTCCTCTACCTTGATTAGATTTTAGAAGCCAGGTCTGATTTTCTGCATGCACTGCATAGTGGCATCCTATTCCTCACCTTCTCCTGGATGCTGCAGGATGAAATATGTCCAGATCTTTGGGACCTTTAAGCCTGATCTTAGATAGGTTTTACTCTCTTCTGCTACTCTCTCCCAAAACAAAGGATTATCAGGGTTCTTGCTGTGCAATAAATGCTGTTTTTAAGATAGGATTTAGACTGTATTGTCATCCTACTTTATAATTATGAGCAGACCCATAATTAGTTTTGTACAGACAGAAATCACCTTGAGTTTTCTTACATTGGCAGGGGAGGGACAAGAAGTGCAAGTTAAGTGTGTGCCAAGCCAAGCTCAACGCATGCTCCCAATGTTTTAGATAATCTTACCCCCCTCCCCCACAACACAGCTTGTCTCTTTAGTGTTGATATAGCATAAGATAGGAGAGGTTTTAAAGTGTTTTCTGGGTTTGAGTCACCTTATGCTCATAGGTCAGCTACATTGAGGCTACTCATAAAGATTGTAGATTCCAGCCACAAGTTTCTAATGCCCTGCCCTCTGGCAGTCAGCATGTGGGAGCGTAGGTGTCAGATTGCTTGCTAAAGGTCATAGGAGAAAGCATACCTAGTTAGTAATATTAATCTGTTTTCAATGTCTTGCAAATAGTCTTAATGCCTGAGGCTTACTAAATAAAGTCATCCAAAAGTAGAAATTAAAAGTGGCATTGGGTTAGGAAGAGAGCATTGCTTTTCTGATGGCCAACCACCCCACATCTCCCCTTGTTCTCTTAACTCTAGCACCTAACGTGGCAACCACTGCAGGGCCCAATTGCTTTATAATTTTGCTTTTGT
Organism: Alexandromys fortis; assembly: GCF_014885135.2. NCBI lineage: Eukaryota > Metazoa > Chordata > Mammalia > Rodentia > Cricetidae > Alexandromys > Alexandromys fortis. Next base: position 3,520,826 of record NW_026067973.1, read on the forward strand.
TTCTGTTTCTGCTTTCCACACCTCACAGTGAGCTTCTTTCAGGAAGAGAATGTGTTCTATTCATGTTGGGGCATTCACTATGTGCTTGGAAAACAAATTAGTAGTTGATGAGTATATATCTAAAGGGAGAAAAACCATATCCCTCCGTCACAGTTAAAACTATAGACACCCTGATTTTGGACAAGCTGGTATTTGTGTTTTCTGTGTGCAGAGAATATTCTCATTACTCTTCTCTGCCATTTTATTATTGAATATAGCTTTTTAAAATTAATTTCAAAAGTATGCTTTGTGTCTAAAATGCTAAAATTGTTTTGCTCACTTGGTTGTGAAAAGAAAAGTACTCCCTCAAGAAACTAAAGCTAAATCCAGCTTTCCCACTACTGGGTCCATTTCTAAAGTAAATAAAGTTAGTATTTCAGAGCTAGGTGCATACGTCTGTTTATAGTAACACCATTCTCAATGGCCCAGAAACAGAGGATCACCAACGTATCCATCAGTGAGCGGAGGGATCAGGAAAGTGTAGGGTTTACTCAACTATAAAAAAAAGGGCAAATGCCTTTCATCTGTGGCAGCATGGACAGGGCTGGAGGATGCTGTGTTAAGTCCACATAGTCCAGCTCACATGTAAAAGCTGAAACCTAGAGGCTAGAAGAGTAGGGCAGGGGAGGGGGCTCCAGGGTTCCTGAGAGATGGGTACCAGAATACCACTGGATAGGAGAGTAAGTTCTTGTGTACCCCTGCAGGGTAGAGTGATTACCTCATTTCTTGTGTATTTTACAAGGAGCTGGAAGAGCAGAGTTCTGGGGTTCTCAGCATAAAGGGCGATTTGATTGTTATGCACATGTTCAGTGACCCACAGTGCAGCACAATGTCAATTAAGGTTCTTTTTTATTTTTTCATAAGAAAAGAGAATTCTCTCATGTGAGATTTTTGAACTCCCAGGCAAGGTACTGCTCACTGTATGCTTGTGTAGACCCCTGTGAATGTAGATCAGCAGTGGGATTTAATCTAGAGTGCCTGTCATGAGTTCCAAATGAGAACCTTGGGATGAAGAACTTGACCCAACCAAGGTCAGCCATGAAGGTAACAATGACCCCTGTTGGCTCCTTTCCCTAGTGGTCAGCCACAATCATTCAATCTTGTATTCTTAAGTAGCCCCACTGATATGATGAAGGGAATGCCAGGAAGAGCAGGCACAGTTCCATGTGGTTACAGAAAATAGGAGATATGATTGTCCTTCTCTCTGCTTTCTAGGAATGTTAGATCACAGATTGGTTGAACCATGTAAAGCGGCAGTTGTTTGTTTTCCCAGCATACAGTGCATGTAACTAATGGAATTCTTTGCTATCAGATGCTTCTGAAAGCTGCTCACAACAGAGTGAAGTGATAAGACGCTGAAGATGTGTGTGTTCCCTGCAAGTGTTTCTCTTCTCTTTTCCTCCATTTAAAAATGTATGTTTCTAGGTCAGGAGCTGAAATGTATCCTCGACCACCTCCCTACCCCCAGCCTTTTATTAAAGCAACTGTTTCCTATTCTTTTTAGGCTCTAGTTATGGAGTTCAGCCCACCTCACCTGGATGGGGGTTATATAGCAGATAACCTCAGCAGTCTGGACCACTACGTGTGCGTGCACAGGCTCTCTGTCTGTCTGTCTCTCTCTCTCACACACACAAAATGCATACAGGCCTATATAGTTGCATTCAGTTTAAGAGGACTGGTCCTATATAAGCTTTGAAATATTTTCATCAGTATAATTTAAGTGAAAACTTATTATTCTATAGTTTTTTAACTTTCTTGGGCATAGCCTTGGTTTTGTACAGTTACCTTTGTAAAGTTACCTTTATTTTTTTTTTACCTGTTCCCAATGTACATAAATAACTCACTACTACTGTATTTTTTTTTTTACCTTTGAAGGAACTCAAGATTGTATTTTAGAGAATAGAGAAAATGATGGAACAAATGTAGAATTTATCAAGGTTTTCAGTGCGTTTCCTCACATTATCCCTTGTCCCGCATGATGATAATATTTCCACAACCAGCAGCAAACCCATCAGCATGTCATTGTTTACACATGGGTCTAAGGATCTTGCCTGGAAGCCCAAGCTTCTCACACAAGAGAATTCTCTTTTCAAAAAAAAAAAAAAAAGGATGGAATCGACATTGTCCGTCCTATTGTGCTGGTGTATTTGTGAAACATAATACTCTGTAGATTCACTTGAGAGTGGCGTGAGAAGCCCACACCATGCGTGTAAGTGTGAGTGCTCACTCAGCGTGCCCTCAGCAGCAGCCTCTAGGATAAATGCTGTTTTTATCCTCATTTACAGTTGAGGGTGTGTAGGGTCAGAATGTTTGTGTAGCTTGCTCAAGACACCCTGCCAGAGGGTAGTTCCAAAATGCATGTCACACTTGACTGAGCCATAGCTGATGCCACCAAGTCTATTCTAGTTGCATGGCTCGCTGCCCAGCTTCCTGAGTAGTTTAGCTTTCCTGAGCTGGCCCTTTCAGGTGTATATTCCTTAGAAGAGCCAAGAGCACTGGTCATGGTGGCTCAGTACAGGAAGGCCCAGAAAGGCCTCGGGCTGTGTGAAGAGACCTTGTCTTCAGCCAACCAGCTAACTAAGCCATCAGAGTTTGTTTTGTAATTGATAAACAGTCAAAGAAAGAAAGGGGGGGAGACTGGTGGAAAACAACTTTTCAGAACTGAATTGGCACATCCATCTAGCTAAAACCCAAAGAAATAGGGAGGGGAAATTTTTAAACAGCACTAATATTTCGTGATGCCTTTCTCCCTTCATCTACTCTTATTTTCTCTCTCACTTTGACAGAATTCTTGGTTGTGCATTGAAAACGCCCACTGGGCTGAGGCCGATCTGTGTGGTTAAAATTGTGCACTGCCAAGCCCTCCTTTGGAGCTCTTTTCCAAAACTTTTTTTAGAGGGTTGACAACTTTAAAAGAAATGGTGTGTTCCTTTAACCCCAAGAACATTTCATTGAAATTTAGTCACTGGTTTGGAGAAAGAATAAACAGAACGTTCACTTAAATGTTCCCCTGTCTTAGAAGAATGAATGGGTACTGATATGATTTATATAGCTGGTAGAAGAAAGAATAAAGGAGATAAAAGAAAATTGAAACCCCAAATTATTGGTTTCTGCCAAGCATTTCCGATCTAGTTCTCAACTGTGAATACAGTATATGCCTTGCGTTTAAGCTTCTTGCCAGATCGTGGAAGCAAATCTCTGCCTTTTATGTAACATGTAGCTTAACTGAATGCTTATTGGCTATATAGCTGTCTGCAGTGGAGAAGGGAAAAATCAGCATCCATATTCACAGTCCACAGTGTCAGATACATATTTCTTAATTGACTAAATAGAGGAATGAATGAATGATTGAATGAATTTTACTCAGAAAGTTCCAGGGTGACATAGTAGCATTTGTACTCTGTGTTACATAAACAGGGAGTGTTTCTGTTGATGAAACACTGGTGAGAAGCTTCTGGTAGCATTGACAGCTACCTCTTGCTACAGGAAAGTTCCCACTGGGAAGACACAGCAGAAGGCTTTGTGGAGGGATTCCCACTCATACCTCTGTTGCCAATGGGGGCTCACTGAGTCAGCTTGCTTCTGAACTAGAATGTTTGGTAGTGTATTTGGTGAGTCAAGGGGCAGGTTTAGAATGAGCTGGGAATGTGTGAAGCGTTATCTATGACTGCACCCCTCGTGTCTGAATTTCAGTCACAGGTTTCTCAAAAATTCCTTCCAGAACACAGAGGTGAATTTCTTCAGATGACACTAGAATGCTTCATACCAGCATATTAATATTAAACCTTTGGTTGTCGGGTTTATTTGTTTTATCATATCCTTCTATAAGTAAGTAAAAAAATATAAGCTATCTGTCTTACAATAATCACTTTGGAAGACTAGGCAGTTAGGGTTGTTTCAATGAGGGAGGATATATATATTTATCCTTTATCTTTTATGGTAATTTATTTAAGACTGAGCCATTTAGAGTCAGGGTATTAAAGTGGACACTGCTGTTGAGTATTTCAGACCAAAGAACTGTAAAGCTCCAACATAGGTGTGACAGGTCAGCTGCCATGCAAGGGGAGTTCCGAGGAGTAATTGGGGGTTTATGGGTCTTTGACAGAACATAGGTCTTCATTGCAGCTAGTGCAAAGCATACTACTAATTTAAAAATTTTTGTCTTTGACTTCCTTGACAGTTCTAACCTTATTAATTTAAAGTCTTATTGTATACAGACTTAAAAACTGACAAATAATCCTAAGGCAAGAAAAGCCACAAGTACCAGGGACCTAGTTACTCCTGTAAGGCATAGATCAGCCCCAACCTTGGCATTGACAGTCTTAGTAACTGGGACCTGAGTGTTTTCTCCTTGGCTTAACTTCTGGAACTTGATTTAAAGTGTTCCCATGACCCTTTACTGTTCTTTATAGGTTTCCTTCTCTCTTTGGAAACAAAGTGACTGCTTTTTTGGCAGGAGGTGGAATCTTCTGTACTAAAGGAAGGTTAGTAAGCCCTTTGAGTAATGTTTTTAGTTTGTAGGATCCAGCTAATTGGGACATTTTATCTTTGCAAGTTACCTTCTCCAAAGGAAAATAGTGTTGCCAAAAATTATTTAGACTCTAGCTATCATAAATGCTTACTTCTGATTGACGTTTCCCAGATTTGGCCAGAAAATCCTCGTAGTGGGTTTGAGGCATATCTAGAGCAAATATCCCTGCCATGTGGGCAATGCAATCTGTTCTCAAGTTGATCTTGATTCATAGACCTGAGAGCACTTAAATAGCTATTGTAACTATTACATTCATGTGTGTGATTGGCCAGAGATACTTTCTGTACCCACTGAACAGCTTTCCCTCTCATGTTCCGACCATGTGTAGCTCGCTCCATCCGTTCTGGTTGCTCCCCTACATGAGGGATTGATGGACAACGTAAATGCTTCTCGTTTTGAAAGGTGAAGCATGGGTAACTAAGCAATGCATCCATAAGTTGGATACCAGGTTTTGACTGGGGCCCAAGAATGAATGAGAAGTGCATTAACCAAATTAAAATTCTGGCGTGGCCATTTGGCTCTTGGCATCCTTTGTGGATCACCTTACAGAACAGCACAGTCACGGTCCTTCAAGTGCTTCACGGAAGTTTTCCCTCTCAGAGGTTAGTTAACGTCTTCAGTAGCTACCTGTGACAGTTCACTTTTCTCACCAATAGAAAATGATCCTATTTTCACTTATTCAGGAAAGTAGAATATACATAGCAGACGGTTCTCCTGCACTGTGCTCAGTGCATAAATGTTTCCTCGAATTCTGTTTTATATAAAAAAAAACTATGAGATTCTTTAATAATACATCTCCACGTAAGTGGGTGGTCATCCATCTTCATAGATACGGTATGTGATGTCTGTTCTCCCACAAATAAACCTTAATTAAAAATTTGACATTAAATAATGTTTCCTGGGGAAAAGGGGATTTTGATGTATAGAAAAGTGTGTTTTATATCAAATCACACTTTATGCTTCATGAAAGTTTGTGCTACATGGCTTTTATGCGTTTATAAAAATTTGACAAGAATTGAATATCTTGCAGCAAGTGACTGGCCAGTCTGTTTCCATCCCTTCTCTGAGCCACTAATAAATCATTAAGGGCACCCTGTGCTACATCTCTTTGAACACTTTAGAATTAGGCCATCGCCTAGCCTCCACACCCAGCCAGCCCTCCCCTCAAATTGAAGGCAAGATGCCAGTTTCCCATTAGCAGGGAAACACGCGCGCACGTGCACGCACACACACACACGGGGGGGGGGGGGAAGGCTTGTGATGGCAGAAGGAACTTGATTTTAATAGAACTTCAAAGAAACTCTGTTCTGTTGTGGCCAGCTGATTCTCTATTTATCCTTCCTCCACTGTGTTGCGACTCTCTAAGGTGCAGAGGGGAGAAAAGATGGCTATTCAAAGGCATATAAGCAGCAGAGACAGAGAAGACCAAGCAGCAGAGCCCGGCTAGAGGATGCAGGGCCTGAAAACATGAAGAATGAGAGGAATTTCAAAGACAGCATTGGACAGATGCATGTGGAGACTAGCGAGAGGAGAGTCCTTTGACGGCGTAAACTGGGTTGAGGTTTGTGTACATCATCAGAGACTGGCATGAGCTAGAAGGTCCCAGAAGCAGACTATCGATAGTCTTATGGCCTTCTAGGGGTGATGGGACACATAAGGCTGGAATCAATCCTCCCTCCTTTCCTTCCATCTCAATATCATCTCCATTAAGCCCTTGTCAGTAGTGACATGAGGCTCTGGGTGATTTGCTCTCCAGTCCATCTCTTAGAAGTCAGTTTCCAGTCTCACTTGAACAAGTTCTTTTAGCACCTGAGACTCCTTACATGCCTGCTCGCCAGGTGTCTTGGCTTGCAGAACTTCAAGAATAGTCATCCTTTTTCCCTGTCTCTGCCTGGGGTTGGAGGATGGGGGGCTTTGCATTGCATCCGTAAGTATCACATGTGGCTAGAAGCAAAGGCAGTGATGTTGCTGTCACTGGATACCATGGCCACTCCAAAATCAACAAACACTGGACAAAATGAAAGTGAAGCTTGTCATAGTTCCTTTTCCTTGAATCTTGGCCCTATTTGTTTGTCCCCACTTCATTAGAATCACTGTTGGTGTAGCAGGATTCCCAAGAAGTATATCTTTCTACCTGTTTGAAGTATGATATCCAATCCGATTAATTCGTTGATAATTCTAGGGTGAAATAGATAGGCTGCGGATGTGTCATTTTTAGCACAATGTCTCTATTTAAGTTTTCTTTGAAGCCTGGAAGTTTGGACGTAAGCTGTTTATTATGCCATACTTCTATGTCCCCCCAAAGCAAACCGCCATTGAATTAACTTCTGCATAGTGTATTTCTATCAAAGCATTTGATCCTTGTTTCTGCAAGATAATCCTAAGAACTTTTTATTTCGAGAATAGAAGACCATGATGGATTTAATTCATAAAGGGAAGCCGCTGCAAGGAATGTAAATGTAAGCGCTTGATAAGGTAGGATTTCCTAGTTGCTATGGCAACCTTTGGGTCATGAGCCTGAGAAAATATAAAGTAAGTCCTGGAGCTGTGAAGATGATTATAAAATTTAACTGTCATTCTTCATTTAGAGTTGATGGCAAACATTATTTACTTAAGTTTATCTCAAGGCAGGCGAGGATCCAGTTTGGAAAATCTAAGACTCAGATCACAAACGAACCCATGTTGCACATGTCTAACATTATAAAGCACAGGCGGCATTTATTATTCTAACCAGACTGTTTGTACATAGCGTCCCTGTAGACTTAGTCACCTTCCTATGGAAGCCAACAGTGCTCATCTCGTGAATTCTTAATGAAAACGGTGGAATGCAGCTGTATATGTTGAGCAAATTTGCAAAAACGTGTGTACTTTCTATGCTGAAAAAGAAGGCCTAGGGGATCGCGTAGGAAGGATGGCTTTGTGCCTTACTTTCAGATTCCCATACAAATAGTATACTATTTGGGGTGGGCAGGTGCCAAGATGTTAATATAGTGGTGTGTTTTCAAAATATACCACAATCTGGTGATTATGAAGGTAGGCTGGCATCTCTTTCTGGGTCGCACCCGCCTTCGCCAGGGAACCAGGGGAGAAGGTATGGGTGGTGGAACCTGATTTCTACAGTTGGGGAAGAGATTGGGAGATGTCAGGTTCCTAAATTGAAATATGATGCAGAGCGGTGCACTTTGACAGAGCACCAGTTTTTCTTGCTTTATCTTTTACAGGCTGCTCTTAGTTTGCGCTAATGACCTATGAGACCCACTGCAAATTACCCATTCTTGCAAATTAGTGAGTATGTGAACAAACACTATAAAACTATCAGATACCACATCAAACAAATGTAGTTTATTGCAGGAAGAAAAATAGACTTGCTTATTGAGAGGGGATGTGTTTTCACAACCAGATAAGTGCTTTCCTGCTTGCCCATCAGGGAGCGTCAACACATTAAATGGTCTGTGTCAGCCAATGGCTCACTGGCTCTCGAGCAAAAACATCAGTCTTTAAAATGCAGGCACAGAAAAGCTCATGATTACATGCATGCTGGAATCTTGCACAGAATTGTTTCCCCTATCCTTTGCCTTTATTTAAAAAAATTCCTTTCCAACTCTAAATGCTAGATCTTTGCACTAGAAAAAGAGAACAGAATTTAGGGTTATTAAGAATAGAACATATACTTGGCTGGTGTTTTCTTTCTGCACCCAGCTGAGTCTGAACCTGGAGCATCCTTCAGCCCCTCCGTTGCCAAGGATGAGGTAGAATCCAGCCCACACACCCAGCAGCATACACTCTGCTCATCAAAGCACTTTTCTCAGTTGGTTTGTTTTCATGTCTAGCAGCAGAAATAGCTGCTCCTTTTTCTTTCCTTTTTTTCATTTTTTTTTTTTCTCCTAGCATCTTGTAATTGCAACTGGTAATGTGCTTTATCCTAACCCGAGACTGGCACAGAGTTGGCAGTATCTGCACCCGCCACCCCCGCAGGACTCGTGGCAGGACCCAGTAACTTGTTGATGGCACAGTGCACTTATCTCTCATATACTGAAAGCCTTACCTGGGCCAGCCAGTGTCTCCACCTATCTCTTCCCCACTCCCGCCTTAGGTTTTACCTGGCCCCTAATAACAGCTGTATTGGCAACACACAGTCTGGTACTTACTGTATACTAAGCGCTGGGGGGAAAATTTGTGTGTTTACTGAATATCATATATATATATATATATATATATATATATATATATATATATATATATTTAAAATTATCATGCTGTCCTAGAACTCACTCTTTTGACCAGGCTGGCCTTGAACTCACAGAGATCTGCCTGCCTCTGCCTCCCAAGTGCTGGGATTAAAGATGCGCACCACCACAGCCCAGCTTCTAAGTCTTGCTTTAATGGATAAGTAAGTACATACAGTCAAGTTAGACCAGTTCATTTGCCCCAAACACTCCCTCATGTGGTGTGGTAAGCCTTTGTAATAGGCTCAGTCCTCATAAAGATATGAGATGTGCCATTAGTTCTCATTTGTTCAATTTTACTTTATTGTTAATTTAAATTTTAAACTATTTATGTGTACATGTGTATGTGTGCAGTTACCTGCAGAGGCCAGAAGAGGGTGTTGAGTCTCCTGGAGCTGTAATTAAAGGCCATTGTGAGCCACCAGGTGTGTGTGCCGGGGACTGAATTCTGGTCCTCTGTGAGAGCAGCAGGATCTCTTAACTACTGAGGCAGCCTTTTTAGTTGACTTTTGCTTATTAAGAAAAGTGAGGTCTTAAAGGAACTGAGCCGTACACCTTGTAACTGGGGAAGCCAGAGTGAATCCTGTTCTGGACCCAGAACTCAAGCTGTTCTGTGTTATCCTATCCTGTTACTCACAGAAAATGGCAAGGGACTACATTTTCAGTGAAGCATCGGGTTATCGCGTTGGTTTTAGATGATCCAAACATGATATTGCCATCTCGTCTAGGATTACAGGATAATTTTCTGTGATGTGCTTTCGAGAGATAGCAAAAGGCTGGGCTTGTTGTTCTTTTTTTTTTCAGTTGATTGTTCTGTTTGGGGTTCAGGTAAGACTGGCAAAAGGACTCGGCTGAACATATTTATGAGTCACCTGCAAACCCTTCTGGCTCCTGGGACCAGACTCCCCTTGTTTGCCATTGTCAGCTCACCCTGTCCTATCTCTCTTTTGAAAAATCAAGCCCCCTTTCAGGAGCTGTGGCCCCATCTTTGTGGGTGAGTCAGTCTTTGGAATAATAACCAGAATCCTTCATCCCGGCTTCCACTCTAATGTGCTCATGCACACACCGTCTTACATATCAATACAGAATTGTGCGGTAGACCAGATTCTTCTGCCATCACTCAGGATAAATCCCCTGCAGTGCAAAAGAAGTTTTGAACAATAACAAAAGTGCTAAACTTCTCTTGAGGGGAGTGGGATGGGTGCAGAGGAAAGGCGGATGTTTAAGAAGGACCTTGGGAAGCTCCCTTGTCCCAAGCAGTCTGCAGCCCCCCTCTTAAACTGAATATGGCTAGCATCAAGGGGCCCTTAGGCCCAGCGAGCACGCACCTGTTGAGCAGTTTTGAGTGGTGTCCTTCTTTCTTCAGTGGCTGTGATCAGCAGTCAGCTGTAGCGGTGTGAAGCTGTGGGGAAGCAGCCCTTGTTGTTTCCAGCCCTTACTGTCCTTGGTGTCTTCCTTTAAATGGTAATCAGCCCGGGCTATTGAGACGCACAGCACAGCTGAGGGTTGGCACTCCAGGATGATTTGGTTTCAAGAGTTCTTCAGTAAAGAATTTGGAAAGCACTTGTTTTGTGTGACAAACTGATTGATAGGTGCCTAAGATGTAAGATCCACCTGGTACTGGTGTAAAAAGGGAAGGGAACCAGATGTTACTATAGAACCGTGTTTTTAGATTTTTAATTTTGATCCCTTAATTTGAACCTTCATGAGGGAGCATCGTAGAACCTCCTTCTTATTAGAAAAGGTATTTATGTATAAAGACAGACAATGAATTTACTGGGAAAAAAGTGAGGATTTTTTTTTTTTTTTTTTTGGTGAGGGGGTTAGAGGTTAAGAGAGTACTGCTCTTGTAGAAGGCCCAGATTTAGCGCGTACCATGTTGAGTGACTCACAGCCATGTGTGACTCTAGGTCCACAGGGATCTGGCATCGTTGGCCTCAGTAGGCGCCTGCACAGACATATACACACCCACACACTTACACATGTAATTGAAATCTCAATAAATGTTAGAAAATTAGGTAATCTACAAAATAATGGATTTCATTATGAGATTTTTCATACATACATATTACCCCTTGTTCTTATTTACCCCCACTGGCCTCCCCACCCTTTCTCTCCTCTCTTGCAAGTTCTCTTCCTCCCCTTCCCTTCTACTTCCTTGCCATATTCATGTGTAGGTGGTGTTTGTGTGTGTAGATTCCCCATATGGGAGAAAATATAAAAGATTTGACTTTCTTTGTCCCATTATTCTCTTTTTTACTCTGCCTTTCAGCCCCCCCCCCACCACCTTAGTTGAAGTCACTTTCAAGAACACATGCCTGATGTGGGAAGACCAGCATGGCACATTTCTCAAATATGGGAAACACACAGTGAAAGTAGAGAGGGTATGCTTTAAAAATGCAGATGTGTGAATGTAGCGATGGGGCTAGAGAGGTGGCTCAGAGATAACAGCACATAATGCCTTTGCTGAGGACCAAAGTTAGCTTCCCAGCATCCACAGTAGGCAACACACGATTACCTACAACTCCAGCTCCAGGGGCTCTCACACCCTCTTCTGGCATCCATGGGTACCTGTAGTCATATGCACAGACACATATACAAACAGTTAAAAGTAAACTCCACAGGTGTGGTGACTGGAAATGATTTCTTTATAGTACTCTCAGCATTGTTTATGGTGAGGGAGGAAGGATAAATGCTGTAATTTAGATGGACAAAGACCCTGACCACATACATGCCCTTGCTGACCACATACATGCCCATACTGAGTTTGCTCTGGCTATTTAGGCAATATTTTTTCTTCTTTCTTCCTTTTAATGTTTTGCTTTCCTGTTTGTTGTCTGCATTGTTGCCTAATTTAGGTTGGATCAACCAGAGGGGTCAGTTGCATTTGCTTCTTATACTACATTTAGAGTAGCAAATCTAAAGTCAGTTTTCAATCAGGAAGGAATATTGGATGCTTTAATGGAAAGATTACTACAAAGTCCCCACCCCTTTGTGATTTAGATTCCTTGAATCCACCTCATTAATGTCTGAGCACTGAATCAAATAGGGTATTTCTCCCAGTTTTAAACATTGAAAATTCAAGGCAGAGACCTCTCCTTCTGTCTTCAGATGAATGAGAATACCACCTTAAAGGAAGATGGCGGCTGAGGTGTCAGTGCTCTGTGTCACCTCTATCAAAGAGACTGATTACACTGTTGATGGTGATTTTCTAGGCCATCGCTGTCTTGCCTCTGCTTCTCAAGAATGTATAATGCAGTCCAACCTTAAGACAAATAGGTCAAACTGCAAAACTCTGCAGGCATATGAGAATGAATCTCAAAATAATAAAGCAGTCCAACTTGGAGATACGATATACTGTATAAATATCTGCTAACTGAGAGGGAACGCCACCCCAAGCCTTTCCATCATGGTGTACACGAGTAGCCTGCCTTGCCATTCTCATTCTAGTTTTCTAGCTGCTGTTCCTAGAATTTATTAGGAGTCACTGATGTTTAATCGCTAATGGTGGTTGACAGAGGAACATAGGCATACACAATGTTCATTTTTTATCCTCTGATGCACTCTGAAAAAAAGTATTCTCCTGTGGGGTAGAAAAATAGTGGTTTTTAGGATATCCCATCTGCAAATATAGTCATTTGCCATTTCTGGTTTTTTCAAAGATGAAAATAAATCACTTTCAACTGTATTAACTACCATACTTGGACATAAGGAAGAACGCGTTTGTCGTGTTTCCTTTGTCTGCGCAGTCTGTGCCCATTTAGCGCTGCGATGGTAGTGAACTTCACGGGCAGTCAGGCCCACTCTTTCATGTTTCCTTCCAGTTCTAAATTGAAAATATTTTTTTGAAAAGAACTATGACAAAAGCAATTTGAGTTAGTGATATCCTGAAAGAGAAGCCAATTTCAGATCACCTTTATGGCTGGTCATTGTTACCTACAGCAGGCAGATGTCATGGTGATCTTCTCGGTATTAGTATTCTGAGAGAGTCTGACCTGACAGTGTTCGGGTGACATCACAAATGGGACTATAATATTGAGATTTCAAGTTGTAGAGCAAAGGGCCGCTTGTGGAAATCCAGGGCAGACAGAACCACTGTTGGCGAGAAGTGCAGCCATTCCCCTCCTTTGGCTCTTGTTCTGTGTGGTGTACAACTGTGGTTAGCAAAGAAGGACTAATTAAAGCATGTGTTGAGAATAAACTCTGTAATGAAAAGAACGTCGAGAAGTTTTGCAACGGCAGTGGTGTCCTCACTGATTTTCTAACCCATATCCTAAAGCGGGGCTGTGCCTCCATCTCTTCATCACAGACCCACCACACTGATCCTTCCGAGCTGTTCCATTCATTTATAACAGGATTGATGATTCATGAGCACACAGTGCTGAAAGCTCTCACAAACCCAAGTGATGACTCGGGAAGGAGACTCTGTGGTTCAAGAGGATCATCTCTTTCCTAAAGCGTGATTTACTGAGACACCCACCTCTGCCCCAAGCCATAAAAATAGGATCTAATGACTAGATCTCTTCCTCTTTCTTTCTCTGCCTTCTGCTCTTTCTCTTCCCCCTCAACCTAACCCTGTAGCCAGAATCAGTCTAGAGATTCTGTATAAGAAACCACGCCACTGTGAGTCACCCTGCTTCTTACAGCATCTTTAGCTCTCAAAGCCCTTTCTTGACAAATAACAAGTGTTAGGATTGTTTTCGTGTCTTGGATGAGGAACCCAAGACAAGGAGGTGCACTGACATGCCCAGTATAGGAGGGTGTCAACAACACTGCTGAGACTTGTTCTCAAGCCTCTCGCTTGTGACTTATTCCCGAACAAATCCCTAATCACCACCTCCGGCCCTGTCGGTTGGTGTGTGGCACCCACATCTGTCATTGCTGGTGAGTCTGTAACGATCCATGAACTGTACCCTCTGCCTCTGTGTGATCAGAGAATCAGCTCTCGTTTTCAGCTGTGCAGAAATGAAATGAGAAGCCTACATGACTTCTAAGGGGCCATACGGTGAATTTCAGAGTCAAATGTGAATGGCATTTAGCTCTGTCATTTTAGATCATCCATATTAGCGCAGCTCTCTCTTCTAAATGACTGAGAGTTAGTTATTTCTGAGCCCTGTGTTCTGCCTTCTTGTTTCCCAGTTTACCTGCATTTCTGAATGCACCATGCTGTACTGTGTTGGGCATTTCAATCTATTTTGGTGCTCTTACTTACTGTCATGTTCTTGGCCCTGGGGGAATGTTCTGGATCACACAGGATACACTATTGAACAGAAATTAGTTTCTTGATCCCAGTAGAGTAATGGATACTGAAACATTTCAGAAAGATGTATTCTGTAACGATTGGGAACTGCACACCCCGCCTGTGTCAGAAGCACAACATGTATGATTTTATTTGTGGCTTAATCAACAGGAAGAAATGCCAAGCAGCTTTGACTAGCTGGCAGTGGATCTGTTTGTGTTTGCCGTATTTTCTCTATAAGACACCTGCTGGAGATGAGAGCCGGCACAAACACCGTGTGGGTATCCAGGGCTTCATTATAGCAGCTTCCCTAATGATCAAAGAAGCCTTTTTATACAATCTTGTTCCTGATCATGCAGCTGAACATCTGTCTACCTGTCTGTCCACCTTTTAATTGCATCATCCGGGTCTCTCTGATCCTAGACAGCTCTGCCGATGCTGCTCTGCCTCCCACCATTTCTGATCGTAGTGAGCACAAAAATTTCTACAAAGCAAAAACAGTAAAATAGAGTGCTTTCTAATAAATTCGAACTGAGCCATTTTATATGAAGTTAATTTTCGATCACACACCCAGTGAAGCCCTTGTGCTAATTTATTCTTCAAAGCCAAACTCTGAACAGTGAGGAATGGAGTGTGCTGTGGGAATACGTGAAGTATTATACACTTGATTCAGGAGAACCTTGTACTTCCGATGTTTCACCGTCTGTAAAATTGATTTGTATTTTTAACAGAAGTGGTGTAATAATTCAGGAATTTAACTCCAATTTATTCATTAAATCATTTGTTGAATACTTACGAAGACCACCCTGTTATGTTTCGGACCATCTGCACGATTTAAAAGTGAGATACTAATTCCCCTCTAAAAAGACCTGCGATAGAAATAGATTAATTATGAGAATCTCTGCAGATTAATTTCAATAAGGAGATACTTAGCTAGTAGTCCCCAAGTAGATGGAGGAATCACTTTCACTTAGGGATATCCTAAGTGAATATCCCTGGCTTGGGGAAGTGGAATCTTGGTGGCCGTGAAACCATTAAAACTGGAGGTCACTTCCTCCACAGAGTGAGATAAAGCATGGAAAGTAGAAAATCCTGAATCATGCTCAGAAAATGGTAGTTGTACGTTAGTTTGGTTAGTGTGAATGAACTTGGGTAGAGTCATCCTGAGGAACTGTGCTGGAGATGTGGGTTGTAGTAGATCTGTGGGTGCAGATGTGGATACAGTGTGAGAGGATATGGATGTACATGTGGTTATGATACAGCATGAAAAGAAGGAATGCGGGCTACAGAGAGGGGAGTCTGCAGGCGACAGAGCTCAAGGGTCACACAGGGAATTCCAGCTATGGCAGGAACAACCTCTGGGAGGTTGCTATGAAGGCCTCAAGGATGTGGAAGGAGTCCGAATGTCTGTGATAGAGGGGCCAAGAAAAGGACAAGTGGCTTGATTGATGGGGTAGATTTTATTGTTGTCTTACTGAACATTCATTGATGGAGATGGAAATGTACAAGACTTACTTTGCAGTATGAATGAATGGGAATGTTGCAGGAGACTTGTTTGTACAGCCATTCCACTGTGCCAATAAAACCACCTTATTTTTGTTATGCTATATATGTTTCTACTATTGCTTAAGATGTTTTCGTTATTGATAAATTTTTTTGTCTTTTTTTTTGTTTTTTGTTTTTTGTTTGTTTGTTTTTTTGTTTGTTTTTCAAGACAGGATTTCTCTGTGATTTTGGAGCCTGTCCTGGAACTAGCTCTTGTAGACCAGGCTGGTCTCGAACTCACAGAGATCCACCTGCCTCTGCCTCCCGAGTGCTGGGATTTAAGGCGTGCACCACCACTGCCTGGCTATTGCTACAAATTTAAGGGTATTTTTGTTATACTGTATATATATTTCTGTTCTTGTTTAAGGTATTGTACCTATGTAGCTCATTTGAAAATTTTAATGTAAAGTTCTAGTTTTTGAAAGCTATTTAGGGTAATAAAAAAATACAGGTTAATAGTTAGTCATCTATAATAACCAAACTTATAATCACATTAGGTCTGTTTTTTAGGTCAAATAGGGATATGTTTTAAATATATAGTCTTCAAACTCTTCAGAGACCTATAGAATATGACTTTTAGGATGTTTTGATAATGGGACTTTTCTTGACAGTGAAACATGTCTGCTCCTGGCAGCACCAATTTGCCTGAAGGGAGGGTGATGAGCATTGAAAAACTTTCATATGGAGTTTGCTTTCAATGTGGCAAGGCTAGACTTTTAGGCAAGGGACTACCCTTGCCTCAACTGTTTACAGTATACTGTCCAAACTAGACAAGCAGGACACACACACCCAAAAAGGCAACTGCTGAACTTTGTCAAGGAAAGGTAGGAAAGTCCTTTAAAAATTTCTGCTTCACAAAACATCTGTCAGATATTGTAGGCCTGTAGGCCAAAGTTGAATACCCCAGCAGTGCAGAGGAACCTTGGGGTAGCTGTCTAGGTAGCCAGGTTTCTCTGTCATTTCTTAGTTTTGAAAGTTTTGCTTGTTCTGCACTTTCTGTTTAATGAGGTAATATTACACCCTTCTTAAATTATTGATGGGGTTAAAGTCTAGATAGTTGTAGTTACAGTTTTCCTTAATTATGATAAAAAGTATTTAGGTACCAAACTACGGACTCACCAAGATTATTTTAGAGTATTTTAGAGTATTTTCTCTGAGTTTGCCAAATACTAATTTACTGGACATTGTGAATCTTTCCTGATAATTGTTTTTATTGTATATAGTTTTACATGTTGCGGGAGAATTGTTCTTATGAGCCATTCCTCTCTACACCCCACCACCCCATTAAAAAGAGCCTTTGATTCTTTGAAACAAAGAATGGAGTCAGTGATTGGCTAACCTGGATTAGTCACAGAGTCCTTGGAGGTCAGATAGAGAGGGACAGGAAAGGAGAAAAGGGAATTTCTGGAGAGGAGGGAGGGATTTCCGGGGCTGATAGATCAAGAAAAACACGGAGAGGGGGTCAGTAAGTCTACTCTCCACTGTTCCTTTGGTTTATCAGGTCTTTATCTCAACTTCTAACTCCCAAATTTTTATTATACTGGAACAATTTAGCAAACTTTTATGGGAAGGTGGATGAAATGCATCAGATATGGATACCATTAATGGCTGAATTAATAGCATTTGATGAAATGTCTCTAAACAAAGTGAATTTATTAGGAAATAAGCATTGTTGGACTGTGGTGGTAGTACACACCTTTAATTCCAGCACGGGAAAGGCAGAGGCAGGCAAATTTCTGTGAATTCAAGGCCAGTCTGGTATATAAAGAAAGTTTCAGGAAAGCCATGACACAGAAAAACCCTGTCTCGAAAACAAACAAACAAAACAAAACAAAAAATATAAGCATTAGTGTCTCCTTGAACTGACATGAGTCTGTGGAGTGAGAAGTCTCATAACAAGTAGAGTCTCTGTTTAATCATTCTCAATTTTTAGACTCGTCTGAGAGTCTTTTCTCGTACTTTATGGGAGCCCTTGGGAGAATGAGTTAGCAGACAGGAAGAGTAGGAAGCACAAAACCCCAAATAGCTAGAGATGGGAAGAAGGCTGGGAAAGATAAGGGCTTTGAAGGTTGAAGGGAACATGTCGAGGGGGAAGTGTGGAGCCAAATGTTGGATGGTATGTGAGCTTGGGGTAGAGGACAGGCTGTCGGTGTGTCTAGTTTACAGGAGACTGCGCTTCTCAGGATCCAACCTGAGGCCTCCTTTCCCAGTTCCTTCTGAGGAGACTTTGGTAGATGACCCAGAGGTGTGAGGTATCTTCCTCTAGAGGAACCATGGTGGATACCAGAAACCACTGTCAATTCTCAGTATATTGTACTTGTGAAATAACTTAAGATACGATGTTTTTTTTTTTTTTATGTACTTCTCTAAATAAATACTTTAATGGGTCGGTTGGTGTAAGGGATAAAGAGTTCCTTTGAGTTCTGTTATAATGCTTGAAACTGGGACTTCAATAAATTGGGCTGTATGTTACAGACTCAAAGCATATTGTAATAAAATCACAACCAATAATATTTAAGGAGAGATGCTTCAAAAATGACTATGGTGGTCTCATCAGCACATGACCCCAGCCCGTTGTGCATAGGTCACATTTTATATGTGTGTCTCAAATTAATAGTTCAGGATTCGGTCAGACAGTAGGGGAGAAACTAGAGTGTCAATTGGGTTTGGTTGTTCACGTGATGTTTGGCTCTAGAGGGCAGAGGAGTTATCTTTAATCTTCTAGCTGTAAACTAGTCTTGGGAAATGTTGGTTTTCTGTTTTCCCTCTTTAATGTTGTTTCTTCACAGTAGCTTAAGTGAAGGCTAATTGCTGCAGCATTTGGTAAATGTCATATATCCTACTTTTCTAAAGGCAGTGAGCAGTGTAAACATGTGGATTCCTTCTACAGAAGATCCATCCCATAATTATCTTGAAGGCTATTACAATATGCAAATAGCAAGGGCCGTCCTTGGTTCCTAAATTAGAATATCAATATTGATTCAACATGTGCAAAAAGAAAACAACATTCCTGACAAATGTTAAACTTGTGTCTTGATGGGAGAGAACTGCAGTTGTCAAGGGTTGATAAGTCTGAGGTCCAGTCCACTGAGTGCACCCCAAATATCATCTGTCACACTGTTGCTCCTCATGGTCTCCTTTTCTCTTCAATCAGATGGGCACGCTAGTGTGTACTCTGCACAGCGCACAGATTCCTAAGGGACTGGGTACTGTAGCAACGTACTTGGTCCAGAATAATACACTGCACAAGTGGAGATTATTATTATTTCAGAAGAAACTTTGTCATCTCTCAATTATTAATTATCACTAATGGAAAATGTACTAGGCATCTGAGTTGGTCTGGCCTCCACAGAAAATTCCAGTGGAGATCATATAAGGATCTGTTGCTCCCCCTCTTTCATGTGAGGCGAACTGAGGCACATAGAATTGACTGCCTTTCTCCGCTTCCCAGCCCCCCGTTTAAACCATTACCCCTTGTATATAAGGAAGGAGCCTAAAACACTTAGTGTACAGTAAACTAGAATGCTTGACATTACTATCTAAGGTATCAGAAATGAGTTTCCTCTGCCTGTGAACCAATAGTCTTGCAAGTGTTTGCATGCTAATGTAAAATTAATGTAAATATGACGGCCTTGGAGCTGCTCTGCTAATCCCCCCATCTGGGTGTGCCTGTGTGTAGCTGGAGTCTCTTTGACTTTACACTGGAACAAGGTTGTCAGTGGCTGCTCAGAAACCGGTGTCTCTGCCGTCACACCAGGTCGCTGACCCCTCCAGCTGTCGTTTCGGTGGGCGGTAAGAAAGCAGAAGACAAGCCTGTAGCCATCATCGTTCCATTACTCTGGGATGAGAAGTTTTTCAGCCAGTTAGTTCTATTTGCTGTAGCTTCCCAGTGTACCGATCACTTCCTAGTGTCACCCAGGCACCTATAATCTCAGATATGCCACACAAGGGCTGCTCTGCAGCCTCTCTGAAGTCTTTTTACAACCGAATTATCAGGCCAAATTTAAAAGTGCCAACATGGAATTAAACATTCATTTTTAGTTTTTTATTTGCTCACTGCTGCAAGTCACAGGCTTTCCAAACTCTCTCTGGCTGTGGAGTACTGTATACTAAGCCGTGTTTTGTGCAATTAGTGAATACTCTTTCCCCAGCCCAAGTAATAGTAAGGGAGATTTGGTTAGGCATTTTGGCAAAACCACATTAATATATAGGCCCTTTCGGGAAGTGTGTAATGATAATATCAAAACTGCATTTAATTCCTGAAGAGGAAGGAAGGCCTGCACGGGAGACCCAAATCTGCTGTTCTCTTTGTGAGTGAAAGGTCACACCACTGAGCGCTGCGGGGTGGATCGGTGAGAAATGAGCTCCCGTTTGCTAGGAATTAGAATGAGTCTATCTGATTTTCCTTCACTCGTGACCTTTAAAGATGCAGCTTTTAGATTGATAAGCAGGTGGGTGCTTTGAGTAGCCCAATGCAGAATTTGTTTCATATGAAAAGACTATCTTTGAGACACCAAAGATATTGATTCCACAAAGGGTTTTTTTCTTTCTTTTTCTTCCTTTCTTTTTTTTTTTTCCCCTACAAAGCCTCTGGAGAAAGAAATTCAGTGATTTTATCTTATCATGCAAAAAGAAAATTCAGAATTACTGTATGCTCAATTAGAATGGCACCCCCAGCAAAAGCATTAATCATTTTCGGGAACACATACCCTCCAGTGAAGGATCTCCAGGAAGGTTTGAGAGTGGGTACTCCTGGCTACTCTCCGCTCTGGATTTCCTGTGCCACTCCACCCAGCCTCCTCCACGCTGATAAAAAAGAGCTTCCCGCGTTGCTATAGTAATCCTTTCATGTTGGGCACTGCGCTATCTTGAAGGCAATCAGATGAGAACAAGGAGTGGGGAGCAGGATGGAGTTAATGTCAGGCAGCCGAAGGTGCTCTGTGCTTTATGTTTAGAGATGTTTTGGTATGCTGAAGAGAGGAAGCCAAGCAACACAAACCAGAGCCCACTGTGGGTCCAATTTGATGTTTGGGTTTTAAATATAGATTTTTTTTCCTTACGGTGTGTATGCATTCTAAATAAGCCTTCCTTTGGACTGACAGTTGAAATCGCATACTTTCTGTGGCCGGGAAGCTCTGGCCTCACTCCCTCACCACTTGTTTTCAGACCCTAATTACATCATCCATCTTATTTGTTCTAATTCCCTCCTTTTATTTTCCTTATCCCTCAGCCATCAACAGCTCGAGCCCATCAGCACAGCCTTTATTTTGTCAAATTCTGGTGGTTTATTGGGGCTTCGGTGTGGTTTCTGCTTCTCGTTTGATATTCGTCCCTGATAATGAACGCTTCATAAAGCATCCCTGATCAAATACAGCAGGCCCTTATTCCTTTCCTGTGTACAGGTTTTAATTTCCTACTCAAAATCACAAATGAGGTTAAAAAATTCATTCCTCCCACACAGTGTGCCTGATTTTTTGAGATGTTTAGGAAAAGCAGACATTAGTCGAGTTACTTCCAGCCTGACAGGCTTCCTGCAGTGGTCCATAACAAGAACGTTCAGCTCTGCAGAGGCAGCCCCTGTGGACCAGAAAGTTCTCTCTCATTTCAAACCATTCTGGTTTTTGTTGTTGTTGCAGATTTGGTCTGGGTTTTGGTTTGTTTGTTTGTTTGCTTTTTAAGCCTATCACAATAGTATGCTGTACAAACTATATAGACAGACATTCTCATCTAAAGTATTTTGGGGCTAGCAAAATGGTTCAGTGGTACAAGTGCTTGCTTCTAATCCTGTTAGACCTGAGTTCAATCTCCAGGACTACATTGTGGAAGGACCAACTCCTGAAGGACGTTCACTGACCTTCACATGTGTACCATGCAAGTCTCTCTCTCTCTCTCTCTCTCTCTCTCTCTCTCTCTCTCTCTCTCTCTCTCTCTCTCACACACACACACACACACACACACACACACAAAATAAATAAGTGTAATAAGAAGTATCTGGGGCTTCAGAGCTCCTGTAGGTAGAAAGTGCCCTGCTAACTCTGACTTTTCCTTCTCAAACTTCCTTCCACTTCCTACAGAGAAACCTTCACACTGTGCTAGGCTGTGGGCATAGCACACAGAAGCTCAACCATCATGGAAAGCACATTAAAATCAGTTTTGACTTATGGAGGAGAAACAAGCCACCATTATAGAAAGCCCAT
This sequence comes from Alexandromys fortis, assembly GCF_014885135.2. Lineage (NCBI taxonomy): Eukaryota > Metazoa > Chordata > Mammalia > Rodentia > Cricetidae > Alexandromys > Alexandromys fortis. Next base: position 3,542,603 of record NW_026067973.1, read on the forward strand.
GGCCTTCATCACTGTTGTTACAGCTGCCGCTTAGCCCCCTGTGGCTGTGTGAATCTTCATTAAGCACAATTCAATGTAAATGAAAGGGCAGAGGCAGGACTCCCTGCACACCTGTAGTCCCATTCAGGTATAGGAGTGGTGGCACACCAGTGCCCCGTTCTGAGTGGGGTGTGCTGTAGTATACCTGAGATCCCATTTAGGGCCGGAGATGCTGACGCACACCTGCAATCCCAGCACTCATGAGGCCAAGGCAGGATTGCCAGCTTCTGGACAGTCTAGGCTATGTACTATGTAGCCTAACTTTGTCTCAACAAACCCAAAATGTCAGCTTCTCATTGACTCCAGCTACACTTGGGTGCTCAGTTGCTGCATGGTTTGTGGGTACCATTTTGGACAGTGCAGGTAGAGAATGCCTTCCCTACCCCTGAGGTTACCGTCTACAGTTCTACTCCAGAACATCCAGCTGAGAACAAGAGGCTCTCACTGTCTCTCAAGACATGCTGAAGCTCCCTCATCTTGACGTTTCCTCGGTATCCTCACTTCTTAAAAACAACCGGGTTAAAGATCTCTTGGGGGTAGTTGTTTTGAAAGAGCATCAGCCCAGGCTGGCCTGAAATTGGCAGCAATCCTCCTGCCTCAGCCTCCCAGGAGTTATAGCCATCATGCCCAGCTTAAGAGAACTGCTTTAAACAACTATTTGCTCATCCTCACCTGGGAGAAGCTGGAGGGCATCTGTGACCTGGGTGACCTCTAGGCTATCTGGATCATCTACCTCCTTTGTGGAAGAAGAAAGGAAGGCCACAATGGGAAAATCGAGCCATTTCCAGTTTTTCATTCACTCTTTTCTCCTCTAAACACCAAGAGACTATTGAAATGAAGGCCGCTGGTATTTTATGGATAGTATAAGAGACAAAAGTCAGACAGTGATAGGAAGCCCTGTAAGTGCCAAGACTTAGGTGTACATGGGCTCTACAGGAATCAGGAGGAACTGTGCCTGATTTCCTGAGAAATGAGGAAGAAATAGGAAAATAAAGTTAACAATCAAGGGAGGAGCCTAGGTTTCATTGGCCATGTCATTTCTCTTCTCTGTCTTCCACATGCCTCTCTTCACTGTTTAAACACACAGCATTTACAGAAACAGACTGGTAGCTATGGATTATATAAAACATGAAATCATGAAATTCTTGATGTAGCAAAGACTCATAGTAGTTTATTTGAAAGCTTACCATAAAGCAAGGTTGTTGGTCCCTCCCGTCTCCTAGTATTCTGGAAAGGACTATTTATTTCACTCCACTTGTGAGTTCCTAGAGGTTGAGCCATTCTCTCTGGCAACATCTCTCACCTTGGCTATCGCTGACTTGCTTGCTGTTTCTGGAACACAACAAACCCATTCTTCCTGTTGTACCCTTGTTTTAATTGCTCACTTGCCTAGAAGGAAGCATACTTTTCCCAGCTGTCCATTTGACTGTCTCCTTCCCGTCTTCCAGCTCTGCCATGTCCTCACACATGCTTGTTGACCACTCTGTGCGAGCTACCAGCTGCCCCATGCACTCCTGCCTCCATCTGATCTGCAATGCTTTTCAAAGCTAACATTGTACATGTCACATTTATAGCCTGATGCCCATTTCTGGAATGTGAGCTTTCTGAACCATTACTTGGACTTGTTTATAGCCATGATCTTGAAGAGTGCCCAGTGTGGTAGGTCTTGGTTCGTTGGAAGGGACTAGATCGGTTCTGTCTTTATCAAGAGGAATGATTGGATTCACCATTCTCGTGATCTGTTTTGCCATTCTTCCCGAAAAGATAGTTGGGATTTGGATCTTGGAGCTCTTCATTGTTCCAGGTGGACTATACTTAGGGGCCATTCTCAGCTCACAGTACCCCATGTTGTGTTTTGCTGTTCACCAGATGCCTGGGTTGTCTCTAGTGCACTGGGTTTGCTGTTTCTTCTTGTTTGGATATAGCATAGTGTATCTCTGGCAATCTCAGAAGAGTATCCTGGGTTTCTGACCTTTTGTTTTTGTTATTTGTTTTTCTGAATTTATACTAGTACCTTCTTGGCCCTTTGCTTAAGATCACGTATAAAAAAAAAAGTCCTACCTGGGCTTGCCCGTCTTCTTCCCCTCTTATAGTTTCTTCTGTCCTTTCTCCCTCCCCCTTTCCTTTCTCTCTTCTTTCTGTCTCCCATACTTTCCACTAGAATAGGAAGAATTGTACTGGGATCCTCCCCGTGGAGGCCAGTGTTAGAATCCCATCCCCAACTTCCAGGCACCTTTTTCAGAACTGGAAGTTCAACATACAAACCTCAGAAGAAAAGCCTTGCTGCAAGATGCCAGCTTCTCCCTTACTGGTATACCCTTCTTAACCAAGCCAGCACACTTTCACTGCCTCTTTTTGGCAACTTGGTCCTTAGTCTAACCAGGATCCAAAAAGCAAGATTATGTTTCAAAGAGGCAATGATTAGGAGAAGGGGTCTGGAGGAGAACTCCTTGTCCTTTATTGATTTTTGTGAAGATTGTTTGAAGAATGATTCAGCATTTTGGAGTCTAAAAATAACAGCTCTGCGTTGGTTTTAAATTAGGGGCATGTACTTTCTCTGAAAGGGTCTGCTGTGCTTAAAGCATACTTGTCCCTGTTCTTTCCAAGGCCTTTTCATCAGTGGTGAGGTGACAGGAGGTACTGCAGCCCCCCTGACACCCTGCCTCTTCTCTCTTCTCTGCCTGGGAGGCTGAGGCTCCAGGACAGCTGACTGACTTCATTGGGGGAAGGTGGCTTTGTGAAGACTGGGGCCATCAGATCATAATGAGTTGGACTTCACCAGAATGTGTGTTTTACCCCACTTAGCTTTTGTTTCAACCAGGAATTCCACACAGTCACCACTGGCTTTGAAGTGACATTTGTGTAACGTGAACATAGGACCAAAGTCCGGATTGTCCTATCTTTAGATCATAGTGATGAGACTCTTGTTTCATGGTTTTCTAAGTAGTCAGGTCTCTCTGCTTAATTACTTTAGAAATGCATATAACATCGTGTTTTGAATATAAGCTGAACACTCTAGGCCTTGGCAAAATGGCTGTAGGCATTCAATGGCCTAAGGAAAGTGGAATTTAGTTGGTTCTGGGGCCATTGAGGTGTTGGTCTGCAGGAAAGGATTATAATGTAACCCTTTGTTACTACTTGGTGACTGAATAGTACCTTGAATGGCACAAACTTGCCTAATTACAACATAAATTTTCAATAGGCTAGAAACAGATTTTAGGTTTACACACAAAGAAAATTGAAGCTTTATACATATCTCAGATGTCCTTCTGTGGGCCAGCTGGAAACGTGGGAACAGCTAGTGGTTCTTTTGGTTGTTGTTCTGATTTTTTTGTTTTGTTTTGTTTTCTGATGCCCTTACACTTGACAGGTGTCTGTGGCTTTGGAGATGACCTGTGCTGCTCTGGGGTCAATTGTTCCTGTTCTCCTTACTCCAGTAGTTCCTCTGATAACCTTATAGATGACAGATACTGAGGCCCAGAGAAGTGAGCCAACACCTCTGCTTTCACTACATCAAAGCAGAGACTAGATGCCCAGGTTTCAGGCTGGCCCTGGGTTCTGGGCATTCCTGGAGGGTAACACAAGATCACTGTTGCAAGGCCCAGGTGACTAGAGAAGTGCAGAGGTCCAGGGGAGGGGCTCCTTTTGGGCCAGCAAGCCTGGGCACTCTCTCAGTGGCATATGTACTCTTGAAAAAATTATTCAATTCTCTTTGCTTCCTTGTCTATCAGAATGAGATGATCAACCCCACTTCATAGTTTTGGTCCACCTTCCCCACTTGATAAAATATGTGAAAACATGCGTGTCACTTGGTGAGCTGTTTTTCCTCATATTCCCACCCAAAGTCATTTTTTCTGCATGCCTAGTATCGCAGGTGCTATACTTACAGCTCCCTATCAGTGATCTCAGACCTCACCCATCACCCTCTCGGTGACCACCTTAAGCCAGCTACTAAATCAGTGCTTCAGTTCCCACACTTGTCAAAATGGGGAGAAGAATATTGCTTCCTCATTGTGTTAATGAAGGCATAGGAATTAAGGCGTCCCGAGTGCTTCAGACAGTCCCTAACAGAGTCAGGCGGTATGTGTTATGAGTTATAATGCTGCCTTCTCACCTTTCAAGTTATACATTGCATTCCCAATAGCCTGTGCTGTAAATTACAGGGAGTTCTATGGTGTTTGATCTGATAGGTGTTGATTCTGACTCTCTGGACTGCATAAATTTGGGGGTTGGCAGTTTGGTTTATGATGCCTTGGCATTGAGTGATCAACATTTGGTTCATTGGTGAACATTTAAGAGCCACCAGTGAGAGCACAAAAAATTAGCAATCCTTCATATTGTCAGGAAGCATTGAGATTGAGCTGTCAGGGGCCGAGGGGGAAAGCTTCATTGGACTGAGCCACGGAATCACTTGGATTCTTTGTCTTTCTTGGCGTTCTTGGACAGAGTCCATTGAACTAGGAAGCAAAGACTTTGGTCATTTCATTTAATAGGAATGAACTTAGAAAATCCTGGGTTAACCACTTAGACATATTAAAAATAGGAGAACATTAGTTATTGATTAAACACCTTTAAAAATAAATCAGAACAGTAATCAGGCACAAAGAAATATAAGCCTTCAACTTTAGCATACAGCTTAGACTATTCCTTTAGAGTGTTAGAAAAGTTTTTCTTTTCTTAATTCATCACAGTGACTGTGTTTATGAGATACTGTGACAGAAGAAAATGAAAAAAGAGAAACTGAACATTTGGATTGTACTTAGAGTAACAAAACCCTAAATTTGTGAATGTGTTTTATTTTTTTTTCTTTGTTTTCCTTTATGTTCAAACAAGACTTGTCTGACTGACTCTAACCTTTAAGTAATTGGGAAACTGAAACAAGGAACTGACATTAACGTCTGTTGAAAGATATGTAGAGAGGGAGCAATATTCAGCCAGTTGGTCAGACAATTGTCCCCTCTCTTGGGTCTTGTGCAGAAATTATTTCTTCTCCTTAACTGGCAACATTATCAGCGGTATTTAAATGACTCACATCTGTTTCTATTGTTAACAATGAGTCATCTCTTGGCCCTGACACAACTGACCATTTCTAGGAGCAGAAAGTCTTCTAGCTACAGCTACTTCTCTGACCATCCATGTCTGCTTTACTGCCCCTCCATGCTCTTCCCACACGTGTGAAAGCAGTCTGCCGTGCTTGGAACCCCCAAGTTGTTGCAGCTCTGCCTTCTGGAATGGCTTTTCCTCTTTAATAGGTCTTTCACCTTTCAAAACTTACCCAAGACCTTATCCCTTTCGCTGTCCTGTTGCACTCAGTCCATCTCCATTTGGGAGATGAGTCTTGGATGCCAGACCCTAGAGACACTGCATGGAAGGATGTAGGCATAGCTTACACCCTCAAAAGACTTGGGAGGGGGCATAGAGATACAAGCCAGTGCACGGTGGGTGCCTGGCAAGGTCTACACAGAGCTGTGGGAACTAAAACAGGCACCTTGCCAAGTATTGTCTGCTCTTCTGCGCTGATCTCATCATCCCTTGAGTGTCTACAGTTCTCTTAGTAGCGCCTAGGGACATTTGCAGGCTCCTTCCATTGCTCTCTTCCTTATCTGTTATCATCTTGCTGGCTGGATGGTAACTACCCTGAGGTAATGACCTTTATTTTATTCTATTTTCCTGCTGCCTTCTTTAACTCTGTGGTCTTACACAGCACTCCGTGGGTAGTAAATACTCTAGAAACACTTCCCAAGTTGCTCCCAGTCTCACCCCAGCTCGTCTCCTGCCTCTGCAGATGGATGTTTTCATCTCTCTGCTCCTTTAGATGTCATCTATAAAGCTGGCCTCTGAGCCTGGCTCATGGGTCATGAACTCCAGCTACTGATAGCTGCTGTCTTCTGTCCCTCCATTCCCAACAGCCAGCCACCTGTCTTCCCTCCACCCTGTCCTTGTTTCCCTTAACCCCCATCAGTGCAGTTACACCCTCCTTTGCATGGTTCTATAATGCTTTCCCCTTTCTGGTCTGTTTTCCTAATGAGGGCGGAGTATAATTTAGAGGCTTAATTTTAGAGAACTATATGAGGCAGCAGACCCATAAAACGTTATGATTCACGACCACTTGTTTTGTTCTCATAATGCAACCTAAACTAAAGAGCCATTCATCAAAGCTATAAAAGCCGTTCATGGCTGTCTTTAGTATATCGTGTTGAATGTAATTCAGTCCACTGAGAGGCAAGAGATGGATTCATGGGGGTGTTTGCCTTGGTGTGCATTAAAGGACAGTAATTTTAGGCTCAGCAGAAGACCCTCTTTTACCATAAGCCCCGCATTCTTTCTTAACCTCACGTAGTTTGTCTTTCCATTTTATTATGAACGTATTCTCATTTTCAGACTTTCTTTATCAGTGAATATTGGCAAGTCCTGTCTCCACATTCATGACCTTTCTGGTCTTAACAGACTTCATCTGTGCAGGAGACTGGCTAAAACCCTGGCATAGCTTGCGTAGAGAATATCTTGGTCATCTATCACCTATAACAATATGTTAGGAGAGATACTATTCCTCCCTTCTCTGCTCCCCAGAGGGAAAATTACCAACATTTTCCTTGAAATGAATGAAGGAACAAAGCCTTGGGCAGCCTACACTGTTTCTCTGTAGCATTATAATAAGAAAACGGCGGTGGTGTCTAACCCAGATTGTTAGCTATGGTGTGCTCAAAATTTGAGGTACCTGTTGTGTTGTGGTTCATGTTGGAATACTGAGGTCTGACCTTTCACATGTCCTCATATTCATGTATCTAGGTCATCACACATTAGCAACTACATGTGAGATCCTGTCTCAGAAGTAAAGAGCTACAGCCATAGTGTAGCTCAGCCTTTGCTGGAGCCCTGCCCAAGGCAGCTTGCTAACGTTTCAGTTCCCTGATCTGTAAAGTAAGTTACTCCTTGTCCTGGAAGGGCCCTATGAAGCTAATATGAGAGTCTGACTAAGGTATCGCTTCACCAGTTAGTCCCTGCTAATTGGAAATACTTCTTTAAAAATCACTACTTCTTATTAATAGAGTCCACAGCAATGATAATGATGGGGGTGATGATGAAGAATGTTCGTCGAGCCCAGATAAACTGAGCAGTCTCAGTAGAGCTCCAGGGTGGATGACTTTGATGCATGAGTCACTTTGTAAACTAGTTCAGGTCTTTTTTTGTAAATAGAAGTACACCTTAAAAATGAGCCAGGTATTTAACACCATGATTAAGCATCAGCTACATGGCATTTTGTCTTTCGCTTTGCCGTTAAATACAGCATCATGACTTTGGACTTACCTTCTGCACATTGGTTGTTTAGCTGAAAAGTCAATTTTTCCGTGTGAGGAACTAAGCTTTTCTTTATTGGAAACTGCTACAGTTAGAGACAAGCTCACGTATTCCCACTTAGGGTGCACCTTATACTGCATATTTGCCCTGGATCCGAACATCCATCTTTTTTTTAGCAGACTTCGTTTGAAACCCTCATGGAGCTAAATGATTTTCTTGAAGAACAAGCTTCATTGTTTGGCAGATGAACCCAGCAGTGCCCATTAGGAATCTTAAGCTGGGTAAGTTTTCAAATGCTCAAGAACTTTGAGCATAATTTATGCTAGGAAATAGGTTAAAATGGTTTGAGAATTGTTTTGAAAATATCATCGCCCTCCTTAAAGAGAGAGAGAGAGAAAGAAAGAAAGACTATTTTACTTCAAGATGTAAAAATAGCATTTATGAGGATGTCCTTTTCAAGTGCAGAGCCTGAAAGCGAAATATCCTCTAGAATTAAGCTCTTGCTTTTGGCTGAATTAATACTCCTGTTATTTTCTCTCAAGAGTTCTTAGGCCTTTCTATAGCTACAAAAGACCTGTCTCCTATGCTCCTCAAGGACATATATACATTATATGTGTGTGTGTTTCTTCAAAATGTGTATGTGTGAGTGTTTGTATATGTTTGGGTGTGTTCATGGTTTGTACGTGTGCTTGTTATGTAAGGAAGGGTACACGTGTGGGTGTGCCAGAAGTTAACCTCAGGTATCATTCCTCAGGAGTTATCTACTCTGTGCTTGAGATGGGTCTCTCAGTGGCCTGGGCTCTCAAGCTGGCCAGTGAGCTGCAGCTCTGGGATTGTAAAGCCTTCTCTGGATGGATGTTCTAGGGACTGAACTAAAGGTCTTCATGTTTGCACAATAAAACGCTTTCCAGCTGAACCATCCTCCAGCACCAGAGAAGGGCCTTGGGTCTCTTCAGACTATCTAGTCACAGCTCTGGTCAGCAGTCTTCATGACACATGGCTGTAGAAGGTACAGGCAGATGGCATAGCCTGTTTTGTTTTTTTTTTTTTTCTTTTTCTCTGTAACCCTTTTCCATATGGAGAGAAACACATTCTGCCTTGGAACTTGCATGGGCTTTCCCAATCCTCTGGGAGTCCAATCCATTTATAGCTAACATCAGGTCAAGGCCGGAGGGGCCATGGCCCCCGCAGTTGTCATTAGCAAGCTCTTATTTTCTTCCATAGAGAAGCTGAAATTGACAAACTGTCTAGGGAGATGCGCCGCTCTTGCCTGCCTGTTTTTAAGCAGGACGCATTAAGGATAAGTTACTTGTCAAGGTAGAATTCCTCATCATTAATCACCGAGAGACCACATTCCTAGGTAAATAAGCTCCTTGATAAAGCCACGTCTTGCTAGAAAACATCCCTCCTTGACATCTCCCTGCCTGCCAGCCTGGTCAGCAGTGTGCTGCCCACTCAGAACTGGCTACCTCATTTAATTCTGGTAGTGACGATGCACTGCAGATCAGTGAGGATCTGAGCCTTGGAGGCTGTGTGAGGCCTGCGTTGGTATAGGTACAATATGAATAAGTGTCCAAGTATTAAACATGGTATAATATTTTTCATCTCTTGTGCCTACAGGGACTATATTGCCTATCAGGGCAAAGTTCATTCTGTAGGACTGATAATTAATCCCCTGTTCCTTTTCTTTCCCTGACTGCATTATATACAAATTCTAGTGTTTTTTCTTCCCTGTTTCAAATAAAGCTCTTTGAAGAAGCAAATCATATTTTTATAACCCTTCTTGGAAGAAGACACATAGATTCCATTTTAGTAAAAAAGGACATTACATTTTGTGGCCATGCTGATGACTACTACCCAAGCAGTGTTTGGGAGGGTGGGTGACCAGCTTCACAAAGTCTCCGAAAAATTGTTCTCTTTGTTGTCCATGGCTTTCCTGTATCCTCACTCCCACCTGGATTGCTTCTCTTGTTTTGTAGCTTTTAAAGAAGTAGGCTAGGCATAGATGTTACTAACCCATCTTTGACCAGGTAGTGCCTGTGTTACTAACCGGGACTTATATTTAACTGGATTAGGTCCAGTAGCTTCATGTAGTGTGGCCAAGTCTCTTTTCCTTTTATGAAAAGGAGGTTAGTTGTGCAGCCATGCAGTATGCAAGCCACGTGCTTGTTCTAGGGTACATTGCTGCATGAGAGCTTGGTAGGAACTAAATATTTCAGATGTAGATAAGAATAGTGTTCTAATTAAACTGAATTTGGTGCCCATGGCAAAAATTGTGCTTAATATATTGGACTTTGTGTGGGAAAATTACATGTATTTTCATGAGTTGGCTCCTCCCCACACTTATTCTTGCTGAGGGCTATTGTTTAGATGTTGTTTACCACAGGGGAATTATTTTCTTACTAATCAGGACTGCACAATAAATGCTGAAGAATCGTAAGTTACGCTGGCCTTTAAATGTTTCTTTCTGGGAGAGAAAAGGAGCATAAAGTTGGATGAGTAAGGAGGTGAGGACCTGGGAGGGGTTGGGGAAGGGAGAAAACATGCTCAAAATACATTGCAGTAGGGTTGCTTGTTGTTTTCATTTTGTCTTAATCACTGTTCCATTGCTATGAAGAGACATCATGGCCAAGGCAGCTCTTATGAGAAAAAGCATTTAATTGGTGCCTGCTTACAGCTTCAAAGTTTTTGTCCATTATGGTGGGGAGCATGGCAGCACACAGGCAGACATGGTGAAAGGGAAGTAGCTGAGAGTTTTTCTACATCTGAATCTGCATGCAGCAAGAAGAAAGACACTGGACCTGGCTTGGGCTTTGAAACCTCAAAGCCCCCTGACACTTCCTCCAACAGAGCCACACTTATTCCAACATGGTCACGCCTTCTAATCCTTCTCCCCTGATAACTAAACATTCAAATATTTGGGGACCTATGAGGACCATTCTTATTCAAACCATTCCACAATTAAAGGAAGTGTTTCTCTTAGACAGAACATGAAGAGTTCCATTGTCTTCTATAACTTGTACTACAAAAGAGCCAGTGGTCTTTGACCCTTATAATACAGAATTCCTGTACAAACCCTGCCTTCTTAACTGATTATCATCTTACAGGAAAAAAAAAACCTGTAATCCCAGCACCCTTCCCCTTGAGCTCAGGTCTGACTGTGCTGTTGCAGACTAGCTGAGTGGTCGTGTATATCATCTGCCAGCCCAGACCACATCCATCGTCATTGGCGAGACTTGGCCCTTCAGACTCAGTCCTGTCGCTTTTCTTCATTCTCGTTGACTCTCATCACCCAGTATCAACTGTCTTTGTATTCTAGGGCATGACCATTCCTAGTCATGCCTACCAGGATCAGGCAGCATCACTCTCTTGCTCATATTCCATTAGCCTCCCAGCTGGTCATTTCACTCTCCTCTCAGACTCTGTCAAAAACATCTTGGAATCCTGTATAATGTGTATTCTTCTTGGGATAAATAGTTGGGTTATACCTGGTCTCTCACTACCTTGTTCTTCCATGCTCTTTCTTCAGCATCTGCAGAATGAATTCTTTCTCTTAGCCCACCGTATAGAGCCTTTCCCTCATCTTAGCATCCATTCTCCCTCATTCGAGATGTTCTTGTAATCTGTATTATACATTCTCCTTCATCTTAGTTTCCTGAACCTTCTCATCTATCCTATGAAATCCTAAGTAGCTAGAGGACAAACTTAACTTCCTTAACTTGTTTTTAACCTGCTTCATACAATCACAATAAATTATGACTAGTATTGATTATAGCTAACATCTACTGCATGTGTATTATATGATCATCACTATTCCAAGTCCTTCACATATCTTAGCTCATGTGACAACCATCATTCCTGTTGTTATTATTTCCATTTATAACAGTGCACGGAGAATTGAAGAGGCAGAAGAGAGCATGCCTATGCAACATAATCAGACAAGGCTTCCTGCCCACCCACAGGGTCTAGCAGGAAGGGAATTTATTACAGAGATGGGCAGCCATGAACTAGTGGCTTGAGAATGTAACTGGGAGGGAGTGAGAATTACTGGGTAGATAGAGAGATGCATGGTCACTGTAAGTATGGTAACAGAGATGACAGCTACTGGTGATAGGATTGTATACTCTAAAGACACTGAAGAAGAACATGGCTTATTCTTTTGTGTTTTCAGTATTTAGTATGTAAGATCAGTAACATGTGATGATGAGTGGAACAAGGAGTGGTTCGGCCTCTGATTCCCTCCCGAACAGAACTCCTGCGAGCCGAGCATGGGCATGGTAGCTGAAGTCTATTTGGAGCAGCAGTTTTATGGGATGGGGAGGGGGTTCTTAGTCTCCCCATTTCCCAGTTTGACCGTGGTAACCACATTGCTTTATTCTCTGGCTTCAAATAGGGTAAGGTGAAGCAATTCTGCCTCGGCAGGGTCTGCTTCTACGCACATACTCAGTAAAAGAGTCCTCACTTTCAGCAGACTGCAGCACTACTGTGGTTAGTCTTAGCAGTAGAGTTAGTTTCCAGCAGATCCTCTTCTTAGCAAATTAAGGAAGAAAGTATGACTTGCTCTTTAGCATGCCCTTCAGGGAGCTGTAAGCCCACTGTATTTTGTCAGGCTATGGCTTTCAGCAAGTCTCAGTAACAACGTTAAAGCTTGGTGGCTGTCATGAGCTTTGGGGTATCAGTGATGCATAAAGATCCCAATAAGTGAATCAAAACAGAAACTTGCCAGGGCAAAAGATGTCTCTGCGGCAGATCTTGGGGTGGGACATTATGTTGCTGGTCAGCAATATGTCCCTGTCTACTCAAGCTGGCTATTGGCTACCAACTGTGAGATGTCTCCTTGCTGACAAGCCTCCCTGATTTTCTACTTTGCCCTCAGGCTGGCAATTTACTGCATGCAATCTCGTTGAGAAAATGTGGTCTTTATTAGTGTTCTGCACAGATCGACTTTGCTTTGTCCTGATCTGCAGAGATAGTTGGATGCTTGGTGCTAAGGGAAAAAGAAAAAAGAGAAAGAAAAAAACAAAGAAACAACAGGGGACAGCTGACAGTATGAGGACAGGAGAAGGGATGGTTGGGGTGTTAAGAATCAGAGAGCCATCCTCATAGAGAAAGATACAAGCAGAATGAGTAGAAATAGCTAAAAAAATAGTTTGTTTATAGCTACAGAGTGTTTGGGCACATTCTGGTCAACAACTAATTGTCAAAGAAATGTTTTTGATAACAGAAGTGCAGTGTGTTCATTTCTACATGTTAAAACACAAGCACACTTAAATGGAAAAGTCAGTTCTTGCCCTCCAGGTAGTGATACCTGCCTTACGGGTGTGTGCAAATTTCCATGCATGTCATATGTCGTTGTGAGCAGGTAGGCACATTTTCTTGTGCCTATTTTTCCTTCTGTCTCTTAGTTTTGTCTATTGAATCGGCTCCATTTTACTGGTCTAATGTATTCAACAAAGAGATTTGGGAGTGGCAAAGCCCCAGCTCTCGTTCTCCTCTCCCATATGCTGATGTCTCTGTAGCAAGTGCCCACATGTGTGACTTTTTTCGCCTCCTAATCCCGATGGTGACTATTGTTTCAAGCAGTTCTTTGGTTCATAGGTGCTACTGAGTTGCTTTTTAAGCACAAACACAAATGCCTTGCTGGTAGAGATTAAATGCCAGAGTGCCGGTAACAAATATAAATCATAGTCATTGAAAGTAGTCATTTTGTAAAGATCTGGGGAAAGCTAGCCTGAGCATTAAATATTCACTGCCCACTACTTCTGAAATGCTAGAATAGCTTTGTGGGTTTTTTTTTTAATGATGGGTAATAATAAGACACATCAAGTTTAAATAACCTGTTTTCTTTCTCCCTCCTTCAGAAGGTATGACTTGGCAAGCTTGAAGTTAAGTACAAGTAAGGGCGATAACTAGGCTGACACTAACTCTGGTCATGGGCTGCGCTCTCTTCTGCTGTTTTCTGGATGCTCTGTGGCTCTTTGAAGAGACTGTTCAATTGAAAACTGCTGCTAATGGGATCAGCTTGAATTTAAAGAAAAAATACATCTCTGTTAGTGAAAACAAGTAATGCGGACCCTTAAGTAGCAAGTGTGTGATTATCCTCTAATGCATTCTGATTTGTCTCCCTATTAAGTCTCCCTGGGTCCTCTTGGAATAGTTAAAACAAACCTTTAACTAAATGCATCCCTGCTCCCTCCTCCCTTCACAACACCCTCAGCTCAGTTGTGTGTCCCACGTTCTCGATAAGTTCCTTGCGAATACAAGGGTGGTATCAAAGAGCAAATCATTACATATGTTGAATTCATATGGCTCCTTGTTATCAAAGAGCTGTATACCCCTTTCATCTTCAGTCTTATTTGTAGTACACATTTAATTGACAGTGAGTTTTCTCTTTACTCCATACGTGAGAAATCCTGAAGCAGTGTGTGCTAAGGTCACATTTTAAAACAGTTTAAGAGCATGCCTCGCCTATGACGGGAAGAAAGAGTGTTGTGTCTGGGTCTCTCTAGGGGAGAGGAGAGTCAGGAAATGGTAGCTAAGTTAGTATCTGTGAAGTGAGTTGGAATTGGGCAGGCAGCGAGCAGCAAGCAGGAAGTGTGTGAGAGGGGTTATTTCCAATGCCCATAGAAATGACTATACTTGATGTGACTGTAACCATGGGGGGCTGAAGGCTCGGCATGGTGCCCTTGGTGGTGCTGGGTCTGGGTTGTTATGCCACATGGAAGAGACTCATGGAACTGAAACAATCAGATTTTCCTCAGTTTCCTTTGTAGTTCCCTTTAAGCTGGTTAAGAAATGACAATTGTTTTTAATGTTGAAATATAATCTTAGCTAAAGGGGCAACTTACTTCACCAGAAAAGGGTAATGGGGTAGAGGGTCCTGAGTTGAATTCATGGGGAGGGGATTTAGAGAGGAGCCTAGCTAGATATACAAATAATTAGACAGAGAGCAAGGGAGGAGTCTGCAGCGAAGCCAGCTCAGATCTGGAAATAGATCCATGCTATGTACTTCCAGTGCAACAACTGTGGGGTCCCTGGGCAGCATCCCTACCCAACACTGGTGTTTATAGATGCCTCCAGCATTCAAAGAAAGGTGCAGTGAGGTTATTACTAACATGAGGACTGCATAAAACAAAATTGGCTTTAGTGGCTCTGCCTTCCCCAGCCAATTCAGGAGAAGCTTGCCTTGCTGTCCTTCCCAGATTTTTGGGTGCTGCTGTTGTCCTTAACTCCCTTGATTTTTAGGCACTACAAAGAATAGGAGTGGCGCAGACAGCAACATTGCCAATGGCATTATTACCCTGGACCATTGTCAGGATTTTATATTAACAAGTTGTGTGAGGTGGAAATGGGGACAAGGGAAGACGGAGACTTTTTAAGCCCAGCCATTTTGTTTTTCAAGGGACAAATCTCCCTGGGCGATAACTACCAGATTGATGTGGATAGTGAAATGGCACTCAGAGAGAAGAACTGTTAACACAGTGTGCTAGCAGAGCCCAGTGCTCGTGCCTAAGTACCTGTGTCGGTCTGTGACTCAGAGCAAGAAATACGAAACAAACCCCCGGTGTCTAACGGGAACCTAGCAGGAACAGTCCCCGGGTTTCCATTTGAACAGAACTCCATTAAGAGATTACTAAGAAGCACTGAGGTTTGTGGCTGAATAAGCAATTGAAATCCAACCCTAAAGCTCATCTAGATGAATTCACACGTTCCTCTCTCTGCAGAAGTTGGCTGGAATTATGCACACCTTATGTTGGTGTTTAAGAGCATGGGGTTGAAGGTATGAGAAGAAAATAGGCCTTGAAGCCCCACCAAAACGTTCTGTAGCTGGGCCCTCATAGCAGGAAGCTGGGAGGGTCAGTCACGGCAGCAGGCCCTCTTCCAGAAGAGATGATGCCTTCTACTGAATGGATATGAAGACCCTCAGAATGCTACTTTACCATGCCAGTCTGTATATGGTGACATTCCTTTTGTCATTCATTTCAAAGATGGGATTGAATTTGTCACAAGCCCTAGCCATCTCATTCTTTCTCCAGGCGATGTTTTTTTGATAAATGTTGATGAGTTTATAACTGTAAAACCAAATGACATTTCTAGTGTGATACACGATTTACTCCTTGCATAATTATATCTAATGGCTTTGCATGTAGAAAGGCATTTACCATTTACTTTTGTGTAAAATGACAATCTAAACCCTCAGGCCTGAGTTTTTAAATTTTTTTTAACACAAAGATAAAGACTTAATTAAAAACCAAACACAATTTATTTTTGTAACCAGCATTTAAGGTACCTAGTTCTTTGGTTAAATATGTGATAAAAATCACAATGCTTTCAGTAGCAGAGATCAGTGGGTTTCATTTTCCCTCTGTCTTTGAAACACTGACGAACCCATTTAATTATCAAGCTGATATCCAGGATGGCTTCTTGTTTCTCATTTCTAGTTAAAAGAGCTTTTTTGAAATTTAGCAGAGAATTGAATAATGTGTTCAGTTAATGAGGAGCATTTAAGAGATGTTTCTGAATTCAGTGTGATAGACCAGATGATAAACCGTCACCGCTGTGCTGACAGCCTATCCAGGCAGCAGTGACGTTTTGGCCCCGCTGACTGTGGGCAAGCCTAGTTTTATGTTGCTTTTCTGGTTTGATAATTTGGGTATTCTGGTGTGTGGTGTAGAAAGGACCATTTATATATTTTAGGATGTTTGTTGTCCTAGAGTAAGATGGCTTCTCAGGGAAAAACAGCTTTGTTCTTTAGCCTTCCTTCTTGTGGGGGCTAGGATCTTGTGACGGTCTGGTAAGGCTGATGTCTGCTCAAGGACAGATAGCTGGGTGGTTTTCCATACAGAAGCCTGCTGTAGCTATCTATAACTAGCTGGTATTGACCACCAAGTCTGTCAAGTTCTCTCTCTGTCTTTCTACAGGAAAACATCATGGTGTTCTTTCTCTACTCAAGAAATACAACTAGGCAGCTAGAGAGATGGGTCAGTGTGTCAGAACATTAACTACAGTTGCAGAAGATCTGGGTTCGAGTCCCAGCAGCCATGTGTCAGCTCAAAATTGCCTGTAGCTCCAGTCCCAGGAGATCTGACATACTCTTCTAGCCTTCAAGGTCACTGTAGACACACAGTGCAGGGACATACATGTAGGCAAAATACCCATAAGTAAATGAACAAATAAATAAATTAATTTGTTTATAAAGAAAAAGAAAGGAGAACTAAAGTTCGGAGATTTGAAAGAGTGTTCTTATTTCATGTCTCAATATTTCTCAAAAACATATTAGTGAAAAATGTAAGCATTGTGTAGTCTCTCCATTTCCAACTGCTATAAGGAAATGGCATTTGCAGAGTTTTTTGGAATTCGTGGTTTGGTTTTAGAGTTTGTTTTCAAAGATAAACTTTGGCATTAAAAAAATTCTCCAAAAACAAAAAATTAAGTGGCTTATATTTTTATTTTATTTATTTTGAGACACGGTCTTACTATGTAGTGCAGGCTAGCTTCCAAGTTTTGACCTCCTGCTCTTGCCTCTCTAGTACTAATCACAGACATGCACCATCACACCAGACTCCTGATTTTCTTTTTGTTTGCTTTGGGCATAGGTGGGCATTGCTAATGATCAAACCAAGGACCCTAGGCTTCATAGACAAATTCTATACAGCTCAGCATACCTTGCCTCTTACTTCTATGTGATTTTTAAAAGAATTGTTTTCTTTGAAAACAATTCTTTTAAAATGTGACCAATAGTTATCTATGGATACTTGACCAAATCCAGAAGCCAGGGACATTTTAGGGAAAGAAGAGAGGGGTAAGGGAAGGGAGCAGAGAATCTCTTTATCACAGTAAGCACACAGACAGGGGTAAACTGTTAGCTGATGCCTCAGCTGGGTTTCAAACTGTGGATAAATATTGTCGCCAAATCTAACCCTTGGGTTGGGAGAAGTGAGGAATGCACTGACTTATAATTAAGATGCTGAGGGGAGGCTCCAGCTTGTATCTCAGGTGGGGATTTTAATAATGCATCTGTGAACTGCCTTCTACTGCCTTTAACCAAATTATGCAGCCATAGTCGCTTCAAGTTTCTTTTTAAAAATCCATAATGATCCAGTGTGTTTGTGTGTGGAGGGGGGGTTGTCTCAGTTAGAGTTACTATTGCTGTGAAGAGACACCATGACCATGGCAGCTCTTACAAAGGAGAACATTTAATTGGGGTGGCTCCCTTACATTTTCAGAGGTTCAGTCCATTATCATGAAGGGGAGCATGGCAACCTGCAGGCAGATGTGGTACTAGAGTAACAAGTCCTACATCTTGCAGGCAACAGGATGTCAACTGAGACTGTGTGGTATCCTGAGCATAGGACACCTCAAAGCCCGTCCCCAGAGTGACACACTTCCTCCAACGAGGCCATACCCACTCCAACAAAGCCATACCTCCTAATAGTGCCACTTTCTTTGGGGGCCAATCACAGTCAAACTACCACAGGGGGTGATCTTAAACTCACTTTTAAGACCTTCAGCATTTGTTAAAGGAAGGTACAGAGTAATTTTCTGCAGAAGAGTGGCTAGGAAGAGGAATTTTCATGCTTTTAGTCTGCGACAGGCGGTATAGATTAATGTTGACTACATACAGAATCTATTGAGACTAATTAAAGATGCATACCCACATGGAATGCCGCATCTCAATGGTTCTTTGGCAGCCAATCTAACCAGCACATGGAATGTTTATACCAAGAAGTTTTCAAAATTAGCCAAGAATGATTGCAGCGAAACTCCTCAAAACTGCCCTAAAAATGTTCTTTGTTTCTTTGTACTCGAGAGAACCCCTGAGTTTCTGCCCCTGAACGGTACTTCTTGGACTGGGAAGGGTTATGATCCGCGCACCCCTGATGGCACAGGTGATGTACAGCGCCTGTGGAGTACTCCGCAGCAGTACAGAACTGTGGCCGGCTGTAGCTAGCCCCAGATCTTATATGCAGAACTCGGGTCAGCTGCTCAGCACTGACTTATAATAATACATCTAGGACCTTTACTTCCTAGGCGGGCATCCATCTCTAACCGGATAAGGTGTGACGGAAGGGCCTGTCGCTGGTGTTTCATTCAGGAGAGCGAATTAACACATCAGCTCCTAGCCCCATGCCTTCCCCAGGTTGGCTGAATATCCTTTGGTGACTTGAACGTTCCTTGCAAATGCTAAAGAGCAGTTCACTCTGACACTGTAGACAAACACAATCTGGTGGTTGTGTTCAGATGTTTTTCCTTCCTGCTAATGAATAAACTCCCAGTGGCTCCCAGTTAGCTGAGGTAAGCAGTAACTTGAGGTGTACCCCTAAAATGATTTATTAACTGTGCCATAAATGGAATGAGCTGGATGTTAGAGAAAGTACAGTGTTTTCTTGACCTCAAAAATCCAAGGTAAAAAGATGATTTAAATAAATGAGCTTAATACTTTTAGAGCGCATTCCGTACGGTTTATTTGAGACTAAGGATGTTGCTCAGTGGTACAGCAACTGTGAAGCACATCGTGAAGCCCTGGATTCGAACCCCAGCACCAAATAAATAAAAACGAAACCAGAGTGGGAATGGTACTACCTACACAGATAGGTAAAACTGCCTGGTTCTCAACTGACCAAAGAAATGCCACCTGGAGAGCCTTCCCTGAGTCCCAAAGTCCGAGTCGGACTTTGCTGGGCCGCCAGCTACCTGCTCTGTAAGAAGCTGCAAAGAGTCAGTTTCTCCATCCCTTTCCAGATTTTAACGGAGAAAGTAAATCCTGTAGACTTCAGCAAGTGGGTTGGGGGCAGGGGGGCTGGGAGTTAAAGGGGAGGGGCATCCAGAACTTATGGCAAAGAGATTAATATTTATAGACATCAGCATTGGTCTCTGACCAGCATTTATAACTCTAGCAGTGGCAGATTGAGGGCTGAATCAACATTTTTTCCCCTCTGTAAAATAATAAATACGGTAAAGTAGCTCTCAGAACTGCCTTTATCACAGGGATAAATCAGGACAGTTTGTGTTGCAGGAGAGACTTAAAACTTATAAATATGTTGCCCTTTAGGCTACTATTCATCAAATTGTCTGATATGAAATCTAGACTACAGTCTTTTGTTATTGTGTGTCTGCTTATTCTCTTTTAGAAGTATAAATTGGAAAGAGCGCTGTCATTTTGGTCATACTGGCCTGCTGTGCTACTTAAATGCATGTCCCTTTTGGGATGAATTTGAAGAGAAGGAAATAGTGGGAGTTGACGACTGCACACTTTTATACAAATCCTTTGGTTGCCTAAACTTCCCTTGCAGAAGCAGGCCTCATTTCCAGCAGGAAAATCCAGCAAATAACTGCTTGACAAATGACCTATTTTGGTGCAGCCGACTTTCTGAGACACTAGAGTGGAGACAGTGTTCCTGAAAGATCTCGTCAAACCCAGAGGGACCTTGCTTTCCTCCTCAGTGCACCAGTGCAAATGGGCACAGCCACAGCCCGAGTCTGCAGAGGGGCAGTCAGGCCAGGCTAGTGACAGATGCTATGGGTCACGTGGCTCTGCAGGTCTGTGCGCATCTGAAATCTCACTTGACTTTGCAGTTCTGCAGCTGAAGTTCCTGACTTCTGTGCTTTGGAGTCAGAGTTGAAGCTCCAGCCCTACCTTCCACTCCCCTTGGTGCCTTTAGCTGTTGAATGGCATATGGTGTGTGGAATCACCTGCCGTTAGGAGGCCCCCTCAGAGTATGTACTAAGCAGTTTTCCTTTTTAATGTGTAGTATAGCTCCTAGTTTTCAAGAATAACTAATTGGGACCATAAACCTCGCTTTGCCCTTGAATGGTTTGCAATTTAGGAGACCTGAATAATGGAAGTGGAGGACCTGTAAGGCAGCCATGCTGCAGCTGAGTGTTTGTTTGCCCAGTTGGCCAGGGGAAGCTGTTGTTGGAGAACTGCCCTGGGAAGAAATGGCAGGCCCTTAGGTATTAGAAGCTTGTTATGATGGTGATTTGGGGGATCTTAAGAGTTGTGGGAATCTCTCATTACCACTTGAGGCCTCTATCTTACCATATTAAGATGTATACAAGAGCAATACTCAATCCCCTGGTTTCATTTCGAATTGCCTGAATGGCATTATGTGGCCATACTTACAATAGAGTGCCAGAGTGTATGGTTTCTGTTCATACGCAGGCATAATCCTTCTTGGGAGTCCAGCCTCGGAGTCCTGGCAAGGTAGAGAGTTGCTTTGCATCAGATAACCCAAGAAAACCCATGCCAGTTGCTCTTGCCCAAGCATTTTTTACCTCTGTTGGTAAAACTGGAACCAGAACAAGCAGTGTGGTGATATCAAATTCTGCCTACACATGGCTGCAAAGACACGCGCTCTGGGCCCCACTCGTCCTGTTGAGGTGTGGCAGTTTGACTTGCCAAGTCAGATTTCTTGTACTTTGTATGAGTCAGAATGCCCAACCTTATCACTGGTAACTGACTCTAAAGAGGGGCTCAAGATCGGGAGAGCACAGGCTTTCTCTTTATCAGATGCCTTAAAGCCGCTTCGCATCCCTGTGATGGCTAACACCATTATGAAGATTGACAGTTTCATCAAGAAAGCAAAGAAGAAAATCTGCAGACAATAAATGGGGGCTGTGCTGGGCCCTGCTCTATTCATCCTTCATAGTGCTTCCTGGGCACTGAGCTGGGAGCTGGGGGGGGCCTTCCTCAGGACCTAAGGACATGTGCCCCCTTTTTGTAGCCCATTGCAAGCAGAAATAGGTAACTTGAAGACTTACTCAGGGAGACGCTTAAGAGAGTGTGTAGGCCTAGAGACCTAGGGGGTGGCCTGCCTTCCCTTGTGTGGACAAACTGCCTGGGTTGTTCAGCCTCTCTTCCTCCTCTCAAGCTGAAATCCACCTCAAACTGCAAATATCTTAGCAAAGTGGACAAACCAGAGGAGCTCAAGTGTAAAAATAACACATGAATTTATAGACACAGAACTTCTCAGAATTGTTACTGGTCACCTACAGCTGGTGACTGAGCCCCTAGCCTCTTTCTTACCCTCAGGACAGCTGCAAGTAAGGTCCGTGGTCTGTGTGATTCCATACCAAATGCAAGCCTCTCGAGGCCATTGAAAACCGATTGTCAGTAAATACTTCTCAAGGCCACTAGGCACCATTGTTGGCAACAGAAGGGAGCAATGTGGTCCCCGAAGTGAATCCTGTTGCTAACACTCATCTTCCCTTGAGGTTTGAGTTCAGCCCAGTGACCCTGTCATAAATGAGATTGTGACCTCCACAGAGCCATTCCTAAGACTCCTTTTGGAAAGTGTTCTTCTCAGGCTCAGTAGTTACACTTGCCGCCCGGCCTAACTGCCTTGTGCACATCACATTCTTCTATAGAAACAAAAGGGAGACTTGGATGCTTCAGGAAGGAGACTTTTGCCAATGAAGTCAGTTTTGAGTTAGTCTGTATGGTAGCCAAGGCACTGTATTGAGCATGGTAGAACATGTCTGTTGTTCATGTAATCTACATACTGCTTCAGGAAGGTGTGATTTCCAGCATGTGTTAAAATGAAAGGGGCTTGTTTGATTTATCTCCCACAATGGGATGGTATTCTTCTTCTAAGTGGCATTTCATTTGCGAGCCAGGCACTGTAAATTTGAACTGAATATGTAGGTAAATACTCCTGAAAGAGATGGCATACTGACTGGCCTCACCAGAGAAGATGCTACTGAAAATGAAGCATTTGGTCTGGGGGAAAGCTTAGGCACCTGAAATACCTTAGAATCCAGAGGGTCATGCCAGCCAAGCAAATTCAAAGTTAGTCTGAGCTATAATTACGGAGGGTTGCACAAAGTAGTATTGGGGTTGTAGCTCCCACACATTTGCCCTCAAGCACAAAGAAGTACATTGGAACTGTTAGGAGTTTGCTTTGAACTGCACGTTTGGGCACATTTCCTGGTTGCACGGCAGCTTGGTGCAATCTAGCTATTACTGTGGCGTCTCTGTGTGGCAGTGACAAAGACAGTGACAGTGTTTTATCAAGTCCTAACAAGATTGCCTCCGTGCATAATTGTTAAACTAAAGGGCTGTCGATCTATTGATGTGGAACAGGCGAGAAGCTTAAAGAATAGAGAAAACCCATAATCGCAGAGTAACTTGTATTTCTGATTTATTCTGATTTATTATTTATCACATCACGGTTAAAACAATTTCCTACGGTTTTGTGTATTTTTAATATTATTTTGACATTGAATTTTCACCTAATGCAAAGAAAGGTTTCAACAACTTTTTGAACATTTATATATGCAGGTAGTTAGGGGGGTGGAAATCCCTTTTTTATTAAGATACAGGATGCATGTTTATCAAAATTCATCTCAGATTCCATTTAGAAATAGAGATATCTTGGGTTTGAAAGAGCTTACTGAGCTGCGAAGAATGACAGATATTACTGACAGAACAAAGTTGCGAATGATAAAAGAGCCCAGCAAATATGTATACCCGTGTGGCTATAAATTAACCAGCAGTAGAAAGAGTGTTGTTGGTGGGCACAGAGCAAGCATTAAGTCGGAAGATGTAGGAGGGGATACCTAGTGAGCATTCCTGTTTGCTTCTTGGGAAAGTATGTAGCCCCTTGGCAGCCTGGTCCCGCATGGTGGCTGGTGAGAGAGCCCACCACCCTGCTGGATTCCTACCAGCAGACATACAGAAAAGTCACAGCCCTAAAGGAGGCCACAGGCACAGCCACAGCACAGTGGGTCCTGCAGAGAGCCCAGCTGAGGAAGTCAGACTTCCTAGGAAAAATGAGGAGTTATAAATGTTAGCTTAGGGTTCGGAAATGTTAAATTTCGCCGCTATGAGCAGCGTCTGTCAAAGCCCCTCTGAAGAATGGTTTCCAAATATGAAGACAGAGCTGACTAATGTCACCTTTATTTTAAGCACAGTAACCGGCTCCCTGGAATAATGGGTACGTGTAGCCATTTGACAAACCCTCCTGGTGATATGCAGGGCATACTGAATGCAGGCGGGTAAAGACTGCCCTTTTCACCAGACTTCAGGAGGCCGCAGAATCACCTGCAAGGCTTATTCAAACAGATTGCAGGCTCACTCCTGTAGTAACTGAGTCAGTAGAGCTGGAAGGGAGCCTGGGATTTGTATTTGGCAAGTTTTTTCCTAACGTGATCCAGGGGTGCTCATTTGGGGACCTAGTTGAGTGACACGCGTACCGAGTTGGTTTTATTGGTGCCCAGACTATTCTGGACTTTATGCCAAAAGATTTGATTTGATTTTCTTTTCCTGATTCTTGATTTCCATCATCTTCCTGGCTATTGAACCAGTGACCTTCTAGTTCCAAATACATCACTGTAGATGGCCTGGGCTTCATGCTGCACTTGCACTGAGAACACAGAGATGGAAGTCAGTGACAGGGATGGCAGGGGAACCCAGGAGCAAGTAAGAACATCAGACATTGGCACTGGAAGTGCTCTTCTTGTGGGTGGAGAACAAGATGTCACTGGCCAGGGTGCCTGGTTTGACTCAGCCCTCAGCATACAGATAAGAAACTGACCTCCCACCCGCAAAGATTGGGCCGGGTTCTGTTTCAGGCACTAGAGAAAGCAACAAGTGAAACACCCAGGTTACTTCCCTTTCTGAGGTTCACTCATTCCCCCACCAAGAAAATGCGAACTTTCAATAATGGTACTGAATTCCTAAAAAAATAGAGTGGTAGGATTCTGTGGTTTGAGAAATGGGCAGAACAGCTTTCTGGCTGAAGTATGGTCAGGAAGGACAGAGGTGTGGAAGGTTGCAGTTCACCCAGTATTCTCTACTTCAAAAGCAAACATCGGCTAATGGGTGTTTTCAATTTTTCTTATGACAGACTGACTTTTCTCTGCTCACATTTATTTGCATGTGTACTGTCCTCCCAAAGAGATGGAGAAATCCTTCTCACCTCCATGGAATTCCTTTCTGGTCAGCAGTAGACATTCAACCATATTCTCACCTAGTCCAGTTTACCCTTGCTTTTAGATTTGGAAACTGGGCAATAGAATGATAATCATTAGCATGAAATGGCCGGCATTTCTCAAACCTTCAAAAGGTCAGCACATGTATTGCTTGTTTAATCCCCACATCAACCTTCCAAAGCATTCTTACAGCCCCCCCCCCTTTTTTATATAGATGATGAGGTAGGTGAGAGTATTGGCTCAAGGTCATAGAGTCACATCAGTTGAACCAGGGCTTAAACTTAGCTTCTTCAACGCCCTGTTAGGGTCCTGTTGTTACTATGAACAGCTTTGCCTAGGACCCTTCTTTCCATTTACAAATAAATAAATAAATACATACATACATACATACATACATACATACATACATACTAGGGCCCTGAAACATTGATTTTGCAGAGCCTGTTTATCTGTGGTCTCAAGGTAGGGTACACCTGCCCTCGGTCACTACAAGGGAAGACAGAAATGGAAGTGACTATTTTAGACCTGAATGTGCTATCCCTTTGCCTATAGAAAGGAAACTTTTTTGAATGTTTATTTTTCCTAATTGTGTGAGTTAAGTAAAGTGATTGGACAAACAGTCCTCTCCTTCTGCCTGGTAATCTGTCATAAATCAACCTTCAGATGTTAATAAAACAAGTCAAGACTGACAAAGGAAGTTCCATTTGTATTTTAAACTCCCAATTCATCAGGGTCTCCTCCTTCAGATCTTCTGTGAGAGTGTCCTTGGTCTTAATGTAGCTGCAAGATAAAACGCAGATAAAAGAGCCATTGTCTCAGAAGAGCATTAATAAAAAATGAATGTTGATCCTAATTGAGGAGTATTTAAACATACAGATGGAGGCAGGTAGTCTGCGGGGAGCAGCTGAGTCTGTTAGAATCTGAGTCTATCTAGTCTTCCTGCCCTGACTACATTGCCCTCACTGGGCAAATACCTGGTGAGAATGTCACAGTGAAATTAGAAAGTGTGTGTGTGTGTGTGTGTGTGTGTGTGTGTGTGTAAACTATTACAAACATTCAGTTGTTCTTATTTCTAAAAATGTGCTCTCCTCTCTCTCCTCTGTCTTTTCCTAAAGTATTCAGTTGACTCATGTTCTGTTTCCCTTTCCACCATTTGTCTGTTTACATGTATCCCTATAAACTTGGTTTTGAGTTCCCCATACATCTGTTTGGGTGGATGGAACCCAGGGGCCAAGGGTAGACCAGTCTGAATGACATCCGAACTATAAGCCAAAGAACAGAATAAATATCCAGGATCCTACATCAGTATAAATAAATTATTGAGTAAATAAATAAACAGGAGAAAAGAAAAGGCTTGCCTT
Organism: Alexandromys fortis; assembly: GCF_014885135.2. Classification (NCBI taxonomy): domain Eukaryota; kingdom Metazoa; phylum Chordata; class Mammalia; order Rodentia; family Cricetidae; genus Alexandromys; species Alexandromys fortis. Next base: position 3,568,234 of record NW_026067973.1, read on the forward strand.
GAGCGGAATTTCAATTAAAAATGTAAAAGGAGTTTTTTTTACAGATTACCGCTTGAATTCCACTGTAATAATTGCTGTATGCAAGATCCACCAGCAAATGCTCCATTCACGAGTAAAAGCTTAAGGAGAGATATGATAGGTACACTGATCAAATATCTCCCCAAAATATGTGTTAATTGTCTCATAGGTTGTGAGGTGTGCACATATCCACAAAGTCTTGGATGCTTCTCACTCTAGGAGCTGGCCCTTCATTCCTTTGCCAGAGTGTGTACTGGACTTCAGCATGTACCATCTTAGCCAGGAGTCCCAGGTTGACATAATCAATAAGACATCGGTATCATGCACTCTGTTATGTGATACAGAGAGGGGACATAGTACCTCTTGGCTACTCTTCCCCTAGTCTATTCTCTCCGTCTCATCTCCACAGAACATAGAACAAGCCTGCGCTGGTGGTTGTTGTGCTAGGCCATCACTCATCAGATTGTCAAGGTCATGCAGTGGTGTGGGCCCCATACTCGTTACTTTGCTGTGTCAGCAAATGTGATGTTAGAGCACGGCAGATGCAAGGGTCACAAGAACTTGCTGCTTGCAAATTTTCAGGTCCATCTTTCAAAATGTTAAAAAGAAACTAAAAGTACAACCCATCAAGGTCATAGGAGAGCTAAGGCCAAGGAGAATTTAAAATGAATCCTATTCATCCATTCATTTATTTATTACTTTGTTCATTCATTTGTTCATTTATTGAAGTAGTTCGTGTCAGACACTGCTGGCTGCTGTGGGCACCGGGCCTAAGAGAATCAGCACGTGATCTTCCTCTGCAGCTTTCTTCACGGTGCCTGCTTTGGAAAAGACATCTGATCGCTGCTTGCTTTTCTTGCTGCCATAGCTGAGTAGGGCATGGAGAGGCTTGACCAAGGGCTGAAATAAGTCCAGTGGGTGCTTCCGGAAACACAAAGGTTCCTCTGGTTTGCTCATCACATGAGCCGGCTCATTGTTTGATCTTTCATTTCAAGTGATCAGTATTTTCTATGGGAATGTCATATTCACTACTTATGTTTTCAAGGTCATTTCTCCCTAATAGCTTCCAAATACTATAAGAATAACACTGAAATGCTTCCTATGTGCCTCGAGTCCTGGAATCTTCTGTAGTGTTAGGTGTTTTGTTGTTTTGTTTTGGGAAAGAATCTTTGGGGGTTGAAATCATAGTCATTTAGAATTCTGTATGACGACAATAACAACAATGCCTTAAAGCATAAAATAGAGATTTTGGTTTTAAAAAATATTGAGTATCAAAACATGTTATTCTTACTATAGTACATGAAAATTTAATGCAAATTCACTAGTTGAAACCAGTGCAAATAATTACATAAAAGTCTTTTCACTGCAGTAATTTTGGGGCAAAAATCTTAGAAACGATCTACATACAGTGAGAATGGTGAAATGATCTTTAGCATACCTATATGATAGCATAGACATTAAAATTCTTAGACACATGTACATCAATACAAACATGTATAGCTGTATGTGAAAACAAGACTCCACTAAAGTAATCACATGAACAGAGTTATTATGAGATATTTTTGTTGTTTTTACTTTTTTGTAATATTTATGCTATGAGTATGTATAATTTCATAATTAAGATGAAACAGTAAAGTATTCATTTTTGAGGAATATTCTATTTGTTTATTTTTGAGACAGGGTCTCATTAGACTGGCCTTGAACTTTATAGATCTTCTGGCCTCAGCCTCCAAGTACTAGATTTCAGGCAAGCACCACCATGAAACAGACCCCATCTCCCAGTACTGGGACCAAATACATGCTAGGCAAGTATTCCTCCACTGAGCAACATAGCTAGACTTCCACAAAACCTTCTTTTGAGATAGGACCTTGCAAAGTTGGGCTCAAAGCATCTGCTCTTCTGGTAGCCCAGGTCTCAGCCTTCTGAGTAACTAGGATTAAAGATCTTCATCACCAGCCTTGACTGAATGGTGCCCTTAAAATTAGTGATAGAGAAGTCTCGGGATTTCTAATATATGGGTTGAATAATGGATAATGCTGTAATTAAAACAAGAATCCTTCTAGAGCTCTGGAAATGTAGGTTCAATTGTCTTCTGACATGGATGGTACTTTCAGATTAACTGTTTTTGTATTAGCTGTTTCTTGGTGCACTTCTAAATGTATCTTTGATGGTTTTCCACAGGGAAAAAGCATTGTGTCCAAAATAGATATAACTTCATGGCATGGCTTTTAGTCCAGCAAATGCTTCCTCTCTCACTGCTTGTAAGTTACACACATTGCAAAGTATTTGGCCTGTGTAGCAAGTGATTACACGTCTCTGAAAGTACTGATAGTCTCATTTAAAACATCTGGAAATCTTTGCTTGAAATTGATTACAAATTGAATTGATAAACCATACATTTCTGTGTTGGCCATTCTCATGTGGCCATCTGAGCTAATGTGAGCAACCACACCTATCCCAATTCTGAAAACTTGACCTTGCCTAGACCATCAGGCATATTGGTGGCCACCTGATACCACCACGTGCCTATATTGACTTAGGCACGAAGTCAATATAGGATCAGCAGTTCTTAGACTGCCCAGCCCCACCTGCAGGAGAGTGATGACCACACCCAGAGTAGAGATGCTGGGGAAGCAAGGTCAATGACAGTGACGCCAAAGCCTGGGATGACCTGGACCTGCTGTAAGATGAGGTGGGAAGACCTAGGGCCAGGACTAGGTGAGGTAGTCAGCATGTATAGTTCTGGAGATGGTGTTGGGAGGCTTGGTTCTGCAGTCTCTGCAGGCACCCCTCCTCACTCACTTCCCTTGGGCTGTATTCAGCCATAGCAAGGCAGGCTCTTAACCCTTAACCCTGGTTTGTTCTGTTCCCTTGAAAGAAAATTAAAAAGTTACTTACATGGTCTTTTAAAAATAATAATAATTCAGTTTATCTTTCTTAATGCCTTTGGGCTATAGCATTTTGAAGACAAAAGAAGGACTGGAGAGAGGGTTTGAAGGTAACATAAGGATGTAATTTTGATCCACAGAACCCAGATAAAAATGATTGTGCGCTTGTAATCCTAATGCCAAAATGACAGGCAGAGCCAGACTCTGGGGCTTGCTGGCTTACCAGTCTAGCTTACTCCATGGGACCTAAGCTAGTGAGAAGCCCTGTCTCAAGAAAAACGAAAGGTGGACAGTGCCTGAGATACCCAGAGCTGTCCTCTAGCCTCTCCATACATGTGCATGCACACTAACTCTCAGATGTATGCACATACAAACACAGAGAGAACAAACAAACGAATAGAGCCTATGCATTTTGTTTATATCCGCCCCCAAACTAGGGCCCTTCCTACTTGAAGTCTGGATGAAGTAAATGAGCAGTGTAAATAAAGTTTCTCCTTCTTCTTAGATTTATTTAATACTTGCCTCCAAAAAAACTCAAATATGAGTTTGATCCTGGAAAAATATACAATGTAGCTAGAGCTTTAGTCACATAGCCTTAGCTCCCAGTGTCCTTAACAAGGGTCTTCAAAAGTAGTGTTGCACCCTAGGCTTTCTTCTCAACATCTCTTTATCATATGACCTCAAATTAAGACTATTGAAAATCCAGCAAGACTGGGTTCTAGAGTAGGTCAGAAAACAGAGCAGATACCACGGAGCATCATGGAGTTCTCTCTGACCTGCTCATTGAGCCTTGTTTACCATGCTTTTCTTGTGGTTTGTGACAGATAAGAACCGTATTGATTCCCAGCATCTGCTGGCAGTAACCTTTGAAAGGGCAGGCAATGCATCACCACAGAATTTTATCTATCAATATCGGAGTAATAGAAAGACAGGAATGACATCTAATCACAACAGTGCTGGCAGATCATAAATCTGAGCTGATACAGGACTAATAATGGGCAGTAGGAAAAAAGGGGGGACGTGGATTAACATCCAGATAAAGTTGGGGACAGGACAGGACATTCAGATGGAAAGGACAAAATTTCCCGATAGGAAAAATACTAAATGGTGATGGTCATCCTCACAGAGGCCCAGAGATGGCCAGTCTTTACAGCCTTAGTCTTCTCATTCTATAAAACTGCCTTGACAATGCTCTGGGTGATTATGCAGAGTTTGGGGAGATTGTGTGACATCAAAATTGGTCCCTAATTCAGCAGCATCGCCTGAAAACCTTCTCTTTTGGACTCCACTCCTCACCTGGGCTGAGACCCAGCAGAAAATTTCAAGGTAACCTTTGAGACAAATATAATGAAAAAACTCAGGAACCCAGCTGGTTCCTGGCATAGGTTTAGTCTTCAAAAATGTAGCATAGGGCCAGACAGTGGTGGCATTCCTGTAATCCCAGCACTTGGAAGGCAAGAGCAGACAGATCTCAGTGAGTTCAAGACCAGCCTAGTCCACAGAGTGAGTTCCAGGACAGCCAGGGCTACACAGCGAAAGAAACCCTGTCTCAAAAAACAACAACAAAAAACTATCACAGAGTTGATGTTTTACTATTTCTGTATCATCAGTGCCAAATAATCTACTCTGTGTATGAGTCCCTCATTCCTTGGGCATTTTTTTTTATTCATGAGGTAATCATGCAAGGGATGGAGAAATGAATGATGAAAGCAAACATTTTTGACATATTAAACAATGTCATAAAATTAAGTATACTGATTCCTAGGCTAGCAAGATGTTTCAGCAGGCAAAGGTGCTTTCTGTCAAATCCAGTGACCTAAATTCAATCCCTAGGATCCTCAGGGTAGAAGGCAGATTCCTACTAGGTGTCTTCTGACCACTACTTGCATGCCATAGCATGCTTGCACAACTTTCGCATGTACGTGTATTCTCTCTCTCTCTCTCTCTCTCTCTCTCTCTCTCTCTCTCTCTCTCTCTGTCCATTACTTAATTAAAATATAATAAAAATAAATAAATACACTGATGGCTGCACTTCTCTGGCTGGTGTGGTTGGAGGAGGCTGGCATCTTAAAGGTTAAGTTCTATGTGTGCTCTGGACATATTTAGTGCTTTTGACATGTCTGGAAGCTTCCAGCCTGGACAGTGAATAGTGCTGCAATTTAATAACATAAATGGAGTCTGTCTGATTCTGCAAAGAAACAGCCTTCCTTGGGGCCCACGATATATAGTCCCTTCTGCAGTTACACTCAGTATTTTTAATCATTTCATGTTTTTATTATAGTTCAAGTACAAGGTGCTACAAAGAGTCCCTGGTGCTGGCAGTCACTCAAAAATTGACAAATCTAAAAAGTGAATAGAACAGCAAGTAGCCCATTAGGGATTTTCTTTTTCTTTCCCTTCTTTTTCTTTATTTTTTTAAACTTTTTTAAAAAAGAAAAGCTACCTTATAACGTTGGAAGGGTTGATTTTGGCATCTTATCCATAAGAAGTAGTCGTAATAAACTTCCCCCAATTGTTGTTGCTTTCTCTACAGAAATTATGGCTGTGCACAACTGTGAGGGGTTAACTGTTTCCGTGAAGCTCGTAATTCAGGCTCTAAATGTGACGAGCCTGACTGCCCAGAAACCTAACGACTTTTTTAAGAGACTGAAATTCGGAACATTATTCTCTCTGAAAAGGCACTTTGGTAACCCAGCAGAAGACTGCTCAGAGTGTGCTCCTGCTGTAGTGAAGGAATCTCGGCATGCCCATGCTTTTATATATTAAAAAAAAAAAAAGAAATCTCTTGAATAAGAACTGATTTGTTAAAGGAATGATGTGCAAGCCAAATTGCAATTGCCAGCTGAAGGAAAGGGAAGCCAGAATCTAGGGCATGGCAGTGACCATGTTGCTGTTCCCTCAGCCCCCAAGTAAATTTAGAGAGGTAGCCTACCTAGTAAACTTAGGTAGGAGTTAATGTTCTAGGTACAGAAGGTTTCAGAGTGATGGGACCTTCTCAAACTGAGATTCTTACTTTTGGGTGAATTCTTTGCTTTCAGACGAAGTGTCATTTTCTTCAGCAGGCAGTTCCTAAGGATGCTATTAGCCTGCATCCGGACAGCAAGGCACAGTTAGTCCAGCAGTTGAGAGAGAACAAGCCAGAGGTCCGGGAAGGTCTGTGGGTGTTCATTAAGAGGCGGTGAAGAAACAGTGAAACCATTGTTTATCTTTTCTTCCCCTGAGCATTCTACTGGGCTCTTTCCAGACCTGATTCTTTCTGGCTCCAGCCAAACACTCTTATTATTTCTCTTAAACTTCTGTTTATGCCGTTACCTGTATTTTTGCCACAAATTTTATCTGCTAGGCAGAGTGGAAAGGCCTACTGTAATGGGTCCTGTCACTTCTTTTTTTTTTTTTTCCTCTTCTTCCCTCAAATCATAGAGTTGGATTTCATCACTTATAACAAGCCTCAGCAGCCTCTTTTCAGTTTTCATTTTGGACCACTTGCTTTGTTTCCTGACGTACTGGTTTTGTCTTCACTGGCTTAATGCTCACAAGCACTGAACAGACAGGCAAACCAAATAAGCAAAAATTTAACTAGGGTACTGGAGCTTGTGAACTGACAAACCCCACTATGTGTGACAGCGCTGACTAGGAGTGGTTGTTTCTTTTTGTTTTTTTGGGTTTTTGTTTGTTTGTTTGTTTTGCAGCTAAGTGCACAGTAATCTATTTGTTCTGGTCACAGGCAACTGTCTGGGGAGTGGAGTTTGTTTTTGTGCAGTGTTGGTTGTGTGCAGTCAGAGGAAGGATGCTAGATTCTGGTGCCTCCTGACTTGGTGAGTGGTCCGTACCAATTTATCTTCTGACACATCAGCTTTTAAACATGTCTCTTCCTGGAAACTGACCTCACTTAGTGGTGAGGATTTCTGCCTCTCTCTGTCCAGTGACCTACTGAGATATGTTGGGGCCTTGAAACAAGTTGTCTGCGTGCCCCTTCCCTTAGTCTGCCCTGCTTTAAGCTGTTGGTTTCAGGGTTCTTGTGACACCTGTTTAAGAGAGGAACAACAGTGACAGCTACAGCACTCTAGACACAGATCCTCAAATTTATTTGGCCCACGAATTATCCTAGTCTCTTATTAAAATTCAGGTTCTGACTGATAGGTCTGGTATGAGTTTGGATTTATGAATGTTTTGCAATCACCCAGACATTATGAAAACTCCCGGTCAGCCACACAGAAGCCTTAAGACACAGGGAGCAGAGGAAGCAGACTGCCTCACTATATGTAGGTCCAAACAGGTGCTACAGAAAGCAGATTGCATCCCATGACTCCATACCCCATAGCCATGACTATCTGTAAGGGCAGTACAAACCAGACTTAGGGGCTATTATAAAGGAGGGAGGTCACGAAGTTGATGGGGTGGATCTAGGAGGAACAAAATAAATTGTATACATGTATGAAATTTTTTTAAAAAACTCAAACTATATTTAAAAACACATCTAAGCAGTGAGCACTGGAAGTGACGAGAAGTGTGCGTCTTTTGTCCTGACTTCTTTTCATTTCAGTGTAGCTCTGGCTGGGCTGGAAGTCAGAGCTCCACCTGCCTCTGTTCCGGGCGCTGGTGTGCACCACTGTGTCCGGCTTTTGGACTTCTTTTAAAGTTAGCCCTTGGCCAGTCTTTCCTTAAGGCCGCTGAGCTTTAACTGGTGTTGAGTGTGTGACAAATGACAATGGAGCTAAGGACCACCGAACCCTTTTGCTGAAAGCTGAAGGATGGGTAAAAGCCCTGGTGCCCAGGCCCCCTGGGTCTGTCTGTCACCTGCTTTCTCACAGTTGTCACTGCTCCCTCTTCCTGTCCCTGTCCTAGCTCTCAGCTCTCTGGCTGAGGTCTCACCCCAGTCTTCTCTCTTCCACCCCCCCCCCTCCTTGTAAAACTTGTCTTCCACAGTCCAGGAGTGGTTCTATCACTCCCTGGATTCAGATCACTCCCGGGCTCTCTATTAATTACAAGATGAAATGAATTCCCTAGTCTGACATATGATGTCCTTCAGTATCTGGCCTATGACCTCTCTTGAAAGCATTCCTCGTCTCTTTCTTGGACACACTAGAGCCTTTACAGTATTTCAACAAGCCAGGATCTTCTCAGACACCCCCCTTCCCACACACACACCACTGCATGTCTGGAATGCACAGTTCTCAGAGCACAGTGGTGATACACACTTATACGGGGCACAGGCTGGCACATATTAGCACATTGCTGACTGTGTGTATATGTGTGTGTAGACAGTCTGTGGTCTATCGAAGACAGTAAAGAAAGATGCTGACTGCTTGCTTTTTAGCCTTTTTTTTTTAAAAAAAGCAAATTTCTATTGTAAATAATTTAAAATTTAAAATTAAAAATTATAGAAATACTTTAAAAGGTTTTATTTCAAAAATCTATGTGATATATAAATATCTGAAGATATTTGGACATTATATGGACTAGTTAATTTATAAAATTGAGGGTGTTCAAAGCGTATGAAATCCTAACAGATTCTTTAGTAACCTCATTCAAGCTTGGTCATTAACTGAGTGCCTGACATATATGGTGACACTGTGTTCTATTTTAGAGATAGAAAAATAAGATGACATTAAAATATTTAAAATAATAGCATAAGTAATTAAAGTTTTTATTTGGGAATACACAGGAGTAAGGAGCTAAAAATAATTAACATTAAGTAATTTGGGATATACAACCACTCATGTTAAGCATGCTGCTATATCAATCCATAAATTTCCCTCAGATCTTCAAATGAGACTCCAGTGCTTCTAAACATAACCTAGCAACGGAGACATTTTCATGTCCTGTTTACATGTGGGGAAGCCTGAGGCCTAGAGGGCTGACACAACTGCCCGAGGTCTAGCTGGGGGCAGAGCAGAAAAGCACCCTGAAAACAAGTGGAACAGTCGGCATAATGAGGCTGACATGTACAAGTCACCGCATGCTAGGAGTCAGGGAGCACAGGAGGTCAATCACAGGACCTATATAAAAAAAGCTGGTCTCGGCGTCATCCCAGCCTATGGAGGCTGAGCCATGCAGCTTCTTGATGCTAGCCAGCCTTGCCAACCTAGGGAACCCCACCCAGTGAGAGAGCCTGCCTCAGAACCCAAGGGCAGCTTCCAAGGAATAACACCCAAGGTTGACCTCTGGGCTACATGCACTCACACATGAACACACCCACACACCTGCACAATAACCTCACCACCACACACATGAAAAGCTGGTGGCTGCACCTAAACCTGCAGGATGGGTGGGAATTCCTCCAGGGTCAGCTTTTCTGCTTTTATGAATAGATTAGTGATAGGGGTTTGATTCAGTGATAAAATAAGAAACTACTGTCAATAACCAACTAGTGTCAGACACCAATTATGTATTGATTTGCTTCTACATTCAAGGGTGTATTTTTACCTAAGAATATCTATTAGTGTCAGAGTATAATTGTCAAGCTAAATCATATATTATTATTAAATTTTGTCTGTGCTCTTTTCTTTCCTCCAATGTCATGTGAAGGGGGGAATTACACCCCCGCATGCCACAGGAGAGCAGCACTTAGTGAAGGTTACATTTCTGGAGACCTCAGACATCCTAGACACACCCAGGAGCTCCTTAGTAAGCAGGAAAGGTCTCGGAGCCTGGTAGCTTTCTCCCAAGCTCTTGCACTTAGTAAGAAAGGAGGAAATTATGTGTGAAAAGTGACAGCCAACAGTGGCCAGAAACAGCAGAGGACACAGACGAGCCTAACAGGCTAAGGTGAGTTAGAGAGGGCTCAGCCATTCCTGCTTATTTCTGTAGTTTATGACGTCCTTTCTGTATTGAAGAATAGGACAGAGACAGGAGCCGATTTGCAAGTGTGGTGGAGTTTTTGTTTCATTTTATTTAGCTTTAGTTTTGGCATTTAGAAAGACTCGATTATGCCTTCTAACTTTTGTCCGCCATGCCCCCTTAGTATGCCAGGTATCTGTGATGTTGATTGTGAAGTTTGCCAAGGAAGATGTGTTGTATTGACAACTTAGTGTGATCAACTGGGAAAATGGGAATTGCTCTCTGGACGTTTACAGAAATAGAGGGAGCCTAGAGAGTAAACCTGTTTTGAATGTTGTACCTTGAGTCTAATTCTAATATCATCACTCTGTCTACACCTGCTGCTCGCCTTGTATTTTTCATATTTGCAGGTTAGTTTGTAGTTAAGCATAAATGTTTTTCAGTGCAGATGTTTAAACTTGCTCTCTGCTCGCCAGAGAATTTTATAGTACCATGAGGTGACGATGAACATTAGTGGTCAGCCTGACAGAATCAAGACTCACTTCCGGGCCTGCGTAGGAGGGATTTTCTTGGTTATATTCATTACGGTGGGAAGACCCATCTTAACAGTGGGCGGGACCGTTTCCTGCATAGGGGATCCTTAACTGTTTAAATTGAGAAACCGCAAACACTGACCTAGGCTCATCCCTCTGTTTCCCTCCTGTGAATGCTGTGAGCAGCTGGGTCGGGCTCCTGTGCCTTGATGTCCTTACCATGGAGGACTGACTGACCTTGAACCGTGAGACACAGTAGGCCCTTTGTCCTTTAAGTTACTTCAGAATGATCTATAATCATAACAGGAAAAGAAATGAAGACAGATGAATAACATCTAAACTTCTTAAAATAAAAAGTCCAAAAAAGAGGTCTTTACCTCTTAACATCTTAGTAATATAGACAGAGGTCAGGAGGTGACGCTGACCATGAAGAGATTTGAAGGATATATAAACCTTTATTTAGCCTTTTCAGAATCGAGTTTTTTTATAGCACACACAATCACACATGCTCACACATGCATTTCTTTGCCCACGTCTCCTTATAACCCTGTTAGAGAGATATCATTTCCCAATTTAAAAATGTAGGAAAGTTCAGAATTCTAGCTTTCCATCCCCAGGAAGGTTTGAACCACAGCAAGGACCCCTGTTTTCCTAGTCTACTGCTCTTCTCCTGTCTCCTCTGCTCCCCCTTACTCCCGAAAAACAAGTCATGAGTAATGAATGCCCTTATCACTTATCTCTAATTTCAGTGATGATTAATCAGCAGCCCACACTTGGATGATACTAATCAAGTTATTTGTATAATGGCACCAATTTGGATCGTTACTGTGCGTATCTGCCTGACATGGGCTTGGCACCGGGCAATCAGCAAGCATGAGAGTGAAATCTGGACGGAAGCTCCTTGGGCCACTGCCTCTCTCCCTCGCCATCTCGTCATCAGACTCTGGCTGAGCAGGGCTTCCCGAGTTCAGTGTTTCCCCCAGAGGTTTAAAGGATACACCCCGCCCACCACTTGCTTTCTGACTGATGGATGATACAGTGAATAGCTCACCAATAAGGGCCAATTTTCCAGCTAAGACACTGTTGTTTCATATAATAGTCCAAAGCTGCTTGGTTTCCTGGTAGGAGATGTAAGATGAATGTGGCAGCATTATTCAGCATGATGATTATCATGGATTTACAGCTGTTTCTCGAACAAACCACATTACACACACTCGGGACAGACACTCTGGAATAAGAATGTGAAGCATCTCTCCCTTCCTGTCTCGCGACTTTCTGTGTCTGTAGTAATGTTGTTAGAAGATGGCATTCACCTGCAGTCTATATCTGACGTGCTCCAACTGATAGCCCTACGTGCTTGTCCTGTCGGTTCTAAGCTTTAAACCTGGAAGGTTTTCAGTGGCTTTTGTTGGCAGGAAGAAATGAACGAAGAGCTGTAGATAGAGATGGCCATTACAGTCAATGTTTGGTCACATAGACTGTTGATACTAATAAATGCCCTTGAAGCCGGTACTGTAATTGCCTGAAGCTGGAGCTAAGTGCTGAGCCTGGGTCAGTCTGCAGAACAGACATCTCCTCCCTAAATACGAAAGACCTGATTTGTGGGCTCTGGTTGTGGAGCTGATTTTATCAGTATTGCATATTGGATCATGCCTATTGCTGATAGATGGGTTGCTTGGCTTCGGAATCCTTTCTGTGCTGGGCATGTTGTTTGATTTTATTGCTAAGTCATAAATGAGATGCTGTAGAGTCTTCCATTAGTTCCCTCTGTTCTTTTACATCATAAAATGTAATGTCCTTTCAGCTACATCACTGATACAGTGGGGTTGTTAGTGCAGCGGGGCTAGGGTTAAACAGAAAGGATCAGATCAATCATTTCTCAGTTGTCTTGTGTGCCATCAGAAGATAAAAAACAACGTGAGAGTATAGTAAGGTTTAAATGAGACGATATAAAACAAAACATAATACCTCACGCATTGAAAACACTCTTAAAAATTAGCTGTTTTTTATGCAGATGACCTGAACAATGGTCCCTCTAGATAATAGTGGGAGTTTTCTTGATGCTAAAAATTTAATAGTAGCAAGCACTTTAGAAAAATTTGGTTTTCTTGCCTCTAGACATAAAGAACAGCAGCCACTTCCCTTTTCTTCTGTAAATGTGTAGTTCCTCACTGTAACCTTGTGACTTTAAATATCTTATACTAATTGTTAATCTTTTAACCCCATAGACAAACAAAAAGAGGAGGAACCTCAGCTTTTAGTGAGTTGAAGCAAAAGTGACCTAAGTTCAATCATCAATCATCGTACCTTTTATCAGATGGGAAATGATACTGAGTTTGGTGTTTAAAAGTAGGGGGGTTGCCTGTGCTATCTCCATTGAGACTGAAGGCTGGCATTCTACAGAAATTCAGTTTGGAGAATTTTGTTGAGGCATAACTGGTAAGGGCAAGTGCTGAGTGGTACCCATCTCTGCTGTAGTTACTGTACTTACTGCTTAGGGGGACTACAAAGGCATGTTCAGTCCAACTGACTACAGCAGGCAGCCGTTCCTGTGGTCTTTGTGCCTTTTATTTCATTAGGAAAATTCAACATTGTATTTTTGTTGTAGCCCAGCCATGGCTACTGTGGTGTATATATATACTAAGTAGTTGGCTGCAAAGTTCTTTTCTGGGTAAGATGAAATCCATACAGGAACAGCAAAATATAATGCTTTTGCTTTTGGGTGGCTGTCAAGTGCTTTAACAAGTAATTTGAATCTCAATCATATAAACCCTTCATTTCCGTTGGGGATAGCTGTGGTTTTAGAAATGGAGACAGTTCTGTTGCTTGAATTAAACCAACCCTTTCCTGTCGTCTCAGACTTCAGCTAATCTGGGGGCCCAAGGTTCCACACGGAATAGGATGTGCTTCTTCCACTCTCCGCTGCTAGCTATACAGTCAACCCCTGTTTTTGTATACAATTTTCTCCAGCGTGGCCCCACGCTTGTGGACTGCAGGGGCATGGACAGCCCACTCTCACTCTGCAGAGCCATCACTGAACAGTCCCAGGGAATGGAATATGTCTTATTATCAGCTCATTAGCAAAGAGGCTGACACAGAAGATCAACAGTTGGCCGTCAGCACAGCTCCATTTTGTCTGGGAGAAGTGTAATGCATTTTGAAATGCTGGCGTAGCAGCCAGCCTTGAGTTGGACTGAAGCAGAACCATCTAACCCCGTCCTTTCTTCTTTCGCCATAAACGCGCATCGCAGAATCGAGCCCATTTGAGGAGAAATCACTTGCTCTGCCAACACAATTAGTTTTATAAGAAGCCGCTGTCTTCAGATTGTTCTTCTCCAAAGTCCAAGTTGGCTGACTGCAGTTATTTTTTAATTAATATTTTTAAGAGCTACCCTCCTTCTCCCAAGAGCCTCTAAGCAGATTTAACAGGCTTAAAAGGCCTCTTTCACAAGGTGGCTTCAATGCCATCTCCCAAACAAATAAAACTCCTTTTGAGGACCCTGGGTTTTTTGTTTTGTTTTGTTTTCTATCTAAAGCCTGCCCAGTGTGTGTGGGGGGGGGGGNGTGTGTGTGTAGGGGAAGTTCGTCATGGTTATTCAATATGTTATCTTGTGGCTAAAGGATAAGACCCTGCTCTCCAGCCAGGAGAGTAAATAAAAGGAGGTAGGGGAGTCTGGGTCCCTCCCCTTTCAGCATGAACAGCCGCAGGATTCAACGATCATTCCTAACCTTTATGGTTTATTCTTTACATTCTTGTTTCTTTTGTTGATGTCAGTTTCTTTAGTGCTTGCATTTTAATTGAAAAGCTAATTCAGACCTTCGGGTTTCATGGCTGGTACCACTCCCGAGACACATTCAATGTGGTGGCTCATACCTCCTCCTTTTAGGGATCAGACAACCTTAAACCTTAAGCGTCATAATGGGCTTGGCCGTTTTAGTGGTGTAGGCTCTGATTAAAAAGTTATTGAACTTGGGGTCTTTCAAAGGGATAGATGTTAATGTGATGGTTGAAATTGAAACAGCACAGACACACATGCTCTGTAACTACCTTCTTTGTCACCATCTTGCTTGAAAAGAGTCTTCATGTGTCTAATCAATGCTTCCTTTCACAAAAGAGATACCCATTCCATGTAAATGCAAGTTGTACTGTACTTGACCTCAGTTCTTCAGCCTGCATGCTGAAAACCAATAGACAAAATGGTAAAAATAGCTGGGTGCGTATTCGTCTTTAAAGTTGAGATTCCGGTCACCTTTAGTTTGGCATGGTATAAGGATCATTCCCCTGGGAGGGGAAGGCAGAAATAACTCGTCTTGCAGCTGAGATGAAAGCGTTTCATGGGGACAAGGAAAACTTTACATAATTCCTTACAGTAACTTTTCTCCTATTTTAAAGCCGGACAGACTACTTGTCAGTGTGTAAGGTCAGGATAGAATTATCAAAAATCTCTTCAGTCTGGAAGATGTTTTGGCCTTAGATCTTTCAAAAACCCCGGTGCAAGTGCTGTGAAGGCGAGCTCTTGCTGTGCTGTTTCATAGCTGCCTCCACCCCAAGGAACTTCAAAATACAAGGGAGACAGGGAGAAGCGGGATTTGCAGAATCAAGCCTTTGTGCCTGCCCCTTGGTTTTAGCTTATGTTCATGGAGACCTGAGCTGCATGCGTTGTAGCAAGCCACCTCCTTGGGTGTCTGCATCCTCAGCCATGCTCCCTTCCCTTGCATTTTGAAGTTAAAGGTGAAATTCCATCCTTAACCCCCTTTTGGTTGTCTGAGCTATGATTAATGAACTATACGTGATTCCCTGCAGACCTTTCAGAGGGTGGATGAAGGATGGAATTTCAGCCTTTAAAACAAACAAAGAAAGGACCACGCCTTATGCTTAATACAGCTTTTAAAATTAATGTCCATTTTGGATGCCAAGAAAACAAAGGGAATTTCTCAAAAGTGAGTGCAGCTTGCCACAACAGGCCTTAATTGGTGTCAAGGAGATGTTAGGATGAATGAGGAAGTGCCCATTTAGCTGATAAGACTGAAAAGTGGGACCTTGTTATGAGCTGTCATCTCAGCATGTATTTAAACTATAGCAAAACTGAAACATATTTGCCATATAGATCATAATGACTCCAAAGGAGCCATTATGCTCTATTATGTAATTACATAATCAAAGCATGCATAGTAATCAGCTTTTGGAATTCAATGCTAATCAAACATACCTATACTATGTGTTTAAGCTAAAATAGAGAGCGTTAATTTGCCATTAGTCAACTAAACAAGAATGTGTATACGGAATATTCATGGATAGCTTAATGTTGTGTCAGATAGTTTTTGTTTTGTATTCAGGGGAAATCAACAATTTTAATTGAAGAAAAACTAGCACCAAGGAAGATTCCTCTTTATCTTGCCGTTCAGAAATTTGCCTCACCTTTTACTGATTATAAAGGAGATTAAGGGTAAATTCAATCTTTTTCCCTTCTATAAGCTCAAGCGACACAACAGAAATTTTAGAGCAGTGAATACTTAGGACTGTCTGGCCACCTGTATGCATAGAACACAGTCTTAGAAATGCTACCTAAAACCATGGCAAAGCCTTCAAAACAGCAGCAAAAAGTTAGCATTTATCGTTTTTATAATTAGAACAAAATCATTGCATGCCGTTTAGAAACAGGGGAGAGGAGGCCCTTCTAGGGGCTCGGTCAGGACATATGTCCTGTCCCCGTGGTTTGTGGCGCATCTCTGTACAGAGCAGGTCTGTCAGGAAGAGTTGTTCTTGGAAGTTTCTTTACCTTGTCCAGGTAAAGAAGGTGGCACAGTGTTTGGGTTAGTGTCAGAGATCTTTGACCATTTAGTTACTGCTTGTCTGTAAGCTCACGGCTGTGTGGCTTGTGGTCATAATTGTTTTGACCATTAAGAAGATGAAGCTGGTCAACATTCCAATTTTCTTTTTTGGAACAGAAAAACATGGATGGGGATCAAAGAGGTTAACAGAAGCCTTGTGAGTCACAGACAGATTGATTGCTTTTGATTTTAAATAAATATTCAAGTATTCATGAAGCTTGGGATATTGCCTCCCTTAAAAATAAAAACATTGTATTTGTTTTGAAGAGGTCATCCCCCTAACCTTTAATCCCCACTTGATGGAACTCTCTTTTGGGACATGGCTTTCACTGTCTCTCACCAATATGTGGCTGACTCAAAATGTTACTGTCGTGTTTAAATGGGACTGAATTCTTTCATCAAAAGCCTTCGTGGCTTGAACTTCAAATAATTTATTTTCAAATTACTTTTACTGTAATTCTTATTAATTCAAATAGGTTTCTGATTTGATATAAAACTCTGTAAATGTAGGGAACAGTTTAATGAATTGAAAGATAGGATTGAGTCTTTTAAAGGAAATGTACAAAATATGCTGACAATAATTGCTTAGATAGAAATCAAATCTTAATGGCTTTGTTAATGATTTGTAGCGCACACTGTGTTTACGTTGACTTGAGGGAACATACGCAGTTAGAAAGATTTCTCCCTCTGCGTTTCAACAGAATCTTAATTTTTTGTTTCCTTTTCTGAGACATTCTCATTTCTCTGTTCTGGCTCTGGGAAACTTTAGCTAGAACTGCAGTGTTCTGCTTGTCATATGGTCGCACTCGGTCAAGATGGGCTCTCTCCTTCTGCACTGGGCACTTATTTAACAGGTGGTAAAGATAGGATACAATAGAAGTGAGCAGAAGTGGTAAGTCAGGTCACTCAGGGCTACCACAGCAGTCAAGAATAAGCTTTCCAAAGGCATGCAGGTGCTTTGCTCCTTTAAAAGTTTCAAACTTTGATGCCTCTTGGACAATAGGAATGTACAACCTCAAGTCTTTGATTGCTGTAAACCTTCCAAATCTGGCCTTGGGGAGGTGGTGGGAAAGAGCGCTTGCTGGTCAACATGAGGACCCGAGTCTGAATCCTCATAACCCACATAAGAACTGGGCGTGGCTACTTGTGCCTATAACTGGGGGGCTAGGGAGAGACAAGCAGTCCTGAGGCTCTCTAGACCACCAGCCTAGCAAAAACATGGTTAGCTCCAGGTACAGTAGGAACCCTTGAATCACCCGTCATCCTTCTTTGGCACACCTGCTGCACTGGCTCACAGTCCTGCACACAAGTACATGCATATGTGCGCACAGAATTTAAGAAATACACTTTCCGGGACTGTAGTAGGAGCTTTTAAGTCCCTGAGTTCATCATCATCAGGGTGAATTTTCTTTTAGCCATCCACATTGGGGACTTGGGTGCCTCCTGTTTAGACAGTAACCCTGCCAAGTTAATATTAAGGGTTCAGTTTTTCCTAGAGCAGAGATGGAGACAGAGTTTCTCTAATATGATGTAATTGCTGAGGGAGAAGGCTGGGGACTTAAGTGTCGCTTCTTTGTGCAAACCACCCTCTCGGTTAAGTGTCATGGTGCCCCTCTGTGTGTGTGGGTAGGTGGGAGTTTCCATAGCTGCCATAGCATTCGCTGAAATCTGGTTTAACTGTGACTTGTCATTTTGTTATGTGCTTGACAGGGAAGACGCCCCCAGTTTTATTTGTTTTATTGTTTTATTTGTTTTATTTGTTAACAGCCGGGCAGCAAGGGCGAGAGCTCTGGGCATTGGCAAATGCCCACTGTGCCCTGGTAATAAAGGCTTTCTCTGGAGGCAGACTGTGCTGAGTGCTGAAGGGGGAGGCAGTAGTAAACAGGTATTTTGCATTCAGGACGGCCTCTCTCTCATCTTGAAGTGTGTAATTGTGCTCAGGATAAATTACGGGAATAAAAAAAAAATCACAAGTTGCTCATAAGGAAATAACCCTCTTTCAAAACAAGTAAAATTTTCAAAGCAGAGACAAAGGGACCTTAGCAACCAGTTCTGAGATGTTGGCTGGTAAGCAGGGCAGTAGGGAGGGAGTTGTCTTCCCGAAGCAGGTTCTAACACTCCTCAGCTCAGCCACTTCGCTGAATCACACCAGGCAACTTCCCCAAACCAGGCTCTGCAGTTCAATCTTTATGGTAGAAATACTGAAAACACCAGAAGTCTGGGAAGCGGGAAGCAGCTAGTGCCCCGCCCTGCACTGGGAACACCTCAGTTCTTCTTCCTATTTCTCACTTCCCACCTCTGGCTTTGAGATCCTGTCACTTGTCACTTCTGTAAGGATGGATAGGTTGCTGATTAAATGGACAGGGATGGAGTCTAGCATTTTGTACAATGCCACCTAAAGGGAGTATTTAACAAAATGATGTTTAGAAAAGTCTCTGAGAAATTATATTAATTGCCAACCACTAATAAAGAACTTATGTCCCAACACCAGCCCTGTCAAGCTGCTATCAGGGTCACTGGTAGTCATCAAAGGAAGTTTTACCTTTTGTAAACAGTAAGCTTTCTTGTCACTGTAACTGCCCAAGAAGTGTCTGGTTTAATGGAGGATGCTTGCTCATGAATGAAGGGCTCTCTTTGGTTCAGGTCTTTGTTTTTAGGAATTACAGAGCAACTCTGAAAGTTAGCCAGGTGTGGTGGGGCATGTTTATAATCCCAGCACCCTTAAGTATAAACGAGGAAAATTGCCATAAATTTGAGGATAGCCAGTGGTACATAGCTCGTAGCAGACCATTCAAGAGCACACAGCAAGACTCTTTATGGAAGAACAAACTACAGGGCTATCATGATGAGATGCCTACTGCCACGCCTGAGCAATTTGATCCCTGGAACCTACATGATGGAAGAGAATAACTGACTCCAGAAAGTCCTCTGGCTTCCACATGCACACAAGAATAAGTAAGTAGAACTATGTGAAGAAAAATAGACAACAGAAACCCTGAAAGTTACAGGAAGCATCCCTATAACATAACAACTTCTGGTCTAAATTAAAATTCAGTTTGATTCTGTCTCCCAAACTTCATCCAAATACACCAATTAGCGGTCGAAAATGTCTACACATGCCAGCCACTGCTCCACCCTTGAAATAAATTACCTGGCTGTTAACAGCTTCATTTAATGGCTAGATATTTGTACCTGTTTGATTTCTTTTCCCCCAGAACACATACTGTTCCTGCCTTGACAGTATGTCAGCTAATTGAGTTTTAGAAAACTCTGAAGGGTTTTAAAATGCATTCTTTAAGGAAGATACCCAAGTTTTGTGTTTCTCTCCTGCTACACATGAGATTGCATTTTGTGACAACCTAATTGTCTCAACATTCATTTCAAGAGGGAAATTTATCAAGTCATAGTATGTACTCTTCCTGTTGGAAGACATATTGGAGGATGTGAGCAGCAATCATTTTTACATAAAGGCTTCGGGCAGTAGAGTACTGACACACATACTGTATTTTCCTTGCTGTCACTCAAGTCCTTTGCCTCAAATAAATAGGTCATTATTATCCCATTGCAGCCATCTATGGTGCCTCAAAGTATGGGGCTCTGTTTAATATAACTGCCATCCAGCTGACCTGTATAATTTATGGGTGATTTTTTTAAAAGGACATTCTTGGGCCACCATCATCAGCCAAAGCACTTTGATGTCTTTCAGCCAAATATTTCATTATCACATAATTTCCTGTATTGGTACTACAACCATATTAGAAGTTGACTTTTTTCTTAGACACTGGATATTGGCCTTAATAATTAAAAACTAATAACTCCATGACGTTGACAGCATCACCATGGGTTTGCAGTTTAGCACAGCTAAGACAAAAAGTTTACCTGAGCGACTTGATAAATGGACAGGTCAGATAGTACCCCATTTTAAGTAGTAAGTAGGAATGTATGGATTGTGTTATAAAAAGGAAACAGAAACAAAAACAAAACATCTTTGATTTTGTCACTACCTTTGTTCTTAAAACCCAAAACCGTGCTTCACTCCTTGGCTCCTAACCGCCAACACAAAGGCTACTATAGTTACAGTAGCCTCCTCTCTTAATATTCTACAGTGCCGGAGAACTTCCATGTAGAACTAAAATTAAAGCCAATCATTATTTCCACAGGAACCGTCTTATTAGAACAGGGCGGAATTAGAGGCAGCTTTAAATCTCAGGAGCTTTAGTTAGTATCCAAAGGGACTGGTGCCCCTCAGCAGGCAGCCTCTGCACGCGTAGAAGAAATCCCTACCTGTCCCAAGAAGATCCTATTTGGTAGTCCGCCCCCTAAAGGCAAGCCCCTGTCTTTAGCATCGTTTTACCCTCTCATTACTCGGTGTCATTTTTCCTTAATTTCCATGCCTGACTAAGTTACCCATGCAAACATACGGTGTCCTGTTCACACTTACCCATGGCCAGCACGTCCACCTTGAAAAGCTGGCCTGATTGGCAGGAATTCCCGTCACCTTAGTCTTGGCTCATATCTGGGAATAACCCATTCCTTCCTGCTGGGTTCTGAATTCTGTGCTTGTTACCGGAATCCATACAGGAAAAGCAAGCCCTTCACTGTGTTTTCCGATCCTTCTCCACTCTGTTACTCTGTGCTAGCGTTCTGCACCCTCCAAGCTTCCCCAGTTCAGTCTCACTCTATCCAGCCACATAGGCCTGTGTCCTCACAGCAGGCCTCATTTCCAGGGTCATGGAGCTCAAGGTCAAGTTTCATTTGGGTTTGCTCTACAAGCACCAGACATTTCGTTTATCTGTAGCTCTAATAATCCCCCCCCCACACACACACACACACATTCTTCTAGTTTCCTCTCTTCTAATCCTCTACCAGGGGCCAGTCTACTTCTAGGCTGATTTGGCTTTAAGGCATCTTAGACACCCCATCACACTTTCCTGCCAGGAAAGGATCCTTCAGAAGAAGTGTGATAGCAGGTGGAAATCCTCCACTTATTCTAATTGTGCCTCTATTTATGCTGCCTCCAGTTTTGTATTCTTTAAAGGAGCATTTATCTTTGACCTTTGCTTCTTGATGTGACAACATTTCTTCAAGGACTGAAGAAGACACCCTAAGCCGATACATGGCCGGCTACACAGAGAGTCCCTGCAGAGCAGGAACCCTGAGCCGGTGTTCTTGCTGTATTTGCTGCTCCCACACATGATAATGGCTTACTACGTGTGGGGATTTGTGGTCTAGAGAATGATGGCGGTGATGGTGATGATGATGGTGACTGTGGTGGAATGATGACGGCCATGATGATGATGTGATGGAGACAGTAATAGTGACGACAGTAGTAGCAGCTACCATCTGTTTAGTTTGAGAAGCCAGACGTGGTGCCAAGTGCTTTGTGTTTATAACAACTCTGTGGGATAGCTTTTAATGACTGCCCCCATTTTGTAGATGGGAAACTGGCTCGGGTATGGTAGATAAATTTCCTGATGTAAGAACAGTCTGTCTTCGCCTTTCTGGACTGACTGTTACATCTGCCGCCTGTAAACACACTTTTTGTTTGGGAAATTGACATTAGGTGTCTTTTGTATACATCTCAGCTCCCTAAAGGCTGGGACAGCATCCCAGACTTCCCTGCCTCCTGTTATGGCAACCACAGAATCGAACACTTCACAATTCCTTATCTTCTGCTTCTAAATTGAACTTCCACCTAGTGCTGTGGATCTTTTCACACATTTGGGAGATGCTCTGGCTCCTGGAACAAATCTTGTTGCTGCAAACTAGTGCAGCCCTAAAGCTAAGCCTTGTATCAGTGGATCTGAGAGCTCTCACATTTTGACATGTTCTGAAAATGTTTTAGTGGCTGAAGGGGTTATCTGCAGGGAGGATGGTGAGCTCAGAGCTGCCTGAGACTTTGGGTGAGTTATAAAGGTGTGTTTCTGAGAGCTGAGTCAGACTCTCCACTGGAGACCTTCTGGGTTGTATTGAGGTCCCAAAGAGCCAGTCTGGTCCTCATGCCCACACATGTCTGTTGCGAATGTCAGCATCTGCTAACTAGACAGGGTCATGTTTTGAACCTTCTTGCTTCAGTTAAATGACCCTTGAGTTTGGCTTGACTCAGGGTATGTGGTCTAAGCTTGGCCACACTTTCCCTCTTCTGGGTGGGAGATCTTCAACGTTCACACAATCACCACACTGGTTTTTCTGCTTTCATCTCAGCACACTGCTTGGCAGTTCAAAATACTGGAAGTTGGGAGCTCAGTACCCCTCACTTTGAGCCATGACAATTCCAAGCTTAGTTGTTTCCTAACCAAGCTCTGCCTTAGTTTGATGACTCGTTTTGTGAACTAGGAAGAAAAGTATTTAGGGCCATATCAGACATTACTTCTATAGTGCGTTTCTCACTTCTTTCTCTTTGGTTGGTCTCACTGACTAGATGTCAAGTGATGGGGGTTCCGTCTGACCTTTTTCTCCCTTTTTTTGAAGGTGATGGACAGAATCTGTTTACTAAAGACGTGACAGTGGTCGAGGGAGAAGTCGCAACCATCAGCTGCCAAGTCAATAAGAGCGACGACTCTGTGATTCAGCTGCTGAATCCCAACAGGCAGACCATTTACTTCAAGGACTTCAGGCGTAAGTTTCCACCCCGCAGTAGTAGATGCCAACTTTTTTACCTCTGTGTTGTCTTGATAAAGAGATTGCCAAGGCCACCTTTTTCTAATTTAATGTTAGATGCTTAAAGTTTAGTCAATTCTTTAGAGAGAAGAAAGAGACAGGCAATCATAATCTTTCTACTTAATAGAAACCTTGAATGGTCCCCTTTAAAAGTCTTACTTTGCAATAGGAATTGATTGTAGTAATTCAAGGTGAATTGCAATCGAGTCCCAAATACTTAGCTGACACAAACAACTCAAATAGGGTAAGGCAAGGAAAATATAGCATTCTGATAGGGAATCTGTTTGGTTTAAAGATTAGCATTTTCAAGGCAATCTATATCTGTAATGGCAGGACCAGATCTTTCACCGTAGTCTCTGCTGTACAGAGATAGCCATATGCTGAGATCCATTCAAATGCAATTTAACAAAGGCCAGCCTTTGAAACGGAATTGGTTATGACACCAATGGCTCATACGGTTGCTGTGGCTTCGCAGGACACCTAACTGTGAAGCAGTATCCACCAAGCCTGTTTTCCACTGCTTGACTCCTGTTCACTCCCAATATTTTGGGTCATTCTGTCGGGAAAAGTTGATAAACAAGGAACATTTAAAGGGACTAAAGAAGAGCCAGTGCATAGCATGGCTCAGAAGCTAGAGGTACTTGTACCAAGCCTGACCACCTTAGTTCCATTTTCAAAATCCTCATGGTGGAAGGAGAAGCCAACTCCACAAAGTGGTACTCTGAATTTCACATGCATGTGGCACTAATAACCTTTGCGAAAATTCATAAGACGTTGAAAAAGATCTTTTGCATTAAAAAAGAAGCCCACATATGGTGCTTTTTTGGTGATTCCAATTTCCTGTTTGGGATCTGAACAGTTTCCTACTGTTAGGCAGACATACCTAAAAAACTGTAACCAACTAAGGCCTCTAAAGGCTCTGGATCAGGCTGTCCCACCTCAATTCATATCCAAGTTAAATAGTCTGATATAACATGTTAAAAATTGGTATTTTATATTTTGCTTTAAAATTACTTTTTGTTCTGTTTTCTTTAATAATTTGGACCCACTGGGTTTTTTTGTTTGTTTTTTGGCTTTGTGTTTTCTTTCTAAAAGTACTTTTATTTCTGATCCTCTTGTACCTACCTGAGAGAGCCTGGCATGTTGTACAGTGCACTCAAAGCCTGCCTCTGCATAAGTTTCTTTAGGATAGGTCACTAGGGTTATTTGTCTGCATGGAGCTACTGCAGAAACCTAAAATAGCACCAAATACACACAGAAAGATTTACATCATTTCCATTCAGCAGCTGTTTTTCTCCATCTGACTTTTCCTCTTGCCTAGTTAGGGAAATAGATTGTCCGTCATCTTTTGCACAATTACTGACTGTGTTTTGTTCCACAGCTTTGAAGGACAGCAGGTTTCAGCTGCTGAATTTTTCCAGCAGTGAACTCAAAGTGTCACTGACAAACGTCTCAATTTCGGATGAAGGGAGATACTTCTGCCAACTCTACACCGACCCCCCACAGGAGAGCTACACCACCATCACAGTGTTGGGTAAGACATGCTTCTTAGTCCCCGGGAGCCAGTGGGATGACCCACGCTACCAAGTGTCTTCCAGTACAAGGACAGGGTTAAGAGTAGGTCTCACTGTTCCAACTTGTTTTAGGGAGAATCACCACCCACCTTGCTGAATTTTAAAAATAGCCTGTTCTACCAAATCCTCTAAGGAAGAGTCCCTGGCCTTCTTTATAGATTCCACCTGCTCTTGGATGTCAACCCTCAAGCTTCAGCAATGAGGATGAAGAGCGGTTAAAGCCCTTAAATGAATCACTCCCCGCATGAAACGGCATTACTTCTAATTGTCCCAAGATTTCCCTTCTTCTGTGCAAGAGACGGGGAGATGGCTCCCATGGCTGTAGCTATGGAGTGTACCCATGGCAAAGCTCAGATATCTTGTGATGATTTTCCTTCTGACTGACATCCTTATTCAAATGTGCTTTATCCCTTCCTCTTTGGCTTTATTTATATATTGCCTATTTATTACTGATATCCCAGCTCATGCTATGGAACAGAAAACCTTCCCCATGAACACATTCTTTGCTACCAGGTGCAACCATCAGACATAGGCAGTTGAGAGTGGCTTACCTGGAAACAGCAGAGAGCTGTTGGCAGGCTGTGAGGTCACCTCCTGTGCTTGTGATTTTTCACTGAGATCCCAGTGGCCAAGGTGATGGTTTATGTTGTGTTACAGTCAGCAGGTATCTCTCTGCTGAAGGGTCTGAGTTCACTGCAGTTAATACAGACACACACTCTGGTGCATTACAGGAGCTGATCCGGGGTTTTGGAACTGAATTTTCAAGGACATAATACTGTAGAGTGAGGCAGGATCTCTGATTTACACCTTCAGGAAGATGATGAATCAAAGTCTATTTGAGGCAGCAGGCTGCAGCTTTTTGGTGTAATGATATGAAGATTAAAGAGGAAAGATAAATATGAAGGACATTTTCACTGGGTGTGTGCACATATATGTATTTATGAACGTACATATTGAGCTGCTTCCTCATTGCTTTATTTAAACACAGCTGTAAAAGGGAAAATATTTTTAATTCATTAAGCCGACTATGTGCCCAGAGCCTGCATATATTTTTGACATGACTGATTGTGCTTTTAGAAAGTCAGGCTTAACGTCTGGCCACACAGTTTCTAGTGTGGACTATGTGCGGGCACCTATAGCATGCACGTGTGTGTCTGTCACTTCCAGATTTGATCTGTGCAGGGTCTGCATGGAAAGTCTGCTGGAGTGTTTTGGTATGGTGCAGATGAAGCAGATTGCCGGGAAACATTTGAAGTTTCCCGTATCTGCTTGTCTACTCGTGTGTGAATACAAACATGTGAAGGCATGTGTGACTTGACCATCTACACCTGAGCCTCCATCACTTGCAGCATCTCCACAGGGGTGATGGCAAAGAAACAGAATATACCCAGGACATTTTGTATTTTCTGAATTTTTTTTTACTACACAGACCTTTGGTTTTGGTATTTTAATTTCACAGAAAAAAAATATTAACAGAGATAAGCCATTCTGCCAAGGTTACAAAGCACACAAAAAGAATTAATAATCGAAGGAAAGCACCTGAGTTCAATCCCCGGAATATAGACATGATATCATGCACTTGTAGTTCACACATTAGCGAGGCAAGCAGATGGATCCCTGGGGCTGGCCAGCCAGTCTAATGTTCTCGGAGAATCCCAAGCCACCGAGAGACTTGTCTGAAAAAACAAGGTAGATAGTGCCTGAGGAACAATGTCTGAGGGCTAGTCTCCACATGCATGTGTTGTACACAAAGACAGGAACATGTGCACGTGGATACATGTGCGTGCATGTATGCATGCGAGCACACATAGCATTAAACCCTAGGGATGAAAACAGACCTTACTAATCTGCCTGACAAGCGCTGGGCCTGGTAACATGGGTCAATTTCAGTTAAAGCTCAAGTGCTGTGTTTCAGGACATTCCGGAGCTTCACATTTTGTTTTCAGGAGCACATCTTTTGGACCATTGCAAAACACTGCTTCCTGTCAGTTATTGGTGTCTGGGGCATTTATTCTAAGTCACAGTCCTACGCTAGTTCAACTGTGCGTGTACCCTTTGCTTGGATCAATTGCCAACATATAGACTCCTGAGAGGCATCATGGCTGCAATCCATTTGGAGGTCTCATTATTCTAGAAGTAATAGGATCCTGCTTGTATTTTATAGAGGCATTAACTTAAGTGTACTTGAAAGTAATACTAGTCAATGTTCTTTTTGCAGATATTATGCATTCATTTAATATTCTTTCCATTGAAGTTACTCTAGGATTCCTTGACAGAGTAAAATTGTTGTCATCAGTGTGAGAGTCTTTCATATTCCAAAATCTGACAATTTCCACTCATACACATTCAAACCTTCCTCCTAAGGTTTAGAGTTTTAGATATTATAATGAATGAAGAATGATATATTAGCATCTCCGTTGCTATCCATGGCGCTCTAAAAAGGATTCCATATATACTTACACAGCTGTCAAACTCCTCGATAGGTTGAAGATGCTCATTTTAGTGCATATGACTATTAGTTATTTAATTCAGCAAAAACTTTAGCATACTTATAAGATACCGAGATGAGTGTTTGTGAATGGCTTCTATGCTATTCTGTAGTTACATTATGTTTAGATTTCATCTGTGCAAAACCCGAAAACTCTCCTGCAATAGTTTCTTGTGTATTCAGGTGCCATGTGGACCATTCAGTCCTTCCACTTGTGACGAGTTCATGTCCTTATCCAAGCACACAATGTGGTACTCTTAATATTCTGTTCATAAGAGGAGATGAACAAGAGAGAGAAGACGCTGTGCTGCAAAGAAAGCAGTTACTGATAATAGTAGCTAATATTATTACAGTCCTGTCCTCCTAAGATTAGCGCTCATTCTTAAGACTCCAGGAACGGGAGAACCTAATTATTTTAAAGGGTCTTAGAGTGAGATCTCACATACTGATCAGCTTTAAGACTCCTCTTTTGTGGTAATTAATGTGACTCATCTTGATATTGCTGATTTTTTTAATGTTGTAGGCGTAATGTTTATAATTAGCACCCTTATAGGTTTGAGGTTAGCTAAGAAGAACCTTGACATTCCAGGCTGTTTTCTAGTGCTTCCCTGTGGGTGATTTTTCATTCAGGTTTTCCTCTGCATGCTCCTTGCCAGACAGATCTGTGGTTGTTTCCATTAATGGCTGCAGGCAGCTCTTACTAGCATTGTCTGTTTAGTGGATCGTATATAAGTGTGTTCTCTGGCTAGCAACAGTTTTAATTCATTTTTCTAGAAATGGATTTCATACTTTACTGACCTCTTTTATATTAGAATAGGCATTATTAAATCAGGGTGAAATTAAAGGGGGAAAAAACAGGATAGGATTAATAGGCCAAAAGAATTTTTTCTTCTCCAAGCTTCTGTTCTTAGAAAGGCAAATTTCTCCTCACTTGTATTGTCCAATTCTTCATTGCTCTTTCAGAGTCCAAGAAATGTCGACCCCTGTGAGTGTTTCTAATTCAGACTGAATAAGGGTTTCTGCATAGGGGTAAGAGTCCAAGAGAACTGCCTTTACAACATCAAAAGTGTACCTCATTATCAAACCTTATCCTTGTAACCAGACGGCTCCCACCCCACTTGCCTCTTTCTTCTTCTGCTCTCAGCAAAGAGGAGCAATACTGATCCCACCCTTGAGAAAACTGTTTATGAGCTTGGGAAAAATCATTGAGCTATTTCTCAAAATGATGACCTCAACAATATGTTAAGTTTATTGTTCTTTATGCGGGCATATTTTCCAGCTTTTGGAGTTTTCTACACTTTTCACTTGGCTTAAGGTAAAGAAGATGCCAACTGTACAGGAAGGTGATCCTGGGAACAAAAATAGACTGAGATTACTCTGAAGGTCTTAGGGACATAGTGTATCTGTGGACAACAGAGGTCACAGCAACACAGCTAAGACCAGTGGGGCAAAGTCAGATACAAACCTTACTGACTGTCAAGCTCTCAGCCCCCAAAGTCAAAAGGTGCTGTTCATGGATTTTCCTGTCTTGTGTGCACCATCTTGTTTTTTATTTCCTTGCTTTGAATTAGCAGACACTGTCGTTGATGTGGGAGGAACAGACACCATCTTTAGGACCAAATGGAGGTAGTAAAGGCTTTCCACCAAGAGATGCCATTGGAGATTGTTACATTTGAATGTAAATTGTCTGTTATGGCTTTGTATATTCTGTTTTTTTTTTCAACAACTGGCATGCTTTGGGGAAGTGATCAGGTCTTGAGGTCTCTGACTTAATCAGTGAATTCATCCTTGGATTGATTTGTAACATGATAGCATCTGTGAGAGTGGTAAACCGTGGGATATAGGGACTCACTGAGAGAAACATGCCATGGGAAGCATGTCCTTGGAGCGACATCTTCTTGCCCTGGCCCCTTCTAGGTCCATTCTACTTGCTTCCTGTCTGCCATGACATCCTTCGCACAGCTCCATCACTGTATTGTTCTGCCCAGCTGTGGGCCCAGGAACACAGATTCCAGTCACCAAGAACTGAAGCCTTTGAAACTGTGCACTGAAAGAAGTAGTTCTGCTTGTCTTTGTTTTATTTAGGTGTTTGGCCAACACAAAGAAAAGCAACTCAGAAAGAAATGAGCAGTTGGTGGAGGTTATAAGAGGCCTGGGGTGAGGAGTCTTTCTGTCTCTTCAGATCCACTGTAAAACACGAGAGAACAAAGGCAAGGTATCCAGAACACAGAGCATGACTGGCAGACTGTGTGGACACCACGCTCCACTGAGACTTAGACATCCGTGTGGAGCCGCAGCACCCCCTGGATCTGTTCCCATTAAGAAAAGCCCTTGATTCTGAGTGCCCATCAAGGTGTCTCTCCCAGGGTCATGAAGTGGGAGAAACACTGCATTCCGAGGGGATTCCAGCATGGTCAGTCGTTTTAGCCATTTGCCCTCTCTTGTGTCCTTGGTGTCATACTCTGACAATGATATTAATAATTACACTTCTCATCAGGAAGTATCCAGTGTATCAACTTCAAGATCTACTTTCTGTACTGTTTTCATTCCCACCCAGATCTCAAGAGACTGCCTTTTCTCTTCTCTGCTTCGAGTTGTTTGTAAAAACCCACCTATAGCCTTTCACTCCTCAGTCATTTCCTTTCTCTTTCTCTGGGGCTGTCATTTACCAAGATCTTGGTTTCTTTAGGTTTAGACAGTGGTTTCCACAGACATTTGGTTGAGCAGTGGCATTTCCCCTTCAGAGTTCCCACCATCATGCACCCAGAGTGCAGTGAGGTATTTGCTTATTCCACGTATATACTGTCTGTGTATCCCCTGTGCACTATCTAGACACACAAATGACAATCAGTAACCCACCCGACTATCATTTGCACAAATAACTGAAAAGGACACAGCCAGCCGAAGCATCCTGTTTCTTCGTCACTGCCTTTCTGTGTCTCTAAAAATTCTATCAGATGTACACCCTTAAACTGAATGCTGAACTGTCTCCTTCTACTTAGTTTTTAAAATGTGTTTTTGCCCTGAGTAAGTACTCCTTTGAGCCATACCACATTAGCAATCCACCCGATTGAGCAAACGTGTTGTTTTCCTTGTACATAGGAACAGAGAGCAGTACCTTTGCTCCAGCGGTTACCCCCTCCCTGCCTCTACAGTGCACCATCTTGCTGAGAAGCATATGCAACAATCATTTTGTTTTTCCTCTTTCATCATTCTCTATAAGAGTTTTCAATCGCTCTAATTCAGTATGAAAGTCTTCCTGTGGACAGAATTTTCACTTTGGACTGGAACAGTTGGAAATCCCAAATAACATGGTTTAATCCCATAATTTATTGAAGCGGTATCAGAGATATATTATTCAACTTGATGGTCAGGATGGCATGTTTATACATATTTAATTTCTTGTTTCTCTTCTGAGTTGAGAAACTTATTAATCATAAGTCTCAACCCTGTCTTTGCTTATTCATGGTGGTCAGGGCTCCTATTCTTAGATTTGCTCTACTGGATTCTGTATTCTTACTGATTTTTATTTCAGGAGGCTCAGTCTTGAGGTAGGACTGCACGTTATATGAAGCTGCACTGTCGATAACTCCCGCCATCACCGTCACTACTGTCATGCACATGCTCTTGATGTGCTATCAGTATGTCAGCCCTCAAGGCTTTTGTTTTGACTATTTTATTACAGAGATATTTAATATGCTTATAGAAAAGTGGTTTTAATTCTGATATCTGAGTGTCTTTCAAGCATTTAGGGATCTCTTTCACCTTTGGTTTCCAAGATCTGAGCATTAGAATTAGGAATATGGTAAATGCCTGGCACTCCCTATACTGCCAAACCTTTCTTTTAATGGCACTCCCCCCACTGGAGGACAGAAGTACATCTTATACGCATCTCTGGTTCGGTGGTACTGGTTCTGAAGCATACTTTTTCTGTGTGTGTTGGTGGTGAGTGAATTTTCTAAGGAACCCCAAGCTTTTTATCTTTGTTAGTAGACTTTGAAGTCTTTCCTATGAAGATTGAAATCCAAGGGTTGAGTTCAAGGAGAATTATTGCTTTCAAGGGCTTCCAGGTAAGGCCATTAATTTCAGTAGTATGTTCTCCTTGATTTTATATCTTATTTCCTTACCCATTTTCTAATGACTAATACCTGGATTGCTAATCTTAGGTCAGTGATGATTCAGGAATTGGAGACTGGCCACTGGTTACTAAATAGGATACATTTAGAAAAACATTCTGAATTAACAGATTACACATGATCCATTTACATGACATTGTCTATCTAGTTCCTTCCCCTCCTCAGGCTGTTTATTTGCCATTGGGATGTGATCCCATCAGCAATGTCCAATGTCTGCCTCTTCGTTGGTGACAGCAATGCTGCTTCCCAGTGAGCAGATGAGCCTATCCGTAAGTGGGTCCTGTGTTTATAAAGCATGTATGTTTGATTTGTAGTCCCTCCGCGTAACCTGATGATCGATATCCAGAAGGACACTGCAGTTGAAGGGGAGGAGATTGAAGTCAACTGCACCGCCATGGCCAGCAAGCCAGCCACCACCATCAGATGGTTCAAAGGGAACAAGGAGCTCAAAGGTACAATGCAGACTGCCCAAGAGTGAAGCGGTTAGCTGGCACTTGGCTCTAGCAAGCAGACCTTTGTGAAAAGGATAGACAAAGGCCCCTGCAACAAAATTGTTTATTCAGATATGGTTTCTAATCAATTAGCAAAAGCATCTGAGGCCAGAAGAGAATGACTTTCATTGTTTTCGTCTATTGCCTCCCTCTGTAGTTTGAGAGTTGGTGTTGAACCAAACACGTAAACTCGAGCTCTTCAGACCAGGAGGAGCTTGTGCTAGGGATATCCCGCAGTCCGAGGCTGTCCCTGTCTGTACCTCAGGTGTCACTGCGTTTATCCTCCGCTTTGTGCTGACTTAATGGTTCAGAGCCCCACATTTCCATGGCATGTGTTATTTAAAATCCCGAGTCATTCTGCCATGCACCATAGTTGGTGTGTGCTTGCCCGGAAGACTGGTGGCATCGCAGACCAAGAGCTTAAGTTCATTATGAATTTGCAAGGTCTACCTACCTTTTTGGCGAACCTGTGATTCTGTCGCCTGATTTGCCAGCCCATTCTTTTGCAAAGACTCTGATTTGGGGTGCCCTGCTCCTGTTTGACCATTTTCTGTTGCTTATTCTGTCTCTCATACCTGTCAGTATTTAGCTGTCTCTCTTTTCTAGCTTGCCCTAAAAGTAGTGCCTGGGCAAAGGACTCTGGAGTTCACCTCTACTTAACAGAAATACTAGCTGTGTGCCACAGTTTCCTGTGAAAATGGGAACAATAATAATAGGATATTATTATGAAGATGAAATGAGCGAATATTTACAAAGCATTAAGGAAGTGCCTGAGACAGAATAAGTGCTGTATGTGTGCTCATTAAATAAATGAACGGTGTGAGGAAGAAAATAGCCCTTTTAGGAAGGTGATATGGAACGCTATATCCAGAAACAGAATTCTGTAGAGAGCAGCAAGTTTCCGAAAGCTTGTTCTGTTTAAATCTCCTAGTTCCTAAGTATGGTTTTAGAAGGAAAGAGGTTCTCATTTCCCCTCTTCCCCTCTGTCTAAGTGAATTGAGCCATTAAATGTGGACCGATAAGTACAAAACATTCAAAGAAAGTTAATGGTGTGCCTTGCTCCTGGGAGTGCTGGGTTCAGGAAGGGACTGCCTAGGCCTATTCATTCCCTCCGGAAGCCGCCTCCTCCCTCCTTTTCTGGGTGTTCTTGGATGTGTCTCCCATCTGGCCCAAAGCCCTATATCTTACTTTGCTCTAGTCCACTGCCACTGCATTTTTCGTGTTCTTCCAGAAGTCTTCGAATTTAAACATTTCAATTACAATTTCAATTATGTAAATCCATTTACTTACTTTCCCTCTTAATTGTTGATGATGGGATGGGCAAAGGGGGTTGTTTATATCTCTGCTGCTGATTGAATTGCTTAGGGGATTTGGATGATGCCCTGGGATTTCTCAGAGGCATAACAGCCTTGTAGATATTTGAAGTTCAGATGATTGTAGCAGTGCAAAGCCTTTTTACTTCCTTCTCCCAAAACCTCAAGCAGCCAGATGTCAACGTGGTTGAACTTGGAACTGACTTGGCAGGAGGTTCAAAGAGAGAAATATACATAATATATTTGAATAAAAGTAATGTGTGTTATTTGTGTTTGGAATCTATCTGAAGTTCTGTTATTCGTGGCAGAAAAGAAAGAAACTAAGGAAAACAATCATTTTATGGGGTCCCTAGCCACAGGTTACCGTGACCAGCAATACAACAGTACCATCATCTTAGGTAAAATAATACTCTTGGGGTTGGGGAGAAGGAAGAAGATCTTGATATATTTTGTCTCCTGCAGGCAAATCGGAGGTGGAAGAGTGGTCGGACATGTACACTGTGACCAGTCAGCTGATGCTGACAGTGCACAAGGAGGATGATGGGGTCCCAGTGATCTGTCAGGTGGAGCACCCTGCGGTCACTGGAAACCTGCAGACCCAGCGGTATCTGGAAGTGCAGTGTGAGTAGCCAAGTATCTTGTTCTGAGGCCAGTGCTTAAAAGCTTCTCAGGAGTCATTCATTGGAAGTATACATCCATTTTATAAGTAGATGGATGTCCCTCTGTTGTCTTGGGAGAAAAATAATCTAAGGATCATTTTGCTGAAATGCTATTGTATTATCAAGTGCCAGTGAGATTGTGAAGAATACCAGCACATTGACCTCAAATGTGGAGGTAAAATAGTGTCAATCTGCTTTAGCGTGTGACTTAAAATCAGCCTCTTTTGGTGTTGACTGTCATCACTTTTAAGTCAACTAAGTCAGATGATCCTCCTTCCCCTTTTAGCTAATCAGAGACGCTGGATGTTTATTTTTATTTCCATTTCGTACCAACATTCTGTTCTAAATTGCAAGTTCTTGTCTACGTATCCTTAGTTAGAACAAAGAGTTGAAAGTTGAACTCTTTGAGCTTGGCACCATGTCGTGATGGCTTCATCCATAATGCTACACTGTAGTGAGTGAGACTGTCCCTAACCATTCCCTATCAACCAAAGAAGTTTTCCTCATCTTCTCCTCCAAACCCTTCTGCTTCAGATGGGGGGATCTTCTTTCTGCCCAAAGCCATGTTCCAGCCAAGGGTGTGACCAAGTTGTCATCTTCTCTCCCTTTTTGTCAAGACTTCTGTAGTCTGGCCTGGAAGGTCTAGAATACAGTGAAACATGTGTAGTTGATTAGAGATCTGATGGAAGAAGTACATTAGCAGCTCTGGGAGTTCTTCTCTAGTGTCCTAGGGCCATTGAAGTGAACGACAGCACCACAGACTGGGCCTAAAACCACAGAAATTCACTCACGATTCTAGCTGCCAGTGGATCAAAGTCAAGGTCTCAGTTTGGCCACTTTCCCTTCAAAAGCCTTAGAGAAGGTTCTTCATACCTCTTCCAGGACAAATGTGCTGTGAGTTCCCCACAAGGGCTTAGGGCTCCATGGCCTACAACCATCACTCAAGGGGTGTTCTTGTCATTGTGTATCATACAGGGGCACACTGTCACTGAATTTAGGGCCCACCCAGATAATCCAGAGTGGTCTCATCTTGAGATATTCAAGATTGCATGTGCAGAGATTCTTTTTCCAAATTAGATCATATTCACGGGTTTGTGGGGTTTGAAATTGACTTTGGAAGATATATTTTTAGTTGATACATTCCTTATTGTCTGTTTAAATTGTCCAAGTAGCCGGGTGGTGGTGGTGCACATCTTTAACCCCAGCACTTGAAAGGCAGAGGCAGGCAAAACTCTGTGAGTTTGAGGCCAGCCTGGTCTACCGGCGAGTTCCAGGACTGGCTCCATAACTACTGAGAAAGCCTGTCTCAAAAAACAAAAAACAAAAACAAAAAAAGTCAAGATGTAGGGAAATTTATAAACTCATAAGAGACCATCTTATCCAACCTCGTCTTGCCCTGCGAGCATGGCTCAATTTACATTAGAGAATGCAGGTTTTTCTTGTTAATTCATTTCCTCTACTTCATTATATGGCTTCATTATGAGCATCATGCTTATAATTTTCATATCACTAAAACTATTGTGGTGTAATGTCCCTATAATGGGAAAACAGAAATGATCAGATATTATCTAAATTGGCAGATACTAGATTTCTTGTGACTTTGTTAATATGTAATTCATTTAAGCAAACTTAATATCCATTAACGTTCCTTGTAGGGGCCCATTAGCTTTAATAATACATTAGCTCCTTCGTGAGTCCTGAGTGGATATCCACCCAGTTTCCACCCCTAAGCCCTTTAAGTAGTTTCCCGGAGTATCTTTTAAATAGAGGGTAGCCCCTCCCACCCACAGAATCACTCTCACTGCCAACTGCGGGCTATTTCAAGCCGTACACCTCCTACCCCGGGAACATGTGATCATGATTCCTAGCCTTGTGTTCATTTTCTGTAGATTCAAGAGGGATTTGTCCTTCCAAGAAAATGAATACGGCTCCGTATCTGAATCCATTTGGCTCCAATCTAACAAAGTACTGTGGGCTCCTCCCTTCAGGAGAGTGACTGTAACACCTCCCAAAAATGAGTCTGCAGCTACTGATCAGCTCAGACCTTTACCACGGCAGCCTTTTGTAGTTGACTCTCCTCTTCCCTCAGCTTAAGTTATGTAAACAATGTATTCCTTGACGCTTTTATAAAAAACAATATATGTAGATGAAGAAATTTCTTGTAAAAAGGAAGGTTAAGAGTTGCAGAGCTTTATGTAATTCTGAAAGGGCACTACGGGTCTGGTTTGTAATCTCAAGTAAGACTCTCCAAACTTAACAAAGTGCCCTGGCTCTTCAATCTATGTACATCATTCCATTCCCAGAGCTGTGCTGACCCTTATGAAGTCAGCCAGGAAGTCTCCAGTGTCTTCAAACACAGTTGGGATTCTCTGCTTCATTCCCAACCATCCTGAGTCTGCTTCAACACCAGTAGCTATTCTGTAGCAAAGGACTCCTGTCCCCAAGCCTCAGGCTCAAGTGCATTAGACTCTAAGTCTTAGCTGTTGATCAGTGTGGGTAGCTCAGCTCTATTCCTTCATAGCACAATCCATTCTCTCAGGCAGGCAGACATCTTGATGACCTGGAGGAAAGGGACAGGATTCTTAGAAGAGTTGCCCCGAAAGCAATCTATGTAGACACTGAACTCTTGTGGACACCCTCATGGAACAGCAGTACACTTCTCCCCCCTATTTTTAAATTGAGTCAAACTTCCATATGAGTTAGTTCATGTTTTACAAGTGACGGTCCCAGGAAAATGAAATAACAACCTTCACTCCATGCCATTGGCTATCTGACTTGAAGCATGACAGAGGAAGGAGCAATAAAAAGAAAAGAGACAGAGTACTTCTCCCCTTAAGATGGAGTGTCTCCATGTAACAGAGTGGACAAGGTTTGAGCTACAGCTTGGCATTGCTTTTGTCTAGTGGATTCAAG
Organism: Alexandromys fortis; assembly: GCF_014885135.2. NCBI lineage: Eukaryota > Metazoa > Chordata > Mammalia > Rodentia > Cricetidae > Alexandromys > Alexandromys fortis. The sequence continues at coordinate 3,604,520 of NW_026067973.1, forward strand.
TCCTAATTAATTGAACCAGTATTTTGTAGTGTTTGTTTGTTAGTACCTCTATTTGTGGTACCAAGAGAAATTGTTGTGCCCAATTATGTGAAAAATCAGCCAGATGTGTATGCTGTCATACTTTTAATAACCCTTAAATTTTGGTGAGTACAGATATTAATTGTGTAGTATGCATTGAAGTGATTAACATCAATGTAATTTATCATCTGGAGATTTCTGAACATAAATAAATGAGTTGTTTTGTTCAGCAAGGTGTTGACCCCTCCAGAATGAGTGAATTAAAGTCCCCCCTCCTCTTTTTTATTATAAATATGAAAGGCACCACAATCAGCCAAGTGTTCAGTTATTTGATTTTCTGGGGCATTAGCCGCTCTTGTTTGTGACATTTCCCTGTTGGGTGCTCGTTTGCAAGCTCATTAATAAGGTTTTCTCATAGGAACATGGCTGGGAATGAAGAACATACAGTAGGGCTCTTAGTTTGCTCGCTTTCATTCAGAGACCCAGCAAGGGTACAGCAACATGCAGCTAAATGTTTAAAAAAGAAAATAATTATGTTAGCATGGTAGAATTCAGAGCTCTGCTCTCTTAGATGTTGTACAGAGAACAGTTGTGTCTTTTAAATCTGCTGAGCTGTATGACCCTAAAGTCTGTCTGTGCTCCATCCACCTTCTCCCACCCCCTGACATCTCGCAAACTCCAGATAGGTGCGTTGCCCAGATTTACACCACGGTTGATTAGAACGGGGTGTGATGCCGTTGTAGCACGGTTAGTAGAGCTTCAGATCTGAGGGAATGCACTCTTGTGGAGTAACAGCCTGTTTAAACGAGGCCAGTTCACGGTCTGCGTGCGAAAAGAAAGCTGTCTAAATAGCATCAAGTGGCAACACATCGCAACCTAAGCTGGGAATTCAAAAGGAAACTGCGACCCTCAGTACGGAATGCAGGGTGCTGTGCTGGAGGAGAGAAAGCCTTGCTCGGGACGCACATGAGCGTGAGCTGGAATGTCTGTGACGCACATGTGTGAGCTGAAATAGCTGTGGCGTGGCTTTCATCACCCCCCCCCCCACACACACACCGAAGTCTTCTTCTTTCTAATGTTTTGCAAGATGTCCTCATTTTGTTCAGGTTTTGTGCATGTGTCCATTTGTAAAGAGAGAGAAACAAATTAAGAGCTGAGTTAGAAGGAGAGAATGAAACAAAGCCTCTAGAAGCTGGTGTTGGAGCCCCTCCCTGCCCAGATTCTCACCTGAAGGTTAATCGTGTATGTGGGCATCATTCTCAAAATGAGTTTTATTGACTGGATGTAGGCAGGTATTTTATAAATCCATATTCCCATCCATCCAAGGTCTAGAGAAGGGTAGGTGGTGTTTGGTTTTTGTATTTTTCCCCCCATTCCCTCAACTGGAGGAAAATTGGGCTTTGAGGGGATGAACAGAATTCATTCTTTATCTGTGACAAAATGAATGTTTTCTGTGATATTGATAGCACGCTGTGGTGATGGAGGATGAAAAACCTGGAAATTGGGAAATCTTTCCTGTTTGGACTGGAGGATAAAACTTCCCAAAGCAGCTACTCAACTCCTCCCCACTCTCCTGGGTTATTTCTGTTCCCTGGTTGTATTCTTAAAGTCCAAACAGCTGTGTTTCAATTGGACCTGTTACTCTGGTCTCTAGGCTGTGTCCCACAGGATCCAATGTTTGTATTAATGAGCCGGGTTCCAGAGTGGTTTTTTCAGTGATTATTCCTTATGAGAAAGAGAGACCCTGAAGGACAATTTGTGACCTAGCATCCTTTGTCTTAGTCCAGAGCAGGGACAGCTCCAAGTTCCTGGAGTTTCCTGTGGAACGTGAGTGGTACAGTCCACAGGACTAAGGCAGGCAGGAAGCTAGTGACAACATTCAAGACGAAAGGGCAAGCTGAGGGCTGGGCAAGACAAGAACGCTCCCTGCGGGAAAGCCTTTGCCTTCTGTGGTTCCACCCCCAAAGCCATTCCAGTGCTGCTGTCACTGAGCTGTGCTGATAAAGATGGATGTTGTCTGGAGTGGCCGTCCAGTACCTACATAGCAAAGCTCTCCGCGTATATACTCTTTCCTTAAAGGTTTTTAATGCAGGGTCAAATTCTGATTCTGTGGAAGGTTAACTGATTATGACACTCCCCTCTAAAATTTAAAAAGAATTGTCAAACTAAACCCCTTATGGTGTCCCCAAAGATGCCAAGAATGTCAGGTAACAGTGTAGTTAAATGTGGTCTCATCAGCCGGAATACCTAAGCTGATCCTCCAGGTTGGGGAGCTGGCTTGACCTTCAAAACAAGCATATAGACAAACCCACAAATTTATCTTATTTTGACGCCTAAGGTGGGCTCCTGTCTGGTTTATTATTCCTAGTATTACTGTTATTTTAGTCTGTGGTAGAGCTAGAAGCAGAAGCCATGACCTAATGCCTCCCAACCTTTCTAATCCATCCCCCCCACCTCCCCCCCCCCCCCCCCCCCCCCCCCNCCCCCCCCCCCCCCCCCCCCCCCCCCCCCCCGGCTTTGTTCACCTCTTCTACAGATTCATCGTCAGATGCCTCCTCCTGTGAGGGCAGCACAGATGGGCGGGGATTAAAAGCACTGGCCTCTCTTCCATAGGACCTGAGTTTGCTTCCCAGCACCCACCTGGCAGCTTACAACCATTGCTAACTCCAGTCCCAGGAGATCCAGCACCTTTTTTAGGGCACCAAGCACATACCTGGTGTACAGACATACATGTAGGCAAAATACCCATGTGTTCTACATTAAAAGCCAAGCAAAACAAAGCCCCTCTCTTCTCACAGAATAGCACTTTTTGGTAATACTTGCTTCTGATGCTAGATATTTCTTCAAAGCTATGGGAAAACAAGCACTCAGTGAGTATGGACCCCATTGTCAACAGAACTATGTTCTTCAAGGACATGGAATAAAAATTAAAAACAAAAAAACTAGTGCATACTACAGGAGGAAGTGACATTGTCCAGTGGTCCCATCCTGCCCCTAGCACAGTTATTATTCCATCCTCCTCTTCATCTATGATAGCTCATCTCTCCTCAAGAAGTGTAGTTGATTGTTTAAATCCCTCCTTTCTTTTCTTTTTTTGTTTTGAGGCAAATGTCTTACTCAATAACCCAGACTTTCCTAGAACTCACTCTGTAACCCAAGCTAACTTCCAACTCATGGAAATCCTCCTGCCTCAGCCTCCCAGCTGCTGGAATTGCAGGTAGGGAGTATAATTTTAAGTGTGGCAATTCATACCACACTTGTAGGAGGTCCTTTCACCATGAGAGCAAACAACCAACCCTGAAAATTAGTCACAAATGTCTTGGGACAATAGAGAAGCAAGTGGTTTCCAAGCTGTCCTCTTCCTTCTCTAGGAGCTCTGTGGACCTGTTCCCCAGCCAGGTGCAATCTCCTTGTATACCCTGCATTTCCCTCTTCTCATTACAAAGCTGTCTTCCCCCAGCAGTTTCGACAGCCAAGTGTAGGGGCTGATTTTTGCTTTGAGCTCAAACAGCTTCTAATACAAACCAAATCTCAGGTTAATCTTGGTATTATTGTTTTATCCCAAACTGCAGTAATCCTGCATGATTGACAGACTCTCCAGTCATTGCCTCCTCCAAGCTTGAGTGCACAGGACCTGACCCAGGCCCTCTCCTAGCCACACTGGTAGCAGCAGTATGACTACAGCCAGGTTCTCACTGGGAGGACTTGAAACATGAGCCCTGATCCAAAGGCATCAAATCCCACACCATTGTGTTTCTGAACAGTGGTTGGAAATGAAGCAAGGAACTTGAAGATTTGCACTCAAGCCCTTGTAGTTATAGGTAGAGATTTTCCTGCAAAGCCCTTGGGCCTGGTTGTAGCCATGTCAAAGAACATTTGATGTTAGCATGCCCTGATTTAGAACTTCTCAGAAAAAGAGAGGAAGTAGCAGTTGCCCCTGGGATAGTAGATCTCCTACCAGGATATCAGGACACTCCCGCTGGCCTCAGCTCTTCTGCCGTCTGCTCCATGGGGCAAAGGGCATCCTAGTAGGGGTGGAGGGGATCGCAGACCTGATGTGCTAGTGTTGAGCTTCACAGAGGAGACTGCATTTTCATTTGCATAGGGAATTGACATCCAGGTTAGAGAATCTTGAATTTCATCTTCTGAGAAGATCACAGAAAGTAGTGCAAGGTCAGACTGGCATGAGATCAATTGTAATCTGCCAGCAAGCCATTCAGACCTCTTAAGAGTTCTCCTTTATGTTTTCCCCTTTAGAGAGAGAGGAATGTACATTTAAGGAATGTCTCATCAAATCAGAATGTCTTCCTAAAATTATTTTTTTAATTGGTTGCTACTATAATGTGCCCTATGGCCTCCTGGTATTTAACCCTCTGTGCAACTTTGATTAATGAACAAATTTTGTCAACTCTAGTGGTCTTGCTAAGTGTATTTTAGTGGACTTAAAAAAAAATTACAGAGTATTATGAAAACCTCAGATCTTTCCACCTAATTGATTGGCTGGTGCTGATGCCATCTCTCTGAGTGTAATGCTCCTTAAGTGCGCAGGCCTAACTATTTTTCTTATTTTTATATAACGGTTCCATTTTATAATGACATTAAGCCATTCAGAGCAATATGTTTCTGGACAGTTATTGCACGAGAAGCAAGTGTCATCTGGCTTTTAGTCTTGTGCCTAACAACACCAACTGAGGCGTAAAATGATCCCCAGAAAATGTGCACGGCTTTACCTCATTATTAAAGATAAATCTGGGAGTCTGGTTCTGTTTCAGAAAAGATTTGGTGAGTTATAACATTTGATTTATGGGTGCAATTAAAATATAAATGATAAGTTCTGGCTCTTCAATCAGCCATCTGGATAGTTTGATATTTTGACATGTCTCTGTTGTAGCCAGAGTCTTTTGGGGGACAATTTAGTGCCCCTGATTTCCTGAGACAGCACTGGAATCCCCATGCTACCACCCCACCTGTTGAAGTGTCTTTAGTTCCTCAGTTCGGACTTAGAAAGAATAAAATTTCCCTTTAAGTTTCCTATTACCTCAGAGGCAGATCTTGGTGCTCAGTCCTTCTGTTTGGTTTTTAGGGTATGAAGATAGTTCAGCTGCCCATGGTCAGATAACACTGTTGGTCAATAGAAAGGGACCCTTTAGTGTGCAATACAAGCAATATTGATGGGCACTTTTCCTGCCAGCCATTAGGGTATCTGTGGCAGCTGTGTCCACCTAACGTGGTTGACTCTTCTCCAGGTACTTGGACCATAAATTGTGAAAATTGGTAAACAATGTTCAGGGTGTAGTTCTCATGGCATAGATACAAATTTCAGGCATGGCAAGTCCTTCACTTACTCTTTCTGATTTAGGTGTGTGATTGACAACTGATAAACAGCTCATTGAGAACATGTGTTTTTTTTTTTTTGTTTGTTTTGTTTGTTTGTTTTTTAAAGGAAAGTTTAAGACAAAGTCAGTATTTTTTTTTTTTTTTGTTTGTTTTGTTTGTTTGTTTTTTAAAGGAAAGTTTAAGACAAAGTCAGTAATAGCAAAGAGGCAGGGTCGGTTAGCCTTCACTACACTTTATTATTAATGACAGTTGAATATGGGAATACCTGAGCACACTGCCCTCAAAATACATGTTTCCTGTTTGCTTGTAAATTACACGGAGGAAAGAAACAACAGAAATTTTGCACATACACTAGCAAGAGAGACCAGCAACTACAGACCAGCAAGCACACATCAGCAGGCAAAAAGCAGCAAGCGCAGACCAGAACAACAAGCATGCTTGGCAAGCACAGGTAGCAAGTGCAGATCAACAGCCATTCTGTTCTCCTTAAAGGCTGGGCTGAAATCAGCAGGGCCTGAAAATACCCAGCTTGCCTGTGGCTCACAGATGAACCTCTAGTCAGATGCTCTGCTGCTGCCTAGAGCTGAGGCTCTATGTTTATGTCAGAAGTTCCCTAGGCAAGGTTTCTTGGGTGCAGTTTGGTTTCTCGGCGTGAACTCTTAGCTGGGTCTTTTGTTATCCGCATGTCATAGCCTCCCATTTGCTTTTGTTTATCCTCTTAAAAAAACAGTTTTCATCAAATAGCTGTATGTCAGGCAGGAACTTGTGTTGCCAAAAATAATAGACATGGAGTCCACCTCCAGGTTCTGTTTAGTCCAAGATACGATCCTGAAGGATCCCTTCTTCAAGCCAGAGCCAGTACTAGGTCAAGGTCACCCTATTTATTCTATACATATCTATCTGCTTTGCTCCAATGGCATTTATCAGGATCCTCACCATTTTGCTTTGCCAGTAAGTCCAAGGGAGGGACTGTGTGACTTGCACTGGCCATCTGGAGCTTCTGTCGGCTCCGTGTCCTCTAACAAGTGACACAGCTCTTCAGAAAGTACTACCCATTGCCAGCAGGCAGTGCACACCAGCGGGTGCTCAAGGAGGTTCTCTTAAAAGGACTTTAATGTCCTAGGTTCTCCATGACATAGTAAAAGGTATATGATGGGATCCAGACTAAAAATCCACCTGATAGCAGCTGTCCTGGAGGATGACTGCCCTGTGCAGCATCCATGGCTGCGTGCGGGGTGAGGCTGGCAGAGCCTGGCCGTATTTCTGTCTTCTCTCCTGTTCCATAGGATGCATGCTAATGAGCTCACCACTACTTGTAAAGGCCAAGGGGCTGTTGTTTAGGTGATGTGATTGTGCATGGGAAAGTGAAACTATGGTAATTGTTTTGACCTTTCAGCCAGCTGATGTCCTGCCCTCTCACACTTATTACTCTTGGGTCCATTTTCAAAAATATACGTTTACAGAGGCACAGAATTAAATGTGAAGCATAGGAAAATATCTGGTTCCACTCAGGTTCTATTTATAAATGTCTTTGTCCATCTATCCATGTTGATTCTAACTACTTCTGCTTCCCTCCCTGGTCCCTGAACCCTCATCATTCATTTCTGGTACCCACGTGCCGTCTCACCGGCAATCTCAGCTTTATGCCACTGTTGGAAAGAAAAGTAACATATGTCTCTTTGCTGAATGCACGGTTGTATTAGAAAGCTGCACTCAGCTTTAATCACGGAGTCCTTTGGAATCAGAACTTTGCCCCACTCTCCATTCTATAGGGCTATCTGCTATTGTGTTGTCTCTGTGACCTTCAAAGTTGTCATCCCTGAAACCCTTGCTTATTCCATTGCGGGTAATGGTTCCTCAGATAGTGGGCTCTGGGTGAATCTCAGTCTCCTTGCTCTTCTGTTTATGTCAGGATGGTTTCATTTGGGGCCACCCGTCTCTCCCAGGTCTTTTCCTCGTAAAGCTGCTTGAGGAAACAATTTGATAGCAAGAGCACAGACGAGACAACTTATTAATATGCAGTGTCAAAACACATTGTCACATGGTATTATGTGATATACGATAAAATGTATCAATTCTGAGCACCACAAATATCTGCAACTTCACCTCAGCATGAAGGCGAATGAGTTTCCCTTAGCTTGACTGAGTTTAGAGATAAACTTCAGTGTAACAAAATGTATTTCACAGGAATTGTTTGATGTGGCACAGTTGGCTTATGAATCTCTTATCTATTCAAGGTTCACTCCTTAGAGTTATTAGTCAATTTAATTTGAACAAATGCCAGGATTACTAACTAATTAGAAGGATGTTGCTGAAGGCACATGGATGGGGAGCGAGTAAGCACTGGCCGTGTGGGGTTTGTGGCAGTATGCAGCTCTGATCTGCTGATACTATCGTTTGCTAAACATCACACTTTATGTCATTGTCACACAGATAAGCCGCAAGTGCATATCCAGATGACTTACCCTCTACAAGGCCTAACCCGGGAAGGGGATGCGCTTGAGTTAACATGTGAAGCCATCGGGAAGCCCCAGTAAGTTCTGAAGGCCAAGGTTGGCAGAGGGTCGTGAGCAGTAAATGTCACAACATGAAGATGTGTATTCACAACTCATTGGCCCGTCACCTGTCTCCTGCTGTAAAAAGGATGGATGATTTTTCCGGAAACGACGAATATTCAATGAGAGGGGAATAAATACCTATGGTTCTTAATGGTCAGGATCGGGAGGAAAGTGCCAGCTAAAGCTGAAATTCTACTGAATTCTGTTTATTGTTGTCAACAGGCTGCTCACAGCTATTTTCTCTTACATTAAATTTCAACATACTGGGCTGGAAAGATGGCTCAGCAGTTAAGAGCCCTCACTGCTAGTGTAGAAATCAAAATTTGGTCCCCAGCATCCATATCAGGTGGCTTACAACAGGGATATCCCTCCAGCTCCAGGGGATCCAGCCCGCTTCTAGCCTCCACAGGCTCCCACCCAAAGACACACATGGATATACAGAAATAAAAATCATTCAAAATATAAGTAAACCCTCAATGCAATAGAATGTCTGCTAATAAGGGTGTTCTTACGACAGCTGGTAGATGGTTTTCTAAACTCTGGGGTACAGTGCTTAGGACCAGATGTAGGGGGAAAAAGTGCTTCCAAGTGCTGTACTAGACCGTGAAGCAGCTTTGTTGGCGGGGACTGCCCTCAAGAAGAATGTTACTGTCGCTGCCCAGGAGGAGAGAACAGCCGACAGACCCTTGTGTTGCTGAGAAGTGTGACAGAAATGCTGTTTATCTCTGCACAATAATCCAGATGAATCAGAAGAGCGGTGTGGATCGCCACTACCGTGGCAAACAAGCCTTGAGGCTGCTCTACTGCAAATACCTCACAGTTTACTTAGAGAGAAGGGAAAAAGGGAGCTTTTTATCTTTCTAGTAAAGCAAAATGTTTTTTAACTCTTTTAAAGGAAAATGAAACAAACAACCATCCCAGTCCACTGAATCATAAAGTGGAAGGACAGGTCAGGTTGGGCTTACGGGCACTAAAAGGCAAAGCAGTAGCTAATGGGAGAAACAGCAGTGAGCTCCCTCTACTGTCCCTGTGGCATGTTGTCGGTTTCCTCACAGTCTGGATAAACATCATCTGCTCCATTCTCATATAAAGACCGTGCATCCTAGCCCAGCTTCCCTCCGGATCCGTGGAGAGAGCGCTCCCTGTGATAGTTAGAGGGGAGCCTGGCCATGGCTAATCCTTCTCCCTCTCCTCCATCCTCTAGGCATGGGCTAGTTAGCCTTCCCTGCCTGAGAGGCAGAGCTAGAACGGTAACCTTTAGAGGAAGGTGGATCTGCTTCTGTTTTGCTTCTTTTCGGTGCTGCTGATTTTTTTGATCCCAGCTTTGACAGAGAAGGCTTTTTTCTCTTTTAAGTCCTTCAAAAAGATGTAGATCTTTCCTTTTATAAAGTGATTTATGCCCTAATTAGCAGTCTCCCTTGCCTCCCAAACAACCCCAGCGGACTAAGGGAAAACACTTCTCTTGGTTGGGCCCCTGTTTACAGCACCTATATTCAGCCAATCAGTCACATTTATACTGCTTGGATTACTAACCTGTATTTTTTTTTCTTCTGAAGAAGGTACTGTGTTCGATCGCATGTGCCACAGGGACAGTAAATTACATGTTTCCTCCAGGACATTTTTGCCAGGGAGAGTATTTGTTTGTTACTCTCAAATTGGAAAGGGTATGTGGCTGCATTACTCCGTAGCAATCCCCTCCTTGCATATTACCTATTTATTTTCTCAAGAAATTGCATACAATAAAAATGGTAATTTAACTTGCCATTATATGTTGTGAATATTCTCAGTGCTTACCCCCACTGATTGTTTCAGCTGTCAAGCAGCAGGACGTGAGGTCTGACTGCCAGGCAGCCCCATTTGCTACTGCCTACAGGAGGACATATGCAGCACTAACTTTTAAATAATTTACCGCATTGTGATGACAAACCCATGTGTAATTAAAGAAAAATTGCACCTTCATATCCCATTTGAACACTGGGATGCTACTTGACAGGCCTAACTTGAGCATCCGTTTGTCATTTACGCCTGGGTTTCTCTACCCATGTCATTGCTCCTAGAGGAAGTGCTAGGGACTGAAAGACAATTGCTTATGTGTTCAAACCGGTGTCAGCTCTTCCTTACAAACAAAAGCTGGGGTATGACCAGGGGGTTAGTGCTTGCCTAACACTCACCAGGCCCTGGGATATGGCTCCAGCATCACACACACCACACAAAAGAACGTGTCTTCAGATACACTCTTAGATCTGCACTTGGTTTCCTAGGAGCACGAGAGAGGCACCTTGAAGACACAGGTTTCAAGTCCAGTGAGTGAAAGACTTGATGTAAGTGCTCTCTCCTCTCCAGAGCATCCTGTCAAATTTGCTCTTCCGAAATGGCTGTCTTAAGATTCATGTGCTATTTCAAGTCACTAAAACTTATTTCTGATAAGCAAGTTCCCTTGTTGGACCTAAAGAGTCCACTTTGAGATGTGTCCTTCCATCATTAATCCAGAACCACATGCACTCACAGGGAGGGTCCAGCCATTTCTGGACCTAGAAGACAGAAGACCAGTTACTGATCAGGGGCAGATAGACAAGGTGAACAGGGCCATCCAGGTGGCCTCTCAGATGAGGAGAGTGAGGCTAAATGGAGAGGAAGTTATTGCATCTTTTGAGAATCAAAGGTAGTTTTTTTTCAAAAACAGATCAAAACAAAATTCTGTGTAAACCAGGACTGATGGTACAGACATGCAATCCCAGCTGCTCTAGAAGCAGAGTCAGGAGACTCACTGCCATTTCAAGGGCAGCCTGGTCTCCACACCAAGTTCCAGCCCAGCTAGGGCAACCTCGAGAGCAAACGGTAATTAAAGAAGGCTGAGGATATAGCTGTGGGGTAGAACCAGCGTGTTCAGTGCCCACCGGAGAAAGGAATGAAGGGAGATGGGGAGGGCTGTTCAGGTGCAAGCGTCTATTTAAAACTCACAAGAGGTTTGTGAGCAAGCAAACATTTGGTATGTTAGTAACCATTAGGTTATTGCATGCACCACTAGCCAAGACCTTGCTTTTTCCTTCCTCGCTAATTAACGAGCTGATTAACAATGGGTGAGCTCTGTCCTGGCCGAATCGGTGTGAAACCACACAGCAGGGTATGTGAGGTGGCCATGTTGGCTTATTTGCTGATTTACTGAAGATGAACTGGGAATCATAAGACTCCCACTTAGCAAGTCTCGAAGGTTTCTAGACACCTGATTATGTGTTTTAGAGTCATATCCCAAGCATATGTTTGGCAGTTGCACGATCTTCATTCTGTGACCCTCACACTCTCCGGTGGGTCCAGTTAATTGAGTCACCCTGCATGTGGTTAGTTTGCTGCAATGATGAGAAACTGGATGCAGATACCTGAGGGGGAATGATTCCCGTGACTTGTCTTTCTCGCCTTCCCTCTGCAGGCCCGTGATGGTAACTTGGGTGAGAGTCGATGACGAAATGCCTCAACACGCCGTACTGTCCGGGCCAAACCTGTTCATCAATAACCTAAACAAAACAGACAATGGTACTTACCGTTGTGAGGCTTCTAACACAGTGGGGAAAGCTCATTCGGACTACATGCTGTATGTATACGGTACGTGAGAAGACGAAACACTCCCCTACTCTCCCTCTGCATGTAGCTGCTGCCTGGGCTTCACCCTCAAAGCCACTGATCACGTTGAAAAAAAAAAAAAAACCAGTTGGTGTCCTACAGGAACTTAAAGAAGCCTGGCCTGAGGTGGACCCCAGTGGTCCCCACCTGGCTCAACAGTGACTGTTGTTCTCCCCCTCAGACTGTAGGGGTTTCCCACAAGATCACAGTCTCTGATCGTGCTGAGTACGAAGGCTGTCTTCAGGCACAGGTCATGGATCCTATGTTAGAAGTAATGTCTGAAATATTCAACCTTACCAATTAGTGGCGTTCAGCTCAAAAAATTTATTCCCAGTGGGTTTTTTTTTTCCTATGATGCCTGGGCTAGCCTTTCTCCTGCTTTGATGGAAAAATATATCTTATTTTCCACATGAAGCTATTAAATCCAAAAGACTTTGCAGGCCAGTAAACACTCAAACTAAATACAAAGTCTTTGATAGTTGCACAGACCACCTATATCTTCTATTTTAGACACAGATGCCAACTTTTAAAAATATGTTTTCTTAATCAACATTTTTCTACAAGGTTATTAAAGCATATTACTATGAATTTCACTTTAAAATCAACAGATATGCATTGAACACCTAAGGCAGCCGGCATTTCCAATTTCTGTCTTGCTGCTGATTTTACATATTGTGACTATCCTCTATTTAGTTGAGAAGTACACTCTTTATATTCTTGTGCTATCAAATGTGATCTCTTCTGTCCAGTTGAAGTCTCTTCATTTTATATTAAGAAAAAGTCGTGCACTGGCCCAACACATAATGAATTACAAATATTTGAATATGGGGGCCACATTCCTATCTTCATGATAGCTTTGTAAGCAATCCAAGTTAAGTTATAAGTGTGCAAGTATAGGCATAGACACATAAATTATACATATGGAATAGCATTTTAACTGTACTGTCTTAGAACCTGGGCACCCTCCTTATGAAAAAAAAAAGGAGAGGTATTTTTGAACAGAGAAGCATCTTTTCTACCATACCTATATGAATATGAAATTATAGTCCTTAGCCTATACCTGAGGGGTTTTCCCCCATTAACACAGTGGTTCTCAACCTTGATAATGCTGCAACCCTGTGGTGACCCTAACCATAAAATTATTTAGTTACTACTTTTATAATTGTAAGTTTTTACCGTTATGAATTGTAATGTAAATATCTGATATACAACCCCAAAGGGGTTGAGACACACAGATTGAGAACTGCTCCCTTAGAATTAAAAGATCCTGTCAAATGCTTATATTTGCAAGCTTGTAGAGTATGCTATCTTTGCATGCTGCTCAGTCTCACTAGTGCTCATTAGAACTGTTCTCAGTAGTTAAGGAAATCCATGAAAGAGAATGGTTCTGCTGTGTAGGTGAGAAAGGGCACAGGGCACCTGGTTTCAGCTGGCAAGGTGCAGAACAGCTCTGCTGCACCCTTTGGCAGTAACGGAAGATGCTTTCCTCTCTGCGCTCTTGCAGACACCCCTTCCACCATAAGGTCTAAGCCTGATGGAAGTGCCCCTAACATTTGTGCCCAGGTTTATAGACATCAGTCAAGTTCTCCTTACAGATTTCACATTACAAAAAGCATTGATCACTTCCTGCCAGTCTGTGACGCATTTCTCTGATTCATACAACTAAAAAAATGGTTCAATTTACAGTGCCTACTCTTCCTATTTCTCAAGATGAGAAGAAACATTTTGATGCCTTGTTTGGCAAACATATTTGCATAATTTGGAAAATGAGCTTATAACCAGAATTTGTTGAGTGTTCCCTTCATGCTGTTTCCAGCATTGACAATTTTAGATGATCTCATCCAATTTCTACACCCTGATCTGTGCTTATTTTTCACCCCATTCAACATATGATACCATGAAGCTTAGAAAGATCATATAACATGGCCTAGTTCACAAGGTTCCCAGATCACCCTAGGGCCACCATACTGTCAACCCAAAACTTACTGCAAAGTTGGTCTTTGCAATTCTTCTTATTATCATGGCTTTTCAAGAGAGATTAAGTCCCTCCAAAATAAGATTGGCGTTTTTAAATTAGCCCCCTGGACCACAATGCATTATTTGAAAACCAAGTAGTATAGGAACTCATCTGTATGCAAACATACCTGTATAAAGACATATCCATGATCCATCCAAGCCACAGGCTACAAGGGACTCTCTGTGTCTTGCTCCCTGCTAGTAGTGCCATTGGAATGGCAGACCAGCATGTTAAACCCAAGTGTTGCTGGTCTAGTAACAAAACATTCTAACAGTTTGGGCAGGGATGGGCAGATTGTCTTTTCAAAGCAATATATTATAGTACTTTTGCAATTTTTTAAGTACTCTGTGAATTAAAAGTTGCTACACTTCTAAAATATTTAGTTCTCTGGAAGTAACTTCTCTACTTGAAGCATCTGGCTGGTTAGAGCCTGAGTCCCAGTAGGGTTTGTTCTTTTAGCATCCGTGTCTCAGGCACAGCTCATTAGCTTCAGCTCTTTCTGTTCCTCCCTATGTTTGTTGTGATGCTGCGCACTGACTTCTGGGCCTCTGGCATACTGGGTAAGCACTCTCCCATGAGCTACATCCCAGCCCTCTGATTTCTGAAAGAGTGGCCTTGTGCTACCCTTCTTACCGAAAATGACCTCAGCAAGGACGTTTCACCTGATAATGGAATCTGATTCATTCAAGGTTTCCTGAACCAGATGTGAAGGACCAGATTTGCCCCGTAGTGATGGAGATCCCTGGACATGTACCATTTTTACATATTGAGAGGTCCTAGTGACCTCCCTGACACCTATCCCCTTGTTCATCTTGTCTGCCTTTTGGTTCATAATCATATCTTCAGATCACATTCATGCTCATTCTTATCGTGTTGCACACATCATATGCTTTGTGCTATTGCATTTAGAAGCGGTTTTGAAAATAACATTAGAGTGCAGCAGAGCAAGTCTTCCGAGGAGCAATATTGCTGCTCAGTGACAATACTATAATTGAAGCAAACAGAAAAGCACATTATTTGTCCCTTGGATGGACAGGAGGTACACTCTGTACAGTTCACTTGTAGCGGATGGAGGCAGTGTCTCCCGTGCTGGCTAAAGTCTCAGGGCACTCAGCTCATCTGTCTCAAGTTGGCACCTGTCATTGATGTAAATGTGTTCAAACAAGTTGCCCAATCACAAAGACAACTTTCTCACCTGTGGCTTCCATAAAACACACTAAAGGACAAGACTGAAATGATGCTCAGTCGTTTCTTATCCTGTTCTTTTTAAAAGGTAATTTAAATTTTAAATTTCATCATTTCTGCTTCTTAGGATGAGACTTTGCCTGGAGTCTTTTTTTTTTTTTTTTTTTTTGACTCATTGAAGACTGCATTAAACAACAGTTTAATTTGCTTGTTTCCCCGTCTTCAAGGAGAAAAGCCTGTCACAAAGCAGAGCCATTTGCTTTTGGTTCTTCCTTATCAGGTTCATTGTGTGAGAGGAGCAGTTGGTGAAGAAAATGAAAACCTTTGATTATTGATCAATGATAGACATCATTTCATGCAGACCTTGCAGCCAAGCACCAAAAGAGTCATTCCGTCAACTTCCAGGAAGTTGTGCCAAACCCAGTAAAGGTGCAATATATAATTAAAGTTTTGATGTATTAATTAGACAATCCGAGGGCTCACTTGAAGATAAAAGGACCCCAGATGTGTCAGGGAGAAAAAGCTGACGTGCTTTAGATAAAATTTAGAATCAAAAGCCTTCAAATCGTCCTCTGCTCTATTACAGCAGAGTGATTTCTTAGTTCAAAGTCTCGCTGACAATTTAACACATTCAGTTTGATCATCTGGGCCTAGACTTTTTTTTCTTTTTTGCCCTTTTCTTATCCCCAAATAATTTTTGAGATGACAGAAATACAGTGTATCAGGTACCAGACAGAGGCTTCCTCTTGGGCTCCTAGATTTAAGGGTCAAACCTCATTTATATTTAGCGCTCTTGTTTACAAGGTGGAAGATGTTCTTTCATTTTTATCATTGTGCTCCACTTAGGTCAAGCTTTTAACATGAGCAAAGGCAGCTTATTAATATTTATAAGGTGTAAAAATTTATTGACTTTTAAAAAATAACATCTCAGTAAAATCTCACTTGCCTGGAACTTGGTACTCTGTTCGTGGTGACATTCTATCTTCTTTGTACTTATTATGGATACAGAGGTGGTTTTCCTTCCTGCTGGGCTGTATTGATGGAGAATAATGAAGTTAGCATTTGCAGAGAGCATGTGTGCAGTGCCACGTCCATCCTTGGCTGATCCAAGCCCTTTAAATGCAGCGGCTCCTTCTCCTCTTTCCTCCCATCTGTGAAGTAGAAAGGGACAGCCATTGTGCTTTCTTGGCACTGAGGTGACTTAGCCTCGCCTTTAAGATCTGGCCGGGTTAAGGGTTTTGAGCATTTAGATATTTTTTTCTCCGTTTTCCAGTTCTCATTTCATTTTTATTCACGTCATGCATAAGAAAGCTGTTCTTCTTTTCTTAGCTCTTCCAACTGAGGCTTTGAGGTGTAGTTTCAGACCGGCGTCTCTGAGGGCAAGGAACTTGATGGTTTAAAGAAGCGAGCCATCCAACCAACATCTCAGTGTCTCCATGCCTTTGTTTGTCGTTACTGGTCATTGTTGTGTTCAGCATTGTGGGTTTGATTTTCTTTTTTTTTTTATCCAGATCCCCCCACAACTATCCCTCCTCCCACAACAACCACCACCACCACCACCACCACCACCATCCTTACCATCATCACAGGTATGGTACCTTCATCACCATTGGAAATGTCCTCAATGTATATTGTCTTTCTGGTATAAACAAAGAGAAGCATAGCTGTTCCCTGTAAGTCCTCTGAGCTTAACCATTCCTTTACTTTGGAACTCCAGAGACACTCAATACTATACTCTTGAATTGAATCTTACGGATCTAGAAGGACCTTTAACATCTGATCAGATGACTCACACCTTAGCATGAGGCAATTCTTTTTGAAGCCTCACCACTCAAAGCAAAAAACTAGAAAAAAATGGCAGCCAGGCTACTAAATCCTTCAGTAGCTTCTGCTTGGCCCCAGCTGATGAACTGGTAAGTACTGTGGCCTGGATCATGTCCTGGTCTAAATTTGGTCTTAATCCACATGAAGAAAGTACATGTACTAAAATTTAGCCTGCGTCCTCGGGCCACACTATGGGATGCACTGTCATCCGCCCTCCTCTAATGGGTGCCTGCTGGCAGTAGGGCTGCCTGGGCCTCTTGTGGCCCGGGAGATTGCAGGGAACAGAGGGAGCCAATCTTTTCCAAGCTGAACACTCATGTGCACCTCCTGTTTTTTACATGGCCTCCCTCCTCATCCTGGTACCCCGTGGCTCTCAAATAGTTTGGTGTTGCTTGACTGCAAGCCTTGGCCTTTCTTCTGGTCTAACAAGAGAGGACAGCTCATAGCTGTATCATACCAACTCAAATGTGCAGGTCTTCTTAGACCAGGCCTACCCCAACCACTACTTCCAAGTGTCCGCTCTAATGGAGGAGAGAATCTCTTAAAAAGTGACTTTGCCACTTAGGTCTGTTACCGGGCAAGTGTCCCATGTACCTTTGAGCCATGAGTCCAGCCATTTCATCCCTGGACTCCTTGATACACACTGAATATCTATCTCACTTGATGCTCTTCATGTTCAGCTCATTAGGAACCTTCTAGGATCACATTGATTTTTCTGGAGATGTTTTCTTTTCCATTTGCTCAAGAGTCAATGAGACGGCAGAATGCTAAGTGTCCAGTGAAAGAAGGCCTCATCAGTAGATATTACAATGGACCGTCTAATCCAAATTTTCTTCACTTTGCAGCTATTGCAGTGAGACAAAGATCTCTGCCATAACCTACCACTGAAGGGCTTCCTAAATACGGGCTACAAGCACATCTATGCCTATACTAAATGTTATACCTTCTGAAAAATCCATCAATTGGTTTTGTGTCTCACTTTAAACCTGGCTCCATCTAGAAAGTTTGCTTCCTAGTTCTTGTCTCTGTGTTTCTGCTTGAGCTGTCAGTTGCCCCTGCTTCTTAGTGCATTCAGTTTTGTGTGTAATAGACCAATCCCTGGCATCTTCTGTAGTGTGATTACCACATCAAAGATGTTCCTCTCCTCTGCTTGGATGTCCACAGCAGCCATACTGCTGGTGCATCATCCTAAGAATTCAGTTCCTTGTCTCTTATCTATTTTGTAAAATGGACTGGGTGTGTACTTTTGATTGTGTTTGGCTTGGCTGGCGTTGTTGGGATGGAACCCAGGGCCTCTGGCATACTAGGCAAACATGTACAGCTTAAATATATCCTCAGTCCTTTAGGCATGTGCTTTTCTTACCAGGTTACGTAGTTTCCTGTGAAAGGCCCTTGGGATGCTGGAACAAATAAACAAACGGTGTAGGTATCACTAGCAGTGTGTTTGTCTTTGGCAAAGTATGACCCAGCCTTTATACCTCCCATGGTAGAAGATTCTGTTTAGGTATCTGTAAGGGTTTACATCTGAGGTCAGTAAAGTTGTCACTCATTCTGTGTATAAACCCCCTTATTTTTCTTGAATGTGAAACAACACTTTTTCATGTGTGTCTGGTCTCATCACTGACTTAGGTTTTAGTTTTTGATTTTTTTTTTTAAATAGGAGGTTAGCATTCCCTGACTCTTCCCCATCACTACAATCAATCTCCCAAGTCACCCGAGTTGCTCTAATTCACAGCTCTTAATCTTTTGCTCCCCAGGACCTCCTTCTCCTCTGAGGTCCTGCAATATCTACAGCTCATCGGGATCACAGTTCTGCTGGCCCAGACTTGATCTAAAAGGAAACTCTTAGAGTAAACAACACCATATTTCTGTCCACATCAGAGATGACTTTAATCAGAATGTGTCTACTCCTGTCTCTGCCGCTGGCCTCTCCATTCAGAATAACTCAGATGATCTCGCAGGTGCACTTCTGTCTGTGGGTGTTAGCGCTCGAATGCTTTCTACACCCCAAATGCACCTGTGGTAATGAATGCCCAGATCTTCAGTGTCACACCCAGGAGTCATTAAACTAACATTGTTACTAAAACAGCCTTACGGAATCCATCACCTTAATGGAAGTGATCTTTTAGGGCTACTGTGACTTAACAAGTTACCTTCTACATATTATCTTGCCCAGAAAGCAACCTGTAGAACTTAACATTTGTCCTCTTCTCCAAAACAGATTAAAGGTTATGGACTTGGTTCTGTGTCCCATTTTAAAGGTTCAGGCTAACCTCTAGATTTAGATTAGTTCCTAAAGAATCTTCCAGCCGGGCTCCTGACAAATGGATAGCTAAATTAATTTCCACTCCTCCTCTCTCTTGTACTGTTTGGTACATTTACAGTCACCATTAGCCTTAAAAGCTTCAACAGCTGAATCCAGCGACAGTAACGCAAAGCTGGGGCTCTAAAGGCAAAAGAAGCAGCCACAGTCAGCTATTTCTTTCCTCCTAAGTCAAGCGCAATAACTGAAACCCATTCCCCAGGTCAGAGTTTCATTACCAGGAAAATGTACAAATGCAATAGAAAAAAAATATTTTTAAGCTCAAAAGGTCCCTCAATTCTCCAAAAGAAGACTTGCATAGATATCCCCGATCTTCCCCAGTCAGGATAATGGAATTGTTCCTCTTGTTAGGAAGGCAGGCAGGCATTCTGTTCCGAGTCATCTGACTCTCTCAACACATGCTACAGCTCCATTCTGAACCCTTAAAGAGGAGGACTCCTATGGCCTCCAGCTCTTCTTTGCCCCCCTCTCCTACTCTTAGATTTCCTAGTTTCCTAGGAGAGCAGTGGCCTTTGCATACTGTCCTCACCAATTGAAGCAGATCTGGTGACATGTCAGCCACACCTGAAGGGTTGCCCTGCCTAAGGATAATTTTCTGCAGGTGTTAAGAACTGGAAAGAACACTCAGGCTGGGCATGGTGTGCACACTTTTAATCCCAGTACTTGGGAGGCAGAGGCAGCTAGATCTCTGAGTTGGAAGCCATCCTGATCTACAGAGTAAGGCCTTGTCTCAAAAAACAAAAAGAAGAAGAAGGAAGAATATTCGTTATCCATCTGCCATATCAACAGAGTTGTAGCCTTACCATTGACATTATTCTATGGCCTCTCCACATAAGAAACAATTTGAGGATAGAACTGGGTGAGAAGCCTTGTAGAGCTTCGTTGGCATTTGCCCTAAAGTTTAAAAGTATCGCTCTCATCTTTCCTGCTCATTGACGTTAGAATCATTTGGTTCTGCTCAGCTCTTGGCTTTGGGAAACTCCCACCCTTAGTGTTTTGTTTTTTGTCCCATCAAGTTGTCCTTGGGACTTCTTCGTTTGTGAGAGTATATGACATGACATGGGAGAGCAAACCAGATGGACTGTTTGACCTTTCTTCTTAAGAGCCCCATGTTTTGGGGCTAGTAGCAGTCCTTGCCTCTGTGCTTGGGGATAGCTGTAGCTTCTTCCTCTAGATTGGGTCAGGCTGTCTTTCTGAAACTTGCTTGGGAAAGTGGTCTGTTTCTCTCTTTAATTAACCTGGATCTTGTAATGTTCCTACCTGGTGGAGTCCTGACTTGAGTGCTTGATGGAGAGTGCCAGGAAAAGTTCTCAGCATTCAATAGTACACACTCCTAACAGTTTAGATACAAAATTCAGGCCAGGGGGAGCTCAACCTGTGGGTTGCAATGTACATGCAACTGCCATAAATTAAAAAAAAAATTAAAACAGCCTTAGAATAAGAATGAATAGCTATAGGGCCAGATTGTGAGACGCATTTAAATATGCTTTTATAAGAATGAAGTAGGTCATTTCTAAATGAGTTTTTCTCTCTCTCTTTTTTTAAAGCATGTATTCAATTAAATATTTGGTGTTTCTTGGAAAGGAAAATAGCAAGGTTTCTCTTATTGGTGTCAACGCACTCAAAATCCAATATACCTGGGAGGAAGTTGCTCCTAGCCTCAGACCCATGTTATTATTTGGGCTTTCACAGCTTGATAGCATAGGCTTTTTCCAATGTTAATGTGGATCGGGTCATATAAAGAAGGCCGACACAGGCTTTGTCCTTCAATGGCATTTAGAGAGTATGCCAGTAAGGGAACTTACACCGAGCTTGCATGCTGTGTCTTAGATGTAAAGGAGAGGGCACGTATGCTTGGTGCCAAGTCTATAGTGTGGCATTCTAAGTTGTAATGGAGCTTTGTTCCACATAGAGGTCTCAGTTTCCCAAGTCTCAGCCTAGTGATTTCGACCGTGTACTACTGGTAATGGCACAGTGCAAGGGCTATAAGCTGATCTGCCTTTCGGTTGCATTCCACAAAGATTGAGCACCCACAGTGTGTGCAGAAAAGGAATCCTTAAACCCTTTTCTGTGCAGTTGAGAGATCCCTGCAACCTGAGTGTTAAGTTTCAGGGCAACAGGTGCCATGGGAGAGCATCACAGAAGTGTTCGTTGCTCGGTGCAATCAAGGAACAGCCAGAATGCAGATATGAAAGAGTAGCATTTGGAAATGAAGCATGAAGAACCCATGTACTTCCAGCATCTCTCTTCAAGGTGTGTCTATTGATGCTGCCTAGGGAAAGCCCCCTTTTTTCTAAGAAACACACATCCTTCATCCTAGGACATTTACTGAACTGTCTTCTTCCTAGGTTTGGCATCTACACCATTAATACATGAGTCTTCCTTTATGTACTGAGCACTTACAGAGTAACTGAGGACAGGGTGCCTGAGGACAGGAATATTATTAGGGCACTAATTAATATTAAATGAGCCTCTTTTTACCCAGTATTCCACCTTTGCATGTCCATTTCTTTTCACACTGTCCTGTCTACGTTTTCATTTTGCCAGAAATTGTAAGCCCACTATCTATTGCCCTCATTTATATATAGCCAGCATTGACCCACGCTGGCTTAGGAAGGAGCAGAAGAAAGTAAGAGAACCGCAAATATTGAAAGTCATCAGATTCAGCTATTTTTTTTTTAGCAGAGTGAGGGGTGGAAAGTGAGGTGAGATGTCTTCATTCTACTATTTCTATCCTAATTTTCCAAAGTGTATGTTGTTTATTTAAAAGTTGATCCTGGAGATAGAAATCCAACTGGTTTCCATACTCAACATCTGTCAGCAAACACGTAAATAATAGTAGCACAAATATGGGTTTCATGGGATTCAGACATGATACCTGGAGCTCTCCCAGCAGTAGGAACATGGGGGTGAAGGGTACAGTCTTCCAGGAACTCATGCAGGATGAATCTCAGTCAGCCTTGCAGAGCCCCCCTCATTTTCTCTCTGGCCGGCACAATCCCTGCAGCAGCACTCCTAACTCTTCCTCCCCTGGCTTGAGTCCTGACCCCTTGGTGTGTTCCCACTGGCATCCAGAGACATGCCGTAGGGAAACCACTCTACAGATTCCGATAATTTTGCACATCTGGTTTGCAAATGAGAAGATCTCTGGGGCATGGGCTGCACAGAGTGAACAATTTTGAAGAAGCTTTTAACAAAACTTGAACTTGCTTAACGACGAAAACGAAATCAGCTCCCCTTCTTGCTGTTCTGGGCTTCCAATCTCTTCACTCTAAGGGGAAAGTGACATTTGGAAAGTGTGCTGGGGCTGAGGAGGTGGCTTCATGGGTAAAGTGCTTGCTCCTTGAGCATGAAAGCCTAAGTCAGGATCCCCAGCACTCATGAAGGAAGCTAGGTGTGGCAGCACTTGGGAGCAGAGACAAAAGAATCCCAGGAGGGGCTGGAGAGATGGCTCAGTGGTTAAGAGCACTGACTGCTCTTCCAGAGGACCCGGGTTCAATTCCCAGCACCCACATGGCAGCTCACAACTAACTGTTTGAAGATCAGTTCCAGGGGAGACACCTTCACACCAATGCACATAAAATAAAGTTAAATAAACCATAAAAAAAAAAAAAAAAGAATCCCAGGAGCTCACAACTACCCAGGCTAGACAAAATGTTGAGTTCCAGGGTCAGTGTCTCTAAATAAATAAATCTGTCTCTAAATAAATAAATAAATAAATAAATAAGGTGGGGAAGCAGTAAAGGACATCTTGATGTTGACCCCTTGTCTCTACACACACACACATAGACACGCATGCACACACACACACGTAAAATAGCTTTCTTAGGGCACTTCGGTGTAGGCTTTTTAGCTTAGCTCTGTTCTTAGCCCCTTTCTCCATCATTAAGGAATGGTAGGTTAATTAAGCAGAACATAGGTGGCAAGGAAATTAATTGAAAACCAATAGAAAATAAATTTGAAACGCAAATTTCCCAGAACTTATTTTTGCTTTCAACAGATTTCAAATAAGTTAAAGTTGGGGAAGGAAAAAAATACTCATATTTAATATATATTGGCAAGCACAGCACAACTATGAAGTAAAATCGTCAGGGGAATTCTTTGCCTGCCCTGGTGCTGAGATTTAAAGCCCCTCCATAGCAGACACTGAAGAGGAATTCAATTAAGAAAGCTCGTTGGTTCCATATTGACTTTAGTTAAGAAAATAAACTGGGGGAAAGTGTATAAAAATGTTGCCAGACTGCTTGTCCCACTTCCACCTTAGCTTATGGCTGGCAAAACAGGAGAGTTTAAATTCCTTACAGCTAACTCGGCTCCAGGGTAAGCTGGTTTTTCTACGTTGTACCCATGGCATTTCTAATGTCCACCCTGGTCTCACATAGCCACACACTGCCTTACTACGACTCTGTGTCATGATGCAAGAACAGCAGAGATCAATTGGTAAGAAAAGTGAGGTAGTGAATTTAATTTTGTCCTAGGATTTTCATTTTCATTTATGGCACCCGTTGTGTTTGAGACCATGGACTAATTTATGGATTAGTTTTAAGCCCCCAGTCTGTCACACTCAATGAACAATTCTAAGTTGGAGAGAATCCATCTGAAAGGATTAGAACAGGCCACAGTGGGGCTTACACATGACTGTTTCCACTAAATATTGCCCAGCTGCCTCTCAGGCAGGTTGTAGGGCTTTTTGGTTTTTGTTTGATTCCCCCACACACACACACACACCCTGCTTCTTGGCTACTTGGTTAAATGGCTACTGTCTCTAATCGCACACATTTTCGTAGTTTTTTCGTTTTGCAAATATCTTGTACTTCAACGTGGAATGTGTGTTTGTTTTGCTGATTTGAGGCAGGGCCCCATTAGCAGTTTGCAGGACTGTAATCCTAAGAAGGGACGTCCGTGTTGTGAAATGAGTGCCTTCCAAGTCAGTGTAGGCCCTAGCTCACCTCCTTTTGATTGTAGACTCATAAAACCTTGAGTACATGCCAAGTGAGACTGTATACATTCAGCATTTGTGAGAACAGGGATTGACTTGGTTTTATTTGTTTGTTTCAGTTATTTTAAACATATAAATAATATACAATCCATTTGCCCTCACTATAATGGTTTAACTTTTTTATATATTAGAGCCAATGTCTCCCATTCTACTTTTTGTAACCAATTTTTTCATAGGCCTAGCTCAAAGGTTTTTTTTAAGACAACACATGAGGTTTAAAGAGATTTGTGAGGGCAATCAGACACTAATCAAGCCCTATTTTGCAATTATAACTTACACTGACATGTTTGCATTTGCCCACAAAACTAAAATATTACAAAATGCTCCAATGACCACCCCAGAAGCTGATTCTGGGGGGGGGGGACTTGCACTTTTCTCCATTTTCTGAAGATACCCTAATAAATCATGCTTCACATCTCCGTACTCACCCCAGAGCCAAGCTGTCTATGGTTTCTGCATGGTATCATAATGCAATTATGAAGGAGAATTAGATCCTGTCCTAGTGCTGCCAGCCCCCCATGGGGAGCACACAGTCACGTCTAAAGCATTTTCTCTTCTCTCTAACTTGAAATAGCCCCTGCTCAGGTCGCACACCAGATGCTCTGTGAGAAACAGAGTCAATAGCTCCCCAGACACACTCTTAATCCCGATTTAAGCCCCATACCCACCTGTGTTCCGGCCGCAGCGTCCCATCCATTGCTGCTCGTAGGTTTGCCATTTCCAACTGCAGTAATCATGTTGTTTGACTTGAATATGTGTTTGCTTAACTGTTTTAGAGTGTTTTTCCTTAATAGCCCTTTTCTCTTCTGTTGGGTTCAATTGATGGATTTCGCATCCCTAGAGTTGGGAGCAAAATGCACTGTGGTCATGGCTGCATTTATTGTCTGCTGCCCGTGTAAGAGCTGACGCCTGGCTTCATCTGGTTAATTTTGTCATGAAGCTGACATAATGTTATAATACAGGAAGACAGTAAATTGGGATTGTTGGTCAATGCTCAGATCTGATTTTTGAGTCTTCTAACTCTAATGTTTTAATCCACTCCCTTTTTTCATTTTATGTTAATGGTTTACTTGGTTTAAAAAAAAAAGGTATGTTAAAAAGAGGTACCACAAAAATAATGAGCCAAAACATTTTTTGCTTTTTTTCTTCTGTTTTGGAAAGGAGCCAATGCCTGCCCATAAAATGTATTACATGCATATGAATGTTTATACAAATGTGCCTTTGATTCTGCCCCTCAAATTTAAAGTGCCTCAAACCAGTGTTGGACTCAAATGTCTCAACTATGGAGATGCACCTGTCATCTTTAAGGATCTGGTGTGGGTTTGTTTCAACTGTACAATTTCCTGTCTTGTTTCACTGCTGTTTTAGGCCCACAGAGTTGACTTATAAGTAAGTATTATATTCTTCTGCAGTGTATTTATGGTTTTCTCTCCTTCCTCTGTCCTAGAGAAATTTAGTGATCAGTTATATCAAGATGCATTGGCCTCTAAGACCTCTGGTTAATTCTGGCTCCTTAGAAGGGCTTTGATTTTTTTTATGATAATAAGGCCCCTATTTTCTCAGAAAGCATGCCAACTGAAGGGGAACGCCGGTGTGAATTCATGTGTCATATTTATACATCAGAAGCTCCAGGCTCATTTGATTCCCCCTCTTAAAAAAAAAAAGTTCTATACTTAATGTTCCAGTGCATTTAAACATTGCCTGTGTCAAGTTCAAATCATTGAAAACAATTGCCAGCTAAAGGCCCCTATCATAAAAATGGCAGGGGATTGCTTGTGACTTTTAACCTCGGGATCCT
This sequence comes from Alexandromys fortis, assembly GCF_014885135.2. Classification (NCBI taxonomy): domain Eukaryota; kingdom Metazoa; phylum Chordata; class Mammalia; order Rodentia; family Cricetidae; genus Alexandromys; species Alexandromys fortis. Next base: position 3,630,197 of record NW_026067973.1, read on the forward strand.
GCTTCAACCAGCAGCAGCTTCTGACTAGGAAGGGGCTGCTATAAGAAACACACTTGAAAACTGCAGAACTGAGAAAGTGGGGCCTAGTGCATTGACATCAGAGTGAAGTTGGCTGTTTTTAAGAGGACTGGGAAAGAAGGCCATCATGCACTTCATTAGCTAGACGCCCCACTTCTGTAGCCAAAAGTAAAGAGCAGATTCCCTCCTTGAGTGCTTTGGAGGCATTTTACTGTGAAGAGAAGCTGATAGGAACCAACTTGAACAGCATCAGAAGTAGAAGAGACAGGTCACAGGTGGGAGAGCACCAATGAAGACGATAGCTCTGTCTCCCGACCCAGTCAGGACCGCAGAAACCTGGCAGCCAAACCTGGCTGAACACAGCCATATAGCTGGATTCTTGAAACTTGAAAATTCCCAAGTGGTGTTTGTCCAATTGTGTGAACACATGTGTTTTTGTGACAAACCTTGTAGATTATAACATATCTTATAGAATGAAGAATCCGGGCTCTGTATGTGTGTGTATGTATGTGTGCACACGTGTGTCTTGAACATGTTCACTCCCATGAATTGAACTTACCCAACTAACTTCTGATGAAATAATTCAGTGGATGGAGAACTCGAATCTCTATATTGCATATTCATCTGTGAGCATCTGGGCTTCAGCTGGAAGTGTCCTAACAGTGGAGTTGATTCCAGAAGCCCCAGCGCCCGGGTGGGTTGGGTTGAAACAAAGGCAATGTTTGAATGTCTGAATCCATTGTTTAACCAGCCTTCCAACTGAGCTTTTCTGTCGCAGTCCTGAGCTTCGATGCTTTAAGAACCATCTAGCGGCCACTGAGTTTGCACTGGTGTTTCTCATCACTTTGCATGTCCCCCTGACTATTGACTGGCAAATACATGTGTCCTGGCAAGACCCCCGGAACAAAAGAATTTACTGTTTTCCTCCCTGGCTCGCAGCTTTGAGCTCAAGGCATGTCTTAAAACAGTGCGCTCACTACAGATGCTCCTTGCTTTTCATTTATTATTGCTTGTCACGCGGTGTTCTTTGAAAGCTTGCTCATATATTATCTGTTCCATTTTTTTCCATTCTCCCCTTTTTTGCATGCTGTTCCTCCTGTTTCTTCCCTTCCTCCAATCCTCTGTTCCCGTCTGTAGACACCACGGCGACGACAGAACCAGCAGTTCACGGTTGGTATCACATTCCTGTTTATCTACTTTCTCAGCGCTGCTGAGAGGCAAGGCAAGCCTGGGAAAAAGAGAAATGCAGTCTTCAAGGGAACTCACGCTCCAAATAGACTGATCTCAGAAATGCACCGTGATTTTTTAATGCTTGACATTACACCAAGTCTTGTCATTTTTGTTGTGAGTTCAGTGGCCAGTGGTTGCAGTGTGAGATTGAGGCCTCCCCTCGGGTGGCAAGCATGTTAGGGTGTCCATCACACAATCCTCCTTACTTAGAAAACTGTACCAAACCTTGGAGTACATGAGACTTCAAAAAGTATTTTTAATTAAATGGAAGAAAAGTATTTGTCTACAGAGCTGGCATCTAAAATAGAGGCCATGTTCCTTACCCACCAGCCTCCCCAGTCTCTCTATTCATTTAAGGTTATGTTTCCATTGGGTGGGAAACAACTCCCCAAGAATGTTCCATTTGAACAGCATGAAGTGGGGTTTTAATGCAGTCTTTGGTGTGTGGTACTTTGCAAGTCTAATAATAAAAGGTAGGTAGGTTACGTTTTTTTGTTTGTTTTTAACCGAAAGGTGAAAAAAAAGAGTGCATAATCTTCAGACAGGGACTTCAGGACACCCTGTCTCCTTCCCCTGTCACCGGGGAACTACCAATGGGGACACTTTTTTCCTTGCTTCCTTCCTTCCTTCCTTTCCTTCCTTCTTTCTTTCTTTTTTTCTTCCTTCCTTCCTTCCTTCCTTCCTTTTTTTTCAATCAGAAAGTGAGAGTCCTGTTTAATCTGTATATTATTTTATTACTCATCTCAAATTTAACCTTGGCAAGATTGTGCTTAGAGTAGATATGTTAGTTTAAAGGGGGCTGCGTTTTAATAACTGAATCCAAGAGAATCATTTGGAAAGGGCCTGCTTCAGTCACTTTAAATGCTATGCAGGGTGAAAATCTATCACCTAAGTGACAAGAGGTGATCAGTCAGCTATACTGTTCATTCAGCTTAAAGAATGGCATCTAGCCCACACTGACTTCCTCAGACAACTGTGTCTGAGGACTTAAAAGTTGGACATCTCTGAGTAAAAGCTGTGCTGGTTGTTGCTGGAGAACTTGCCTTACTCAGGGTCAGCTCAGCAGAGCTCTCACTCCCTGTCTGTCTGTCTGTCTGTCTGTCTCTCTCTCTCTCTCTCTCACGCACACACACACACACACACACACACACACACACACACACCACAACCTGGAAATGATAGGGCTCTTCAGCATACTCCCCACTTCATTCTGTCCTAATCTTCACGCAGTAAGTTAAAGGGATGAGAAGTCCAGTCAGGTATAAATTATGTGTGTTCTAAGGTGAGCCACAGGGCTGGCTACATCTCAGACTCTGCACTCCACTGAACTTAGTGTCGAATACCTCCTGACATTTATTGATAGCCTCGGAGCTTTACGGTGATATTAATGTAGTTCAAGAGATTTTGTTTTATTCTTTTTTGAGTACTCTAAGTTTTGGGACTTCCTATAATTAACTCCAGGGTCAAGTACAGCCTGGGTTCCCAAATTCTCTGACCTCTTTGAAGAAATAGTGACCATTTATCCCTAAAATCCCAAAGTTTCATGCTTTCAATACCTCAGTTAGATCCAAGGACTTGTACTTGCGGAACTCATCCTTAAAGATTTTGACAGGGTATGCAAACTAGGAAACTTGTCCTGGCCTAAAGATGGAGACAGCACCTAGAAGTCGATTCTGATTTGGGGCTACTTATTTTAATTAGGTCTGTCTCTTTAAACAGATTGGAAAGGGAAAGGAGTCTCTGGGCACTTAGCTTGGGATCAATTAGCATACAGGTTTCTCTGCTCCAGGAAAAGTAGCCACTGTCTTTATTTGGAGACAATATCACCCCAGAGCCATAGGGTGAGACTCGGTGTGAGAAGCTCGTGGGAGAAAGTAGCAAGCACAGCCTTCTTGTACCCTGTGTCTCTTGTGCCTCCAACTGGACTCCTTAGCAGCAAAAAGCCAGAGAAATGGTGGCTAAGCCCAGCTCATCTCTGCATAGTGTGTTTATAAATTTGTTCTTCAGCTTGTCTCTGATCCTCATAGTCACTTCTCAAAGGGTCCCCCACTATTTTGGCCAGCTAACTCTCAAGCCCACAGCCAAAAGCACTAATGTAAACCAAAGTAATATCTGAAATTTTACGTGATGAAAAGGGAAGAAATTTTCTAAGTCACTTGTAAAGGGCAACAGGATATGGTGGAAACTGCAGACCAAGGAAGCAGATTAACAAGGATGTGATATTGTAGAATTGATCTTATCATAGTACTAGAGAACTAGCTAGTCAGTGCAGCAACCATATGACTGGCATTTACTTGATGATGACTTTGAGACAGTTCTTAATGGTGTTGTGGTCCCAGAAAAAAAAATATTAAATGGCTTGATAACTTAGCAACTGAAATGACAAGACATACTAAGTCAGCCAGCTGTGGCCATCTTGTTGTTCTCAAAAGTTATTCTGGACTTACCATATGGCTATTTTTCTTTCATTTACAAAAACAAAACAAAACAAAAAACCTTTTCAGGATTTCCCTATGAAGACTCATTACAATTCTTTATTCAAGCTTGTGTTGCTAGAGTATGTATGAAGTTTACTCTAGTTGTTCCTATATGTTGATTGTTTGTTCTTACCAATAACTGATTGGAATAGCATGTATTGGAAGGTTGGAAGTGCATGGGCATGATTCAAAACCAAATGGATTTTCTCCAAAAGGAAACCAAGTAACAATTCACCACCATATTAAAGGATCTCACTGAGAGTGAACATAAATGTGACCATAAGAATGAGAATTTTTTATTTTTTTAGGCAAGGCTGTCACAAGGGGTCTCTGAATAAGGATTTTGAGCATTTGTGGTTTTGGAGTTCATCCTTAAAGGCCTGCACAGGGAAAAATTAAAACAAAAACAAACAAACAAAACCTGTGTTGTGTGTGCATGTTGAACAATTCAAAAAAAAGAAAGAAACAAGAAAAACCACTGCCAAATCCTGATAGCTCGTGGTCAGAAGCTGCTGGCAGACATGCATGGGTGGTTAGCGCACGGGTGGTGTCGTCGTTATCCTGATTATTTGGCGTGTGGGTGCGTGTGTGGTTTTTGTCTGTCTGTTTCAGTGTGGGCACTTCTTTTTAAATGTCTTGTGCTTTGTTCTTTTCTGTCCTGTGTGTTCCCTCTCCCTTTCCCTCCCCACCCCCTGGCCCCCGTGAGGGGTCAGGTGACAGCATGCCCATGGTCTGGAATAGCGCTTGTGCTTCTGCTGCACTGCAATCAGCTGGCTTCTGGGTTGGGGCGCTCTCTCTCTCTCTCCCTCCCTCCCTCCCTCCCCCTTCCCCTCTCTTTCCCTCCCTCCCCTATCCCGTTCTCCCCACGCTTTCTAACTCAGCCTGCCTCTTCTACCTGTTGAAACAGTGGAGGTTGAAACAGTGGAACATGGATCTTCATATTCCACATGAGTCTTTAAATAGATTAATTCATTCTGAAATGGAGAACTCCTCTGAAATATTTTTTTTCTTTTTTGTTTGGTTTCAAAGTATTTGGCCAGTGCTAGAGATCAAGCCCACACCCCAGACCACTGCCTGTCTTAGGTAACTCCCTCTCCCTGGTTTATGACTAGTGCAGACCGTGACAGAATTCTGAAAACATTGTGTTATGTCCTTATCTTACATGGGATTCAGTTGTGGGGAAATTCTTAAGCCCATTTGAAAGAAGACTAGCCAGCAGTGCACGTGATTACAACCGCTATGTCCACCGTCTGTGTATGTACCTCTGTACATCTCTGTATGAGTACATAACAATAGCATTCAAGGGCTGTCATTCAGTCAAGGGACTCTGCAGACATTGTATGTTCTACCCAAGAACAAAGCTAAAGAGGTTTACGAATGGCTGCAGGACCTGAAGATTGCGTTGCAGCCTTGATATGCAGCTTGGAAACAATGTGCTGCTGTTTAACGGCGTGAACCAAATTTCTGCTAATGGGAAGAAGGGAAAAACTCTCCACAAAAGCTGACAAAGCAGGAAGAACAGGATGACTGAGCTTTTAGATATAAACTACCGGGGGCGTCTGAACTCTTATGGCTGGTGGTGGAAGTATCAGTTTCCATGACATGGCCAAGTGATCAGATGTGTGCTGCGTAGGTAAGAGAGAGACCGTCGCCTACTCTTTTTCCTAATGAGAATGGTGCTAAGGCCAGTGGGCCGAGGTTTTCTTTCCTAGGGATTTTATCTAATTGTTCTTTTCTATAATTTTCTGTAATAAATATCTCTCTATATATATATGATAACTTGATGAATCAAATCCAGGAGCTTCTTTAGGATTACTTGATTTTTGCATTTATTGAAATGGCTAGGATTTCTAACTGATTCTAATTCTTTGAGCTTTTTCTTCTGGTTTAAAATTGCCACATTATAACCACTTTGAGAAGCCAGCAGGTGCTGTCAAGAAGGAGAAACAGCGACTCCAGAAGCGCACAGTGCTTAGCCTGAACCACAGCACCTGTAACACCAGAAAAAGCCAAACATGAATCTGTGCAGGAGAGACAGCCTTCATGCATAAATTAAATTCTCATGTCTGCACCATAGGACTTCCTTAATTGCAAAACAAAAACAAATGCAACAAAAGTAAACTTTCATTTGTTTAACAGAGTTCAAAGAAATGCATTGCATGCATTTTAATTAGACGTGACTAGAAAGAGCTTGACTAGATGATAGGAAACTGAAAAGAAGAACAAGAAGTGATCTCCCACTTATTCTTACATCACAGTGTTTCCTTTTGAGAAATATTCCCTGCTTCATACAGTGCATCTTCGTCATTTTCTTTGAGAAAACGAAAGGAGTCTAATTTTTAACATGAAAGAAAAATACCTACACCAAAGCAATTCTAGGAGGTAGATTTTGTGTTTCCTTGCTTGTACACCCAGTACTATGGTAAACTCTTCTAATTATATTTATTCAGAAATTATCCAACTATGGCAGTGTGCTGTAGATCCATAAAAAACAATTGCCCTGCAAAAACAAATTTTAACACTCCTGGCCTAAATGGCTTCTCAGTTTGGAACATAATCCAAGCAAGAGATTCCAGAAGATTTGGTTTATCTTAAAATTTATGCCATTAAAAATGACAGTTTCAGCTTTAATGAGGTGTATATCAACTGTCTGTCGCTTCTTAATGGAAAACTTTGCATATCAATGATACTTCATAAACATATTTGTCTTTATTTTGCTTAAATTAGCTTTCTAGTTTCCTCCCCAGGGAAACAGGCCTTCAGCAGTAAAGTTGCCTACTTGAAACATCCCTGTTTAATGTGGTTCAGTGGGCACCAAGCACATATGTAGAACACTTTGATATTCAACAGGCCACGTAGAAGTGAGGGATTAGCCTTCCGAGAACTGCAAATTCATAATTAACTACAGAGAACTACTTTATGTTGCCCATTTATAACAGTTATTCAAATAATTGTATTCATTAGTCTTTATACAATGGATCAAGCCAATTAGACATAGAAGCACTTTCAGCCAATCAGATTTCAGGACAAAGGGCTAGCATTTCCCCTCAGCTGCCTCTATAATTTATTGCATTACCACATCCCCTTTAGTTGCCTGGTTCCATCGCTGCGGAACACCTGTGAACTCTAAAGATTTTCATGTTGATTTGGCTTGTGCTCTGAAGCACTCAGTACCCAGGGTTCATGTGAGAAACTCTCCTCTCTTAGGGCTGATGGTGGGCCAGCCTCTTCCAGCTCAACCAGCTCGCCATGTTCATTTGGCGCCTTTGTAAATCACCTCAGAAAATTTGAGCTCCAGTGTCCACTCGTACAAGCTTGTTTTAGCTCATTTGAAATAAGTAGAAATGGTAGCCAGTCTGCCGCTATGGCTGCCTTTCGTCTTTGGTCAGTAATTGACCAAGGATGACTCACAAAACATTGACTCAACAAATATTTACTGACAGGATAGTTTTGCAGAGCTTCAAGGAGGGGAAAGATACAAAAATAAACAACACTTGTGTCTCTTTCCAAAGACCTTACAGCTGAGTTAGACCCACAACCACCTTCAAAACGATAGACACAGACTGTAAGACAGCTATTGTGGGGATTCGAGTACCTGGGGCAATAAGTTGGGATTGAAGAGAACAGCAATGAATAAGCAAAGGCCACCTTGACCGTCTTAACATTTTATGGTATTTAATAAACTTCCTTGAAAGATCAGCCGAGAAATAAGCATGAAGAAATGGAAGCCATCTCTAGCTGCACCTCCCTCTGTTTAGCTACCCTCCTCTTGGCCTCACTTAGTTCAGAGCAGAGCTGGTGGAGAACTGTCCCAGCTGGGCCACATTGGGGTTGACTGGAACACCAGCATTTCAAGCCCTGCTTGATTATCTCCTGACCTTACTGCTTTTTCAGCTTTGAGGGTTTTATATTTCTGGAATACCATTGATTTATGAAATTCTTCTTTTTAAAAAAAATGAGTTGTGAATCAGATTTTTCTGATGAAGGCATAACCTGCAATCTGCAGTTAGCAGATGCTGTACCATTTTGAAATATGTGATCCAAGATCATTCTAAATTGATAAATGAACTATGTTTGTCAGTATTGGCAAAGGATTTCAATTCTCAGTGAAATGCAAGATAAAGCTTACATATGTCGGTATGTAGCATCTAAGTACATTCATATTGAAGAGATATATCAGAGTGTCCACAGCTAACAATTCAGCTTCACTTTTTTTCTTTCTGCATGCTTATTTGAATGAGTGATTTTTAAACATTCACCCTCATGTTTCATGTGCTTTCAACAGTGGAGACTGAGGACTCTTTCTGCCTTATCGTATATCAATAACAATTACGTAATTAAAGAAATGAACATACGGATTAATATATTCAAGCTCTCCGAAAAAGCGGGAGATGGCAAGAGATTTGGCTCATGTTTTCTTTTTTTACACAAAGTCCATCCTCAGTTCTTAAGTGTTTTGTTTATGTCCCTCGAGGAATGAAAAGAAAAACGATTTGTTTTTACTTGTAAGGCCTTACTCAGTTGCCCAATTCCGCAGAAGAACTGGACAGTGAGGACCTCTCAGGTAAGGGCTAGCCATTAGGTAAGGTGCTGCAGTGTCCAACCTGTGGGTGCTTTGTCCACTGTGACCAAATGACCACTTGGTTTGCTGAGCAATCATTGTGGGTGCTGAGACTAAGAAAAGAACAAACCACGTGTAGATAACTTCTCCTCCATTCTCTCACGCACCTTTCTTTCCTACAATAACAATGCACTACTGCAGACGGTGGCCTGTGCTTTTAATACAGGAGAGAACAAAATGCTGAGGCCACTCTGCTTGGTGACTTGAAGTAATGTTTCCATCCGAGATGCTCAGTGGCTCAGGAGAAATTTGGTTGCATTATGAAGCAGTTGATGTTGGATTATGTGACATGATCTTAGAGCCCTATTGACTGTCTACTTCTGTGGAATAGACTAGAAAGCCATATAGTATACTTTGAAGTAGGTGGGAGAGCAGGACAGGGAGGAGGGGGCCAATTGTTTTGTCACACACCAGGCTGTAAACTAATTATCCACCTCAGACCTTTTTTACAGCATACTGAGCTCTTGCAAAAAGTAGGTTTCATGCTTGATTCCAGGATTTAGGTGTTACTAATCCAGAATAAGAAGCGTGTCCTACAAAGGCGGGAGGAAGGAGATTTAAAGTGGTCAGAGCTAAACAATTATTCGAGCTTCCATGATGTCATGAGACTTTGGTGACAACTGCCTAAAGCTTCTGGAGCACTTTGATTGGCACTTAGTGAGCCAGTGAGCACGCCCCTGACATTGCAGTGGAGAAGCCAAGACACTGGTATGTGGCTGCTATCCGGAGCCCACGGCAAAACAGGCTCCATATTACCCCTTCCCAGACAGCGTTCACTGCAGTTATTTTGAATGACTGGTGCTTGAGGCACCATCCTTGCCTATACCTCAGTGAAAACAAGCTAGTACCCCCCATATCTCAGAACACACTGGATGTGTTTCCGGCTGTGTGCTTCAGACCTCACGGATACCTTCACTTTTCTGCTCTGTCCCTGTGTAGGGGAGCTGGACTTCTGGAATTTCCTAGAGTAGATGCTTCCAGGAGGCTACTCACTGGATCTGTCCCCTGCTTGCACCTCTCTTGCAGTAAGCACCCAGCTAATACTTTCTGGGTAAATGAAGGAATTCTAAATACCAGTGAATTTCAGTAAATAAGTAGGAAGGTCGCCACCTATTAGCCGTGCTATTCGTTTGCCTCTTTCTACTGATAGATATATTTAAAGAAGTTGCAAACGCATGAAAACAAAACATTTACTTTCTTTAAAAATAGAAGTGGGTAAGTCTTGCCTGACTCTCAGGCAGTGCCAGCAGTGAACAGCTGTTTGCCTTCCAGGTGAAGGGTGAAGGTGCTCTCTGTTCTGGCATCTGAGGTCACCCCCAGATAAGTGACCCTGCGCAACTGGATCTCCCAGGAATCCTGAGAAAGGTCTAGATTGTCCCTCGATCTCTCTTAGTGTATTTCCCGACAAGAATCACTCAGAGCAAAAGGAGTTTTTGTCCTCTTTAGGAAAACATGAGTCAGCCAGGTACCTCTTCTCCCAGCTTCATCAATTAGGAACACTGCAAGTCTCAGCCTGCAACATGCTAGATGGGTCCCCACTGCAGTTATCAATCACCTAAGTCAGGAGCAATAAACCAACAACTGTTTGTGTTCATAATAATTCGGTTAAATTAATAATTACATTGCCCCCCTATTCCCTCCAGGACCGAGGCACTCCTATTGCTGGAAGTCATAAGTCATGTAGAACACTGATGAACTAGCAGGCTGGGCTGGGTTGCCTTTGCATCTGGTTTGATGAACTAATCAAAAACTGATTAGCACCTTTGTTCAAAGGGGATGCTGATTAATCAATTACTATTGATTGTGAGCTTGGCTTCTCTGGGCTGCGAAGAGACATCTAAAGGGAGAAAAAAACAACCAATAAAAATTGAGCAGCTGTCATAGTGTTTAAATTTATTAAAACAAAATACATTATTTTTTATGAAGCTGTCTTGAAATGGGTCACTGAAGGGGAGCATATTGATTGAGAAAGGATGAACTTCTCAAATCTCTGTAGCCTGGAGACTGAATTCAATTATAATACAAGACAAACAGGTTAACACCCGCCTTAAACAGCCCATCAATAAATTAGAGTAGGTGTTGCCCATTTAATGCTAAACTGTGATAATGAATAATGCTACCCACTCCCTGCTGTATTGGGTAGAAAGTCCATCCTTTCCACATTAGGGATTAATGTTGCACACTTGCAGGTCTTCCCCTGCCCTGCTCCCACCCTCATCCTCCATTCACTGGTGCCTGCCTCGGTTAATGCCAGCTTCAAAGGCAGCATAAGCTCTGCAGCCCTCAACCAGCAACTTGAGATGCCCAGCTGATCCTCCTTTGTAATCTGAATTGAAAGACTCGGTGCCTAGTTTACAGATTTAATTATTGGCCGATTTGGGGGGCTTATCTGGCTCTTCCTTGAAACCTTTTATTTACTTTTTGGGTGTTAATTTTATTGACGATAGAGCCACACTAGTTTTGAATTGTTTTATCAATTACATCTGCCGTCTCTCCGAGACAGCTGGTGGTTACCGCCACCCGTGTGGAATAGACTAGCTCTGAGCATATTTTTCCTTCTATTTTATTTTAAAGCTTTAACAAAATCGGCTCCAACTGACCCCTCCCGTCAGCAGTGGAAGGGCCTCCAGGAAAAATGGAGTGGAGTGAGGTGGTAAACAGCATGCCAGAGAGTGGGCCCTCAGCCCCAGCACAGCAGCCCTTCGGCCCCTGCTTTAGAAGCAGAGGCACCGAGAAGGCATTCCAGCTCTGTTTTCAACTCTTGTTACCCTCCAAATGAGAAAGTGATCTGGAAAAATCCTCGTGCCCTTCGCAAGCCTCAAAAACATCCAGGGGAGGGGCAGAATCCTACCTAATTTCCATAACCCTTGCATAGGTGTTAGGAGAAATCCTGATGAGCTAGCTCTTGGCTCCCTTGGTGGGTTGCAGAGGAAGCCTCTCTACACACTAGGCCTTTGAATCCAAGGATTCTCAGGCAAGGGACAGTATGCGGGCACTTGCTCCTGCACACGTGTGTCTACCACATGGGTGAACACATACATACATGGGGATGTAGCCCATGCACTGGGAGAAACCCTTCCGTTAGCACCACATGAAGTGTGACCCTGATTTGGCAAACAGGCTGTTTCATTTCTTTGATAGATATTAAGATAGATAATATGTCCACAAAGAAAGGAGAGAAAGGGCGAGACAGTTAAAGTGTGCCCATGAGGCTTAGGTGTATTTTCATTCAGCTTGTATTAATATACTCTACAGCTCAGAAAGTTCTTTCATATACATTTTTCCTGTTTTACAATTCTGAGGATTGAATCTAGGGCTTCACATATACTAAGTAATTTCTGCCACTAAGTATACATTGCCTAATTTTTATTCTACAAAAGTATTTGAGCTCTGTATGCTTGGCTCTGGACTGGCCCCTAAGCCACAGTGGTGAATAAGGCCCGGAAGGAGTTCATCCAGCCTTGGATTTCACAGCTAGGCCTGCCACCCATAATAACTTTCCGGTAGGGAACGCAGACTGGGGCTACCCCAGCTGGTCGTGACTGTGGAGAATAATCCAAGTAGCGGCGAGTGAAGAACTGGGACCGGAGAGGGTGGAGGCCAGAGCCCAGGGATGAAGATGAGCCAGCAGCTGTGGAGGTCCTCTGGAAACTGCCGTAGGGGTAGCATAAGAAGGGTTGTTAATTTACAAGTGAGGAAAGTAGGCACCCATATAGACCCAGGCAATTCACACGGACAGAGCTTAAACACAGTCCTCTTGCCTGCAAGAAAAAAAAGTGTAGCCCTTTGGTTCAGGGTTCCCAGCCTCTGGAGTCTCTTAGTCATACAATTCCTTCTTAGTGTGGACATTAGGGAAGGTGCAAAGGAAAGCTGGGCACTGAGGGGCCTGTCAAACACCCAGCTGTGTGCTAACTGACCTGGAGAGGTAGTTTTAATCTTTAAATCAAGTGCCTTCCCCTTTAGAAACGATCCATCTCTGCCCTGCTCTGATGTTTTCAGTGCCACTGTCCTGTGAAGTCTCCAAAAATGATGGGATTAGTTCCCCTAACGTCGCCCTAAGTGCCATAAAGTAATGCTTGAGGAGGGTTAAGACATGGACATTTCCTTCTTCGAAAGTGGAGTTTCGCTCCGTGGTACACACCTGTGACCTAGCTGAAGCAGAAGGATCTTGAGTTTAGTGTGAACCAGTCTATTGAGGGAGCTCATGGGGCCCATGGTCAGTGATGTTCCCACAAGTGGGGTTCTGGATTCCCCCTAGTACTGATCTTTCTCATAATCCAACATGCTACTGTTTTCACCATGGGAAGAAAGGTGGCCACCACGAAAGAGACCCAATCTTTTCTTCAGACTAAACAGTTGTTAGCCACAGTGTGCAGTGTGAGTTCAAGTTCCACAGGTTGGACACTGCTTTGGGGTGACCTCACCATATTCATGATTCCATCCTCCTCACGCCCCCAAATGCCTGAGGCCCACCGAAGCATCTCTCTATAGAGACAGATTCTATTGGGAATGCCTGTTTGGAAACACTTGACACTCTGTCCTCCTTACCAGGTTCATCTAAGGGAAACTCCAGTGTCATCCTCAGTGCCTTCCCATGGCTTAAAGTAGAAAAGTCAACCCCACTGCCAAGTGTCCTGTTACAAGAAGAACCGGGGTCACTCTGAAAGTACTAAATGTCTTGGGATTGGCATCCTGTTTCATGGAGTCGTTTCTGCTGATGATTAAATTAACTAAAACCAAGTGACTGGAGAAGGGAGAGCCATCAACATTTAAAAGACTTGTCCTAATCTTTAGCTGCAGAATGGTTATCATTACAGCCCTCAGATGGTGTACCAGAATCATAGCGCGTGTACGATGGCCCTGCGCTTCCTTCGTCGCCATAGAGAACAGCGAAGCCATTAGATGCGGCTTGCATCAATTCTGTATAAGTCAAAAGAAAGCTTGGTCACCATTCCTCCTAAAGAGCTGACAAATTTTGACCTAGGATCGGTGATGAGAATCAAAAAGATCCTCCTCAGCTTTTCATAACGCAGACTGAAGCTCAGCAGACACTGAATCCTGATGACATGTCAAGCCCTAAGCCAGATAGGCACTTTCATGCGCAGCCATGCGCTGGCCCCTGGCAGAATACTATTGGAGCCAATGTCTCAGAGTAGGTGACTAACCTGCCTGAAGTCACACAGGAAAGAATTGAAGTTCGGTTTCTGGCCCAGGTTTGATGGCAAGTCTGGTGCACTTTGCCACGTGCCATGCAGGTGAACTCCTAGCTAGTCCCCTGTGCCTCGGTGGTGACAGGCAGGGAGAGTCCTGAGCCCTGAGAGTGACCTGTCCAGCCGCTGTCGGTGCACAGTTGTCATTTAAGTGAGCATATGCCGAGCTCTGGGGTGCACACTGAGGATGACTACTGCAGTTTTCCTGGCAGTGGCCTTGCACAGCCCCTCCAGACGTCAGAATAGCGCATGGTATTGCAACACTCGAATGCAGCTGATGGCTGACACTGGCCGCCCGGCATGCTATATAGGAATCGTCATGATTTTCTTGCCTTACATTGATTCCTTCCCTTCCCTTCTCGGAGAAGACAGAAAGGAAAGGTTATGCTGCATAAAGGCTAGTGTGCTCCAATATATATTAACATCTTAATGGGAAAGCTGCGCATGTACTGTATACATTTACCACTCTGACAAGAGGGAATTAAATGTCAGAAGGATTTGTAGCATCTATAATTGAATTGGTGCTGAGAAAAGCAAATCTTAAAAGAAGAATAACATATTAGGATTAGCAAACAACGTGGCGTTTTGTCAGCGCTTGCCGTTCAGAGTTTCCCTCCAGTAATAAAGCTGTGCTCTGAAAGCGCATCAGTAGCTTGGTTGCCCTAGATGATGGAAACAGTAGCTACACCTTTCAGATGACACAACTGGTGTGTGTGTGTGTGCGCGCGTATGTGGGGGGGGGGTGTGCACACACTTGTGTTTGGTGTTTTGTTTTGTTTTTCTTCAGGTTTGGAATGTGCACCACCACCTTCCCCCTCCCTCCTCCTTAGCAAGAAGTAGCAAGTGACATCACAGTCATTAAGCCTTCTCTGAGATAGACTAATCCGTCCAGCTCTAGGAAGCCGGAGGCAGCATTTCCATCATAAACACCAATTCTAAGAGTTTTTAATTAAACTGACTTGTCCAGCAAGACCTCGGCTGCACCAAGTGACAGAACTATTGCAAAATGTCAGCCTCAGTTTCAATCATCCCTGGGCAGGAGAGGCCCCTGTGGGAGTGGGAGACGTAGAATCCGCCACTTTAAATGAGCTCCAAGGCAGTTTTAGCCTCAGACAAGATTGGTGGGTACTGCAATGGTATCTAGCCTGCACCAAGGAAGCCCAAGATAGGAGGGTACAGCAGTGCAGTTATTGCCATCCTGACACTGCATGCACACTTCACACTTCCCCTTCTCCAAAGAGAGAGCTCTGTATCCTTTTTGCAAGACGACTGACCTTAGATTCTGTAGCCTGGGTTTCCAAGTGGTCAGCCTGCAGTTGCAATAAGGGTTCTGCTCTGAGAGTCCTGCCTTGCCAGGAGCCTGTCAAGAACATCCTAGCCTGGTTACCCATGAATCTCTGCTTTTGCAGCACAGCCTGCAAGGCTTATGGCATTCTCCTGGCAGTTGGTGTGGCACCTCTCCTGCTAGGTGGTAAAGTAGCCATAGAAACCAGGGCCTTACACACAGGCAGCAGAACAGGGGATGTTCTGTGAAGGAAGTGCTCCACTTTAGTAAGCATTTAAGGAATGAATACAAGTAGAGAAAAAAGCTGTCCACGAGAGAGGTGGAAAGAGACTGAAAGTCCAATCCAGCCTTCAGAATGCTCCCCCATTCGCATCACCCTTGAGGAGCAGGAGGGGTCAGGTCAGCTGAAGAAAGCTGAGCAGTTGGTACATCCCTGGGATTTGATGAAAAGTATCTTGTTGCTGTTGTTGTTGTTAATTCTTTTATTGTTGTTATTCTGAGATTTCTAAGATGCTAAAAATCATGGCCAGGGTAGTTGAAGATATGACACAGGGTTTTGTTATTGTTGTTGCTTAATTGATTTTTTTTTTGTTTGCTTCTTTTGTTTTTGTTTTTTTTCCAACCTGACATTCTGCAAGGGTCTTATAAATCTCACATGGAGCTAAGATGTTTCAATTTTTTTGTCACAAGAGCCAACTCCCAGCTAGTGGTGTGGTCACATTTGACGCTATAATGTGGCACAGAATTCGGTGGTGGGGGCAGACCAAGGACTGTGCCACAGCTGCGTTGTCACACCAAGCCACTGGTGTTGTCTGAGTTAGACTTAGCTCACTCATTCACCCGGATGTGTGTATGGAGTTATTTGGATGAGATTAACTACACACAAACTGTCATTGGTGTTGTCTCAGTTAGATTTGGTCAGCCCACTCATTCACCAGAATGTGTGTATCAAGTTACTTGTATGAGATTAACTACACACAGAGCGTGGTTAGTGTTGTCTAAGTTAGACTTAGCTCACTCATTCATCTGAATGTGTGTATGGAGTTATTTGGAGATTAACTACACACAGAGCGTGGTTAGCAGGAACTAGAATGGCTATTTGTACATGTATGTACCAAGCATGTGCTTGGCATTCCTCCCCAGTACAGCAAGAGCATAGCTTTATCCCAAAATAGAAACCCTAACACCTGTGGCTCCCCTTACCTGGAGACCGGGCTCCTTTAGAAGACCCCTGCTTCCCCACCTGAACTTTTTGCTGGAGGAGCTGCGGCAGCTGAAGAGTTTGCCTCCTGTTTTCTTGTCTGGCTACAAAGGGGAGGAAGAAATCTGGAGAGCAGTTCCCAGGAAAACAGCAGCAAATGGCATGGGACCCAGTCAGATGCATCTCCTTGCTCACAGGAGCGGGACCTTCAAGAACTCGTCTAAATTCTCAACTCTTGATCAAGATAGGAGAGGTGGAGGCTGGCGGACATTGCCACAGATCCTGTTTTTAGCCACCTCTGACAGCCAAGTGCATCTTTGAGCAAAGCGTTGCTGCTTTTTGTGACCATCGAGAGGTCTCAGCAGCAGGTGCAGGGGGTTCTTACCCAGGAGCAGACAACCAGCATCACCCCTACCAGTCTGAGCCAATCCACAGCACAGTTGGAACTGCCTCCCATCCTACAAGAGGAAACAGAAGAGATGAATGAGAAACAACTGATCGCCGCAGGGGAGCCCAGCCAGTGACAGGCACTTCGGGACAGTCACAGCTCTATTACTGCCTCTCATGGTCAACCAGGGTTGGGAGGAGGGTGGAGGAGAGGTAGGAAGAGGCGGCCAGGAGCTCATAACCAGCCGTGTTCCCTATAAATTAAACATCAGTTGCCTTCTGTGTCCATCCGCTGTAATTGAAGGCAGGAAAACTGTCTTGGTGATTAACTAGCAGTAGTAAACTTTCTGATCAAAGTGAGTATCAGAAAGTAGCTAGAGAGATTACGCTTGCAAATAAGGATCTGCAACGTGTGTGTGCCCTTGAGGGTGGGAAAGAACTCAAACCCAGGTGTTTAGTGTGAGCTAAGTACAGGGGAACTAGCTCGACTGAGCGCATTTGGAGAACAGAGGTCAGCTGAACTGCTGGCTTAAGTAAGGAATCCCATAGATGGCAGGTTTGTTTGTTTTGTTTGTGAAGCCTTGTTTGGGGAAGGTTGTCCTTAGTTTTGTCTGCCTTTTCTTCCCCTCTCCCCTCTAAAACACAAACATACTGGCACACTCTCTGACTTTTCTGTGCCTGAAATTGGAGGAATTAGTCTTTTAACAGTGGGCAAGAGTTGCCTGCCTCCACATGGGTAGGGATTGCGTCTTAAACAGCTTCTAGAAGCGTTCGTCAAGTCTCAACCTTCCCAAAGTGGCACCTCCCTGCTCCCTTGCCTCATGTAACTCTCTTCCCTCATCTGTATCACCTTGTCCCAAATCTAAGACATGGGCAGTTTATGGAAAAGTCAAACATTCTTTCCTTTTGAAGCCCATGACAACTCAAGATTAGTTGATATCATTCAAACAGAACTGGCAAGTTTTACTATTACCTGGTCCCTGTGTGAACATTTGAGTGTTTGTCAAGGGTGTATCTTCACGATATAAAGTGTAGCCCTCCAGCAGGCACCAAGATCCGGTACTACCCCGTGATGGTCACTCTTCATCATGAGTATGACTGGCTTTAGGATCACCATGGAAACACACTCATGGACGTGTCTGATGATATCTCCAGAAAAGTTTAGCTGAAGATAGAAACCCAAATCCTAAATGTGAGTAGCACCATTCCATGGGCCAGATCCCAGATCAAACAAACAAACAAACAAACAAACAAACAAAAAAAAAAAAAAAAGAGGAAAAAGCAAAAGCAAGTACCAGTGTTCACCTCTTTCTGCTTCCTGACTGGGGATGCCATGCGACCACTGCCACTCACTCCTGCCACCATCCCTTCCCTGCCATGATGGACTGTGCTCTCAGAATGGAAAGCAGAGGAAGCCCTTCCTTCAGTTATTTGTGGCAGGTATTTTGTCACAGAAGAACAATAATCAATGCACCCCACACACAGTACTTCCCATCAACAAGCTGTTTCACAAAAGGCTACGAAGTTTCCATGACCCCGGCCTGCCTCGTTGAAAGGACTTCCAAGACAATGGAAGCCACATTGTCCGCAATCAGCAGCACTTGGACTGAGGCAGGGGATTCCCCTCCACTACATTTCAAGTTGAGCTTATTAGACACGTAGCTGGAGGGCCTTGCACATCACGGAGTAGACTAATTGGCTGCAGCACTCTGCCTCCAACCCATCTCCATCCTCCAATTAAACTCCCATCATCCCGTTGTCCAGGCGACCTACCGCTGCCTCTGACTTGGCATCTCTTTGGGGGTTTGGGGTTTGAGTTATTCTGTAACCCTTCCAACGTTAACTCCACGGAACACTTTAAATACTCCACATTCTGGTTGAAGCTTTTTTAATTAAAGTACTTTCCACGGGAGCCTCGGTCGTCACGAGTTACTTCCCCGCATCCTTCAGTGCCTAGTCTCCAAGCAGAATTGGAAATATTGATAGAAAGTGTAAGCCCTGCCCTCCTGCTGAAAGCCTTGTATCAGGTTTCGGCTCAAAAGAGTACCATTACCTTTAGCTGTCACGGATCTGTACACTTGATCGATAAACTTCAAATATTATTAGAGGTGGAGGCTTCAGAGATTTGCTCTGTTCTTTGGAGAGAGACAGAGATAAATCTTTCTTAGAAATTGACTTGAATTTGCACTCTCGGTCTTCCCGGTGAAATGCATTTCTCTTAGGCATCCAGCAACTACAAGGGGGGCAGATTTATAGGCCATGTGCTTCATGTACTGAAAGATTTAAATGGTAAATCCTTCACATATGACTTCACAAATCATGTAAAGTTAAAAGATTTTTACCGTTTCTGTTGCTGCTGTGCTTAAATTGTAAGGTACAGCCAGTAAATCATTTTAATGGAGGTGTCGTACTTGACTCAATAAAAAAAAAAAGACAATGGTTTAGCTTCCACTCCAAAATGTTAATGTATTAATCAACGGGAGAATAATTGTTTTTTACTATGTTATAAATCTCGGGTGCCATTAGGATTTAAGCAAAGGGTGATGTAGCCACATTCCTAAATTAAAATTGTTTACCCTGCCACACATCCATTCTGCATCACCATAGCTCATTCCGGGTTCATTCTGAAGTTGTTCCCCAGCCAAAAAATCAAAGAGGGACGTCCCAAGGGAGCGAGGCTTATAAGAGAAAACTAATTGCATTTAGAGGTTTTAAATAAATAACATCAAACCCGTCTGTGGCAATGGACAAGTATTCCTTCCTGTCTTAACGTTTTCTGTCTCTCCCTCTCTCTCCCTTTCTCTCTCCATCCCCTCCCCCTTTGAATTAGGTTTTCAGATTTTACATTGAGGCTTTTCCCCTCCTCACTCCTTGTAAATGTGGCAAGCATGTCATGTCTTTAGTCTCATAAGCCTGGTTTTATCTCTACACAGCCTTGCTTTCCCTATGCATGTTCCTCTAAGAGAGTGAGCTGTGCGGCCTGTTGACATCCCCCTCCCCCACCCCCATTCCCCTGATCGCCTGGAGATACCATCTGTGGTGCCCATAAACAGTTAGGTCAGCCCCCTTAATTACTGGTAGCTGTAAGTTCCAGGGTGTGTATAGTGAGCGCTAGGGATAGGTGAGAAGAGGCAGGATCCCCAGCCCCCATACACACACGCACAGCTCCCTAGTTCCTTTCACACACAGTAGCACGCCTATGTTGCCTCTAATGAAATTGCCTTGTGGGGAGAACAGATCAATTCAGCACTGGACAGGTCAGTCTGTTCCCTCCGTGTAACTTGATCCAGCTGGTTTGTTCTTGCTGACTCCTCCATTAAAAAAGAAGGTGACCTCCTGACCCTGGAGGCAGTGTCCCTGGGGCTCCTGGTGTCTTGTAATAAGTTCTACATCCCTATTCCTCTTCTGGTTTTAACAGACTCTCGAGCAGGTGAAGAGGGCGCCATTGGTGCGGTGGACCACGCAGTGATTGGCGGTGTTGTGGCTGTGGTCGTGTTTGCCATGCTTTGCTTGCTCATCATTCTGGGCCGCTATTTTGCCAGACATAAAGGTAAGCAAGGTGCTTTGGCAGGCTGGAGCAACATGTCACCAGAGCCCTGGCGTTGGGGGACCTCACTGTTGTCATTACTAGGCAGCTTGGTGTAAAGGGTGACATAGCATATATGATTCCTCGAGCGGGCTTGGGTGGATAAAGAAACCTTAGCAGCCACAGCTAAGGACTGCGTGATAATTTGGATTCCCTATAAATACAAAGCTGTACGGGTCTGTTTTCCCCAGTCTACATTTGGGGTTAGAGTCAAAATAACAAGGTTGGGGCTGGCATGATGAGTGAGTGGCCTGAGCCCTGGAAGATTGTATGCTTGGCAAACATACACAGCCCGCTCGTTTTCCCCCGGAGACAGGTGAACCAGTTCACTGAACCTGAACTCTGAGTAAGCTGGTCCCGAGGGCCAGAATATTTCCTCCTTGATGTGGTGTGCCCAGGTTTAAAAAGAAAAAAAAAAAAAAAAAAAAAAAAAAAAAATCTTTTGCCTTAAAAGCCACATAAATATGTATTTTTTAAATTATCAGGGCAATTGATTTAAATTGCCATTAATCATCACACTTACCAACTGTGCAGACTGGATGGGCAATCATCTTTGCCAAGGCTCTTCCTCTCTGCCTCATGCTGCTCTGAGCCTCTTCTCCCTCCTGGTAATTTAGCCTTCCTTTTCTCTGTCGGCCCTTGTCTTTCTCAGTTTTTTTTCTCAAGCACTCTGCAATGAGCTTTGGGGGGCTTTGTAGGCGCTTGCATACTGCTCGATTGTGACCTGGGTTTGGGGAAAGTCCCTGGAGCCCAGCAGTGGAGGTCCAGGGTGCTGAACAACAGACCTTAGGATCTGGAAGTGTCTGTCTGGAGCACAGAGTCTGGGGACTCTTGGAGCTGTGTGGCCCAGAACCTCCGCCTTTCAGTGCTTAACTTGGTCGAGCTAGGAAGGTCCAGCCTGGGAGCCAAGGCGAGTGTGCAGAGCATTCACGGGGAATCAGAAGACAGGGGTACATATGTCTCTGCAAGAGAGAGGACTCGGGAAGGAAGCGTTTGACCACCTGCTTGCTCAGTTTCTCACTTTAAGATCTGAAAATTCAGTAAAATGTCTCAGGCTTTCTGAAGTATAAGAATCTTGAGTCAGAGCATAATGGGAAGAAGCCTATCAGATTTTACCAGACAGTTTGAGTTCTACCTGTCTGCTAGTCTGAGGTGAAGTCTTGTCTTCCTTCATGTAAACCCTTGGGATTTGGTGATAGAAATGTCACCAACTTGGTTAATGTTCTGTCTGTTGTCATTATAAAGTGGCTGTGCCAATTAGCAAATCCATGAATCCGGGTCCAGGCTCCAGTCACATGGTGAGAAAGAAACCCTTGTTCCTGAAGACAGAGCCCAAGCCTCAATTGCAGTCTTTACAGTGTCAAAAATTTTGTCTCCATCTGGTGCCCTCCTCTGAAATGGAAGGCATAGAGAAACCAACCCTTATACAAGTTCAAGCACAGTCTCACCTGTGGGTAGCCAGTAGCCATTCATGAAGCCAGAAAAACTATGGTTGGAGTAACTGACTCAAGATGACAATAGAAGCGTCATTGGGGCCCTAATTCATTTATTGGCTAATTGCTCTTCCTTGCTTTGGTCTTTAACCATGTGCGAACATCTCTGGTCATCGGTCTTTGGTGTTTACTGTTTATGCGGTAGTCAGCAGCTCTCCAGCTTTCTGCATTTTAGCCCCACTCACGTCTTCTTCTCTGGTCATACTCCCTGCTCTAATGTCTCGTTTGCTGAATTACATCGCAGCGGCTCAGCTGGAGTGGTACCTTTGGAGCCCCGGATCCCCATCTGTCTCACCCACCTCGCTCTCTTCTTCCAATTGTTTTTTTTTCTTCCCCTCTGCTGCCTGCACACCACTTCGGCTGATGATGGCCATAAAGCAACTTGCCATCTCTGTACCACTTCACACAGAGGCCATCAGAGAGTCACAGTGCTTTACCCCTTCATCTTTCAGGTACATACTTCACTCATGAAGCCAAAGGAGCCGATGACGCAGCAGACGCAGACACAGCTATAATCAATGCAGAAGGAGGACAGAACAACTCCGAAGAAAAGAAAGAGTACTTCATCTAGATCAGCCTTTTTGTTCCAATGAGGTGTCCAACTGGCCCTGTTTAGATGATAAAGAGACAGTGATACTGGAACTTGCGAGACGCTCGTGTGTTTTTTATGAGTGGGTGGAAAGATGCGAGACTGGGAAGGCTTGTGGTTTGCTATGTAAAAACAAAAAGAAAAAAATGTTCTTTGAAAAGTACGATCTGCTGTTTGACACCTCTTTTTATCTGGTTTTAATTTGGTTTGGGTTTTGGTTTTTTTGTTTTTTTTTTTTTTAATTTTTCTTTCTTCCTACCAAGTCAAACTTGGGTTTCGGTAGATTGCAGAAAATTCTGTGCCTTGTTTTTTCATTTTTTTGTGTGTGTTTCTTTCCCCTTCTCCTTTGTATGCATTTATTTTTCCCAAAATCAATTTTTCCCCTCCCTAAACCTCCCCTTTTTTGGAATTGACCTGCTGGGATTCCTAAGACTTTTCCCCCATTGTTGCCGTTTCTGCTTTCTTTTGTTTTTGTGTTGACGGTGACTGCTTTCTGTTCCAAATTCAGTTGCATAAAAGGAAAACCAGCACGGTTTAGATTTCATAGTTCAGAATTTAGTGTCTCCATGATGCATCCTTCTCTGTTGTCGTAAAGACTTGGGTGAAAAAAAAAAAGAAAAAAAAGAAAAAAAACAATGAAAACTCTTTGCTGCTGCCCATGTTTCAATACTTAGAGCAGCGAAGACTAGAAAAGTAGACTGTGACTCAGAAACTGTGGTTTGCTGTGGATCTCTTCATTACTGTACAGGGTTACCTGCAAGTGAGGTGTGTCGCAATGAGATTGACTCTGTCTTTACTGTATCTGTAGGCGGCTCAGTATAGATTGCCCCACGCTGTGCAGAAAGGTTTGGGGTGGAAAGTATCCTCCTTTCTCATTGCCCTAAACAGACCCAACAGGTGAGGTCTGTCCATTTGATGTCAGTGGACAAATTTGAGTTGCCCCAGGAGGGGAAGCAGGAAGGGGATAAGGCGGTCAGTCCTGCTCTGGTTGTTTCTATTCCAAACAATCCATTCACCTTTCCCAATTGGCCTTACTGCTCACTGACGTGCAGGAGAGAGCAAGTCCGTGTATTGTGTGAATGAATGAAGGGGCAGGTTTTTGTTGGGTTTTTTTTTTTTTTTTTTTTTGCTTTTGTTTTTATTTTTTCTTTCCTTTGTGCTTACTTAGGAGGGCAGTAGGATGTGGCCTGCATGTACTGTATATTACAGACACTGTCCTGCTGGGACGCTTGTCCTGCTGGGATTTCCAACCCCAATCCCTAAGCAGCTCTCATTCCTTCAGATTTGGCTTGACAAAGGCAGGAGGTACAAAAGAAGGGCTGGTATTGTTCTCGAAAGGTCAGAGCCGAGGTGGAAAAGCAGCATGTAGAGAATTTCAGTTACTTAATCAAAACTCAGATGTGAGTGTTTTTATCTATCTACCTTTCATACACTAGCCTTGGCCTCTTTCCTCAGCCTTAAGAACCATCTGCCAAAAGCTCCTCATCTCGCATGATGGCAGCCATAGCGCACAGCTACTGAAATAAGTTACCTTGAACATATCCTAGACTGGAGCCTAGAGGAAGGTAGAGGAGGCCTTACCATTTGCAGTCTTTAAAGCTAAGGCGGGGTTTGTCACTGAAGTGTTGAGGGAATCCAGAAGTAGTTCTGAAGGACGAAAACCTAAGCTCTTTCCCTACGTGTTGGTAGGCTCCAGACTCCAAATAACAGTCCCTATGGAAAGGTGGCATCAGAAAAGATAGAGCTATCTATATATATAGATATATAAATATATATTATATAACATTTTCAGTCAGTACTTTTGGATTTTGCAAGGTGCATTTTTACTATTGTTACATTATGTGGAAAACTTACGCTGATTTATTTAAGGGGAAAAAGTGTCGACTCTGTTATTTGAAAACGTATTTCTTTTTCTTGTCTTTATTTTCACTTCTGATAGAACCATTGCAATATGGGGGCCTTTTGGGAATGGACTGGTATGTAAAGGAAAATGCATCACCGAGCAGTGTTTTGTTGACCCCTCTCCTGTCCCTAGGCACTTAACCAAGACAAAAAGCCACAAGGAACATCCCTTTTTCAAGAATTTTATAATGTGCATCTATTCCGAGCCCTTAGCACCCATCCTGAACATAGTGTGACCATATCAAAGGGTGAGAACCAGTTAGCATGTCGTTGAAAGGGTTTTTCAGCTGTTCTTTTTAGAAAAAAAAAATAATTAAAAAAATACAAAAAAAAAAAAAAGGCAAACAAACCTACCATTGTTCACAGAATCGGCATCTCATTTCCGGGACCGCCCATCTTTCTGTTTTTGACAAGTGTACAGTAGTGCAGTGTTCTGATGTAACTTTATGGCTTACAATGTTGACATGTCTCAGGTTCCTGTGTTTTGATTGGTGTTTTTCCGTCTCAGGTAGATTGCAAAGTGTAGGCCCCACCCATTGGAAAAATAATAATTATAATTATAATAAACAAAGCAAAAACAGGAAATTACGGACTTTAGTTGTATATTGGTTTATGTATTTTTCTTAAGTATACAGTGCGCTGTTTGAAATGTATTGTTGAGTATTACTTTGTACAGGTTGATCACTTTTTTTAGAGTGAAGAAAGAACAAACTTGTTTTTTTGTGTTTTTTTAAAGGAATATAAAATAATGAAGGATGTATAATTGATGCCAAATAAGCTTGTTCTTTAGTCACAAGGACGTCCTGTTTTTCCCTCTAGGCCAGTTCTGTTCCTAAGGTGTACAAGGACCATGTTACAGTGTAAGAAACTCCACATCCGTGTGTTCCCATTCGCATTTTGTATCGGTTCATGTATACCATTTTTACAAAAAGAAAAAAGAAAAAAAAAGAAGTACTATAAAATATCTGTCTTCTTAATAAAAAAAATTAATGTCACAAGTGATCCTTTAAATCTCTTTCTGGATTCTTACAACACCCGGCCTCTGGTATCAGCTTCCTCTCCTAGGACCTTGGATGGGGACCCAGAACACTGGCAGGAGATTGCTGGGGAGTGGCTGCCAGCTGGGTTTCCATCCCTCTCGTCTACACGTCCTTGTCCTGTCCTCTTCTCCCCTCACAGTAGACAGAGTCCGGTGATTGGCTGAACGGAGTCACCTCTGGTGGGCATGGTGATTTGTGCAGGTGTGCGAGCAGCTGCCGGGGATGGCCCCTCCTGCGGACGTGTCCACCACCACCTTCTCCACTTCACCCACCACCCACCCACTTTCCTGTGTTGCCCGCTGCACCTGTCTCTTTCCTTGGGGTTCCGTGTCTTAACAGTTCCTACCACCTTCTTCCTTTTTTTTCTCTTTCCTTGGGGTTCCGTGTCTTAACAATTCCTACTGCCTTCTTCCTCTTAAAATTCTCTCTCCTTTCACAAAAGCGAAGAGCTGAGCTGCTGAGGGCTAACAGCTCGGCTGCCTGCGGATTGTTCTCACCATTTAGGTTTTGGAGACCTCCAGGCCCAGGTGGACTGTGAGATTTGGCAGCATGGTCTCAGTGTCCTTGCCTTGCAGGCGAAGTTAGCAAGAACTGCTCTTGTAATCCATGAGCAGAAAATCTGACCTCCCCAAAGTGCCCTCTCTCACCTTTACCAGCTCTCCTTGGGATCCCTTTCTGTCTCAGTGAGGTAACCAGGAAGGGTTGGCAGGGAGAGACAAGGTAAGCTCCAGAAGAGTCAGAGGCTGGGCATCTCGCTTTGGTTTCTTACATCACCATCTGGTCTCTGGTCTGTCACTGAACAAAACGGCACCAACAGATGCAGACATTGAGTGTCTGACACATGGACATTGTGGGGGACACAGACAAGCGGAGGTGATCACTAGAGGCTAAGGTGCCAGGTACACCAGTGAGTGCCACCCCACCCAATGGAATGATTGGCAGAAGCAGTGGGACTTCTTGTGGGAGGGAAATGAGCAAAAGCTGGCAAGTCAGCTCAGTGGAAGAGAGCTGGGAAGGATGGGAGAGAAGCAAGCTGAGTCCGATGCAGGAGACAGAGAGCTGAGAAGTCGGGTGCTCTGTGGACGGGATCTATCTGGTGCTTGCCCTCATAGTCTAGGTAGACGCTTCGGGCATTCACTGGCCTCTTCCAGCTTCTGCCAAAAGACAAGAATGACGGGGAGCCAAATGGCAAGAGCAACAGGAGCCAAAAGGCAAGCACAAGGGGGAGGATGATCTACCGTCTATCTCTATACCCACAAGGGCCCTTTAGGACAGCACTATCTACCGTCTATCTATACCCACAAGGGCCCTTTAGGACAGCACTATCTACCGTCTATCTATACCCACAAGGGCCCTTTAGGACAGCACTCGAGATCAAGGACTAGGCCGGACCAGCCTTGGGTTTAACTAACTGCCCCATCTTTACTAGGTGTGAAGCCTCAGGAATGTTGCCCAGTGCACCCTGATCTTTGTCTTTTGTTGGGTAAGGTAGAGTTTGTTACAACCTCCAGAACCATTAGGGGAGAGAAAAAGGATACGCACCTTGGGCTGGGGGCATAAATAGCTCCGTGGTCAAGCCCGTCTTAGCGTGCAGTGGACCTTGAGTTCAGTCTTCCACATCACCAAAAAGATAAGACATTGCTGCTTAGGCAATAAGGTTGCAGACAGAAAGTAAGCACTCATTGCGTGTTCGTTAGACTTAATGTCAGTTTAGAAGATAAGGCTGCCAATGGCTAAAGAACTGGCTACACCTTGGGCAGAATTATCTGTGTGGGCTCACGCCTTGTGAGTTTTCCCATAGGACTTTGAGGGATTTTCTCATCATGATTTGTCAGTGTACTTATTTGTAGTTGTCCTGAGCCATGTGGCATGCTGTTTGTGTGGTGTCCTCACCCATCCCCTTGCCTATAGCAGGAGGCTCCAGATCTCCCCGGCGGTCAGTGAGCTGAGGCTGACGCACGGTGGCGGCTTGGCTATTGAAGCGCTGTAGGGCATGCCAATGAGACGATGCCAGAAGTAGCTGAGTTCGTGTGCACTTGTTAAGTTTCCCGTGTGCCTCTTGGTAAAAGCACAAAAACTGTCCGTACTCCCTCCAGAGGGGTCTCAAAAAATGTTTTGGCCTGGTTGTGCTCTCCACATACATCAACCAGAACCCGGAGGTGATGCCCAGGTGTTAATTGGTGCAATCTTTCACTGTCCCCTGTCTAGGTGAAATGTAACTCTTACAGCGTGGACTTGCTCTGTGGAGAGCAGCCCCTTTGAGTCTGTCAACCAGAGCCTGAAAGCAATCACGCGGTCACATGACAAGCAGAAAGAGCCTCTTTACATGAGGTACTTGTGGTACGTGACAAACGTGGCCTCAGATTTCTGATACACTATTTCACAAAGATGCTGCAAATGTTTAATCAAAAAGAACTGGCAGCAAGCTTCCTTTAGTGAGGTCTGTATTTTACAGATAGTTCAGAAAAACCTAAGATGAAGCTGAAATGACCTGACCCCACTGTAGAGCCAATGGGAGAAGAGGCTCTTTGCTATCACCCAGTCAGGCTCACAGCCCCTCAATCATGGTCATAGCAAATGCACAGTGAGCTCTCAGCCAGCATTGGGGCTTAAAGGGCCAGCAGTCAAGGGCTGGTTGCCTGACTTGACCTGGAACTTTTAGTCTCTGTTTTAGTCGTTGACTTTGCAAGTCCATCTCCAACTAGGTAGCTCTAAGGCCTTGAAGATACGTGTCTGTCCAGCCCACTTTTAACACCCTTGGTCCCATCTGTCTCTGAGGCCTGCCAGCATTGATACTTGTTCCTCCTTGGGGACTGATAACCTTTGGGGTAACTGCTGAGCAAATCAATAAGGTATCATCGTTCTCATATACCAGGGCCCTTCAGAATGAGGTACCGCAGGTCAGAAAAACTCAAACTGTGCTCATAGGAAAATGCTAAAGACTGCCTCTGATGGGAGCTGTGGGACAGTGTTGTCCCACACCACTTTACCTGGTAGGAACAGGTGGGCATCAGGATAGGATAAGAACACCCCAAAGCCTAGACTGAACATAGCAAGAGTCTAAAGCATCCAGGCTCTTTTATACAGTATGAAACTACATACTTTGGTGGGTTTTTTATTGTTTTTGTTGTTTAGTGTTTGGGGTTTGTTTGGTTTCGTTTTGGGTTTTTTTTTTTGTTTATTTGTTTGTTTTGTTTTGTTTTTCAAGACAAGGTTCTTTGTAGACCAGGCTGTCATCAAACTCACAGAAATCCCCTGCCTCTGCCTCCCCAGTGCTGGATTAAAAGTGTGCACCAACACCCACCACCACCTGGCTAATAGTGGTTTTTGTTTTGTGTTTTGTTCTATTTTGTTTGTGGTTTGGTTTTTCGGTTTTTTTGCCCCCGCCCCTTCCTAAGTTACTATAATGTGTACCTCCCCTGGTGGCCAGTATAGGAACTGCAACTCTTGCTTATTTAAAGGTAGAATTAATTTCAAGACTATTGCCTTTTCTCTGGCACACACGTGCATCCACCCACACCCTCCTTTGCTCCCTCCTAATCCTTTAAAATATTGGGCTGTAGAGTCAGGACCACAACTGAGGAGCAAAGCAACCCATGCCCTGGCCAAGACCTCTCCAGCTGTCCTGCATACAGACGCTGGCTCACGCTCATATTTCAGACGTGTTCGCCTTAAATCTTCCTTAAGTGCTATCTTCTCAGGTTAATTAATCACCAGGCTTAAACTTGCTGTTACCAACAGGAAGTCCATCCTGAAGTCAGCAATGTTACGATTGCATCTTCTAATACTGTTTATCCTGCATTAGTGTTTACTTAGGGGGAAAATTGATCCGTAATTGATATTTCAGTCTTCCAGAGCTGGTGTTGGAAGAGCCTAATGCAAGCCTTTAATAGCAAGCAAATATTTAAATCCCTTAATGGTTGCTGAATATTGAAATGTGTGACTTTATTACTCTTTTCGGTTTGTTTTCTCTGTAGTTGTGTATTTCATCCTTTAAACTTGCAACGGATGCTGGCAGGCTCCAGTCTAGCTAATCTACAAGAGCTGTTTGCCAGACACAGCAGTCCTGATTAAAAAGTATTGCTATGGATGGGGGCTTCTACACTAATCGGTCTCTGTTAGCTAGTGACGAAATTACTATCCGTCTCTCTTTCTCTTTCTCTCCCTCTCTCTAGGCCTGTTTTCTCTAACCTCCTCTCCCAGAATAAAGTGATGGGGGCAGCTATAGTGTCGCAGTTAGGAGCATGAATCTTTTATCGTTTGGACAAGGAAGGGAAAATGCCATTACTGTCAACTGAAATGTCCTACTTGGGTTTTTTGCTCCTACTTCGCTGCCAAAGCCCATTGCTGCTGTTCACAGCTGTTCTTGATGGCTTGATCCTTAACGCAGCCAGAAATGCAGCCGGGAGACACTTAAGACAGTTTATGGAAAATAATAGATTTCCTTGCAGAGACACCAAAA
Organism: Alexandromys fortis; assembly: GCF_014885135.2. Classification (NCBI taxonomy): domain Eukaryota; kingdom Metazoa; phylum Chordata; class Mammalia; order Rodentia; family Cricetidae; genus Alexandromys; species Alexandromys fortis. The sequence continues at coordinate 3,659,698 of NW_026067973.1, forward strand.
CCTCGAGAAGGGCCTGGATTCGAGTTAGACCCAGCCAAGATCACCGGTTCTCTCCCTTTCTGGCCTCAGTTACAAAGGCTCTTGCTCAAAATGTGCAGGCCCTCTTGAGTTCTCTGTTTCCCTGGTTGGTTTCTGTCAGCACCCGCAAGTCTCCGGCTCTGGAGCCCTTTGTCTCACCGCTCGCCTGCCCCTCAGCCAGCCGCGTGAGATCCGAGAAGAAACAGTGCCTCCACATGTGGACAGAAAAGATGCTACAATGTGGGAAAGAACTTCCAGAAAGCCAGCGGAGGCGAGCTGAGAGTCAGCTCAGCAGCCCGGGCGCCGCAGAGACAGACGGCTACACCGGAGGCCACCACTGCCCTCCCAGCACGAGGGTGGCGTCCTTCCCTATGTGGCATCCCCGTGTGGCCAATCAGGAATGCCAAGAAGTGGTGTAGTTAGCTCTGCTCCCTTCAGCTATGCAGCCCCATCACCTTGCCAACTCTCAGCCAGCCTATAGTCCGGAGCCTCTGGGAAGGACATTCCTTTGGGCAGTCCGGGAGGGCGTGGCTTCTTGCTAACAAATCCAGGGAAAGCTGCAAGAATGACAGGACCACAGGCTTGCAGCTTCCAGACTGTGGATGCAAATTCAGGTCAAAAGCCATGAGTCTTTCCCCCACCGTGCCTGGAAGAGAAGGCAGAGGGGAGTGACCAGCAAGCACCGGGGCCCCTCTCTCTCCCTTACCCGCTCGTTGCAGTCGCAAGCATCCCCAGCCCAGTGCCATCACTCCCCCACTGTTTTATTCTCAGCTCCTCCTAAATGGAAACCATTAATCATACTAAATTGTGCAATGATTCCATGATAGGGAGAGTGCTGATGGCAAAAATCATTCTCCTTTGTCGTGCCAGGCAGGCAAAAGGCAGAAGTATTAGTTTGTCTTTCGCAAGAGCCTGGCTCCTTGCAAATGCTGACCGTGTGTTTGCCCAGGCAGCTGCCTCTATGTGTACAGCTTATTTTAGCATCGGACTAAGGCCCCCCCCAACTGTTGACAGAAAACAAGGCTGCTAGTCTCCTCTTCCTGATTCCAAGGACTGCCAGGAATACTTAAATCTGCGGGTGCCTCCACCCAAGTTCTTTCCCATTTCAAGGTCCCCCGAATGGGGAAGGGCTGGGATGGGTGGGATGGTACTAGTGGAAATTCAAAGGAGGTCTCACACGGGGTAAGCTGGTAAGGTAAGCTATCTGTCCCCCCTCTCCCCCCCCCACCACACAATTCTGCCAGCTGGATTGCAGGGGAGAAGCCAGGTGTGGGTACCAAGGAGGCTTTTTTTTTTCTTTTTTTCCTTTCAGAATTTGATGTCTGCTTCGCTTTCGACAAGCCTCTTTGTAAGCCACCCCTTCTGAATTAGAATCGTTTTCCAAAAGCTCTTAAGCTATGATTAATGCCAGGGCTGTTTTTAACAATCATCCTGCCAGTCTTAAGCCGTAGTCATTTTCAATAATTTGGGGCGCTCAAAGGCAAGCCAGGAGTTTGTTGACAACAAAACCCAGAAGAGCGCAGCCAGGCAGCCACAAAAAGATGGAAAAGCAAAGGGACCACTTGGGCTTAGCGGGCTTTCTGCTCCCAGAGTCTCACCACTGAAAGTTTGATTGAATGCCCACAATGCATTAAGGGTCCAACTGTGAGCATGGCGAGAGGGCTGCCAGCCTGGCTTTTGTGTGACACCAGCGAGCAGGATGTTCGGAGGACTTCTGGTTTACTCGTGGATACGTGTGGTTCATTCATGCCACCCCCAAACCAAAGCCTCCTTTGTCTTCCTTCCGCCTACCTTGAAGATGGAGAAAGAAACGCCATCCCTTTTGCTTTGGAGACTGTTTGCTTCCCAGGAATGCTGAACAGGTCTCTGGTTAAAATTTGGGTGAGCTGACCAGGTCCCCAGACACATGTATGAATTTTTTTTCTTTCCCTTTTTTTGGTATTTTGTTTTTGCTTTTGTTTGTCTTTGGAGACAGGGTTTCACTGTTTAGTTCTGGACGTCCTGGAACTCACTCTCTAGACCAGATTAGCCTTGAACTCACAGAGATTCGCCTGCCTCTGCCTCCCAAGTGCTGGGATTAAAGGCGTGCGCCACCACAGCCCAGCGTAATCCTGGCAATTCCACGCAAGAGTTCCCACCTGTTTAAAGCCCAGCCCAAATGAAGCTGTGGCAAACATTGCCACGATCACAGATGTCCTCAGATCAGACATCCATGGCTTTTCTTTTTAGTCCATTGCTTTCTCTGGTAGGAAAATGGGTGATAGGGGTGGAACCCAATGAGTTAGGTGTGGTTGATACGCAGTCTTGTCTCAGTACAACCCTGCCTCCCAGGTGTGTTGCCAGTGAGAGCAGAATCCCGCTAGAGCTGGAGGTCTTCCTGAGCTGACTTTGAACACTTCCTCCAACTACGGATGACAGCAGGGTCCCATTCTCCCAGCATGTGCCTACTTGTTGCACCACAAGATGCTGTCTTCTGAGGCAGAGTGAATGGATCCGTTAGTGGCTGGTCTCTGGAGCCATTTTAGTTAGTGCCACTCCAAAAGGAATAATCTTCCAGGGATACTCCAGAGCCTTGTAAGAGTTTTTAATGGGGGTTCCTGGCCAATTTTCAATGCACAATGTCCTGCTGCAGGGGTCCTGCCAGGGGTCCTGAGCCTTTGGGGAAATGACATTTCCTGGAGAATGCTCGTTCCCTTATAAACCCTGCCTCAGTTCATTGTATCAACCTCTTCCCCAAACTAGAGACCTAGGCACCATTCTCAAGTCTCTCTTCTCCACCACCCACCTTCAGTGGATACCAGCTCCTGCCAATGTCCTCTGAGTGCTTCTCAGATTCCATATAAACTTATTTATGTCACTAACCTGGCCTGTGCCTCTTCAGCTCAAAAAGATGTGACAGCCTCTCCACTGGTTTCCCCTCCCCTGATTTCCCCTCTCTGCCCACTACCCCGTCCCTAGACCTAATGACCTACTCTGGGTCCCTCCCCTGCTCAGGCAAAGCTCTTGCTTGACTTTAGGTTTGCCATCCAACTCAGTGCTCACAGCATGCCTTCACCTCACTCTGGCCCTCAGCTGCGTGTCCTGTGCCATTCTGTGTACTCAGCCCAATTCGACACTCTCTCCACCTCTGTGCCTTGAAAAACAGGGAACTCCCCCCCCCGGGGGGGGGGTCTGATTCAGGATGCTTCTTTTTTGCCTTCTCAGTTCCTCATTCTTACCTCGAGTTCTGTCCTTATCGCATGTCTGAGCGCTTTGTTTACTTTTCTGTCTCCTTCAGTAAAACAGTAAATTCCCTGAGAAGCAAAATCAAATCCAGCTCTGTATCCCCCAAACCAAGTGTGGTACCTGGCTCTGTGCTCAATAAATTGATGGATAGTAAAAGAGTGGTTTTTTTTTTTCCCACCTGTGATTGGATGGGTCTTCTCTTTGCTCATTTCTGGAAATAGGCGGTTATGGCCTGTTCCCTTCTTTGTAGCCAGCAATTCTCAAATATCTCCAACTCCTCCTGCTTTGTTGGATTCAGATTTTTTTTTCTTCCTGTCACAGTCAAAGTTGTTGGCCGTTTTTTGTTTTGTCTTTCCCATCCTGACCTGTTATCTCTCTAGGCTGGTTTGACCATTAAAGTCCAGAAGCACAGTGCCCACGGCCCTACTAACACCTCCGAGGCTTGTGAGCATGTTTGATACCTGGAAAGGAAATGAATAGGACCTCCAAAACCCAGAGGAGACAAGAAAATTGCCTCCTGAGATGTGTTAAGTGTTCAATTAAACACCTACAAAAACGTCGCATTGTCAACCAAACAGCAAGCTGCAACCAAACTTTTCACGGTGTGGAAGCAAGCTTCAATTCCGAGGTTCCAGGTCCTGTAAGATTTGCAACCCGCCACACTTCTTTTCTTTCCTCACCTCTTCCTTCTCCTTATCCCTGGTCTCATCTTTTTCTCCACTTCTTCCTCTCTTTCCTCGCCTTTCCCTTCTCACTCTCCTCCTTTCTTCTCCCCCCCTCCTGAATCTCCCTCTCACCAAGTACATACAACAAGCTCTGGAGGAAAGAACAGAACTGGCAGGTAGGCAGAAGGGGACTCTTCACAAGGCTCCACCCCCACACATTGGGGGTTCAGTGTGGCAAACTGTTCAACTCCAAATAGCCAGAAAACACTGCAGATCCATTAAGTGTTCAATTAAACACCGCGTTTACCGGCGCGTCTCCCGTGTGCAGCAAAGGCGATTGCAGTCAGTAGGGCTATGTGACCTGCACACCCACGCTCGAAGACTGCAAAAGGCAAGTTGTTCAAGTGATGCTCCAAGTTTCAGAGGGCAGCTGGCTTCTCCACGCCGCTGCTGTCTTCCAGTTTTGGGATGTTTTTGGTGCATGGGTAGAGGGATAAACTGGTGGCGGGGAGATGCAAAGACAGGGCACTGAGAAGTGTTTCCAGCTGTACCTTTGACTCAGCCTGTGGCCTTGGACAGCAGCTTCCTCCCTGAGCCCTGTTCTTCTGTAAAGAACTTGGATCCAATTGGTTTCCAGTCCTTTGTCAAGTGTTTTGACCAAGGCTCCCCCTGTGAGTTAAGGGGGCGCTGTTGTCCCAGGGCATTCAGAAGCCCGACAAACTGTTCTGCCTGCTCTTGAGTTGCAAGTTAAAAAGCTGTGATAAGGAATGAATGACGAATTCCACTTTGTTCTATGATGTCCTTGCCATCTCGGGATCCATCCAGTTTGGGCCCCTTTTCTGGAAAAATAAATAAAACTCTTTTGTTAAGAATGGTTTCATTTGCCACGTAATTGGGACTTGTATAATTACTTTTGTGACTTCTCTCCACAACTTCCACTCAGGTGAGAAAGCCCCTGCACCCCTCAGCCCCCCCCCTGCCCCTGCGGCCTCCCATCGTTGGTTCTCTGTAAAGTAACTGTGCAATTAGGACGGAGAGCCCCACGTTTCTCTACAATGTAAGCTGGGAGTCTGACTTTGACTCCGGCTTGCTCGACTGGGTGAGCTGGCCCGTTATTAAAAAAACAATTATGCTGTTAAGAAATCAGGAGCTCCACAAGTGAAGAGCATCGATTGGCAAGAGTTGGTCAGTTATCACCAGAAGGTCCTGACAACACACTAATGGGTTTTTCTGAAGATCCAATCAAATTTTCGAGGCAGAGGCTAGAGGTGTTCCACATGGGATAATGCTTGTCCTGTGCAGTATTGATTTCAGTGTGTGGCTCGCTCCTGTCTCCCCTCTTACGGACTCCCACTTCTGCTGAGGCCACCTTTTCACCCCTCTCTTTTTTTGGTAATAAAGACTTGAGCCTTGTAGCCCATGTTAACGGTGGGATGAGGGAGGGGGACCCTCAGATGCCTCCCTCTGCCCTTGACCAGGCCCTCCATGTGCTATCTCTTTTGTTAGTGCTCCCTTAAAAAGAGATGCATCAGGGCTGTTCCTGCTCTGCTTCCCTCTGACCTTGTGGACTGTGTTCTCACAGCTGCTTCCTGCCTAGCCAACAGCCCTCTTAAAAGATTCAGCTAGAAAGCTTGCTGGGAAGGAGAGAACAAAACAGTGGGGAATCACAGAGATTCCCCACCCCCATCACCACTACCAAGGGAATACTCAGAAAAAGAATCCAACGTGAGAATAGCCCTGACCCATGCTCAGGTGTGTGTGTGTGTGTGTGTGTGTGTGTGTGTGTGTGTGTGTGTGCACAGCGCGTGCACGTGCTGTGGCTATGGATGGTGACAGGACCTAAGATTACCAGACACAATAGTACATGCTATTTGACAAGGGTTCCAGATCACAGGGTCCAAGGAGACAGAGATAAAGGCTTCTCCACTACTAGTCAAACTCTGTGCCCTGACACTTAGTGACATTATCTTTTTGTTTATTTGTTTGCTTGATTTTTGAGACAGGGCCTTCCTGGATAGCTCAGGCTGGTTAACTCACTATGTAGACGAGCCTAGCCTAGAACTTTCGTTGGTCCTCTTCCTTATTTTCCTGAGTGCTAAGATTACAAGTGTTTGCCACCGTATCCAACCAACTCACTACGTAGATCAAGATGGCCGGGAACTTTTATCAGTTCCTGAGTGCTACGATGACAGGAGTTTGCCATCACACCTGAACCACGCGCATCTCCAAAGCCTGGTGTGGAGGTAATTTCTGATTCATTCATAAGGTACTCTGCTATGGGATTTTGCTGAATTTGGACTCTTGGCCACTTCCAGGAGCATCCTCGGATGCAATGACCATGTTGGTACTTCTCATGGGCATTCTGTGGTCGTTAGCATCTCAATCACAGCTTGTCTTTGTGCGTGTGGCGGGGGGAGGGGGGTCTATGTGGGACAGCCTTGGCTGTCCTGGCACTCACTCTGTGGACCAGGCTGGCCTCAGACTCACAGAGATCTGCCTGACTTTGCTTCCCAAGAGCTGGGATTAAAGGCACGTGCCACCACTACCTGGCTCAGTTGGTTAAACCTATTTGGTTAGCATTCACCTCACCCATCAATTAGTCCAATTTAAGACACTCCGCAAGGCCCAGGCAGGCTGCATGGGGTATGTCTATCCATCATCTCTTTCACCCTCCTTGCCCAACCTTTTGAAGAACACAGGCTTTGACTGGCATTAGTTCAAGCCCAATTTCTCCTCATGAACAACAACTTGAAATGAGCCTAAGCCTGTTTCTTCATCCCCAAAATATCCACCTCCCACCAGCTGATGGGGACAGTAAGAATGATCTATTGTTATACAAGTATCAGCTATAGGCTATCGTCTAACTCAGAGCTCTTGAACCCAGCCTCCTCTCAGGGCTTCTCCCCTCACTACCCGCACACCCTGTGATTAACCCTTAACCCACTCAGATCAATTAGTACATAGATATGTCCTCAAACACACACACATACACACACCTCATTGTTTCAGGAGTGTGTTTCCAGTGCAGAAGTGTTGTATTACACTCACCTTGGATTCCCACAGTCAGCCAATGGGCTGAGCCTACCATGGTTATGTGATAACTCATGACTTCCCCGGGTATTCACTGCTGTGCAATTTTAAGTGTGCAGCTCTTCCCGGAACCCATGAAGAGTCTTGAATGGAATCCTTAGCTTTGGTTGAGTTCATCCACCCACACAATACAGAATGTCAGGTCTGCCAAACACCTCAGAGCTCATCCAACTTACAGAGTTTCAGTACTCACAGAGGAGTACCAGGTACCAGCCTTGGAGATGTGCTACTGACCTCTGCCCTCCTCCAAGCAAGACCGCAGAGCCCAGTTAGGGAGGCCAGAGAGTCAAACACCCAGAACACAGGACTCATTAACATGCAGAACCTCAGCCCCACCCATTGCCGCTGACTGAGGGGTCTGTGGGCTGGGGCTCAGCTTTCAGCATTTCCTATGTCACCAGGTGACTAGATGTCCACTCTTCTGTGACCCTTACGGCCTGTTCTCTTAGAAAGATGCCAGCTTGAAATCCAAGAGCAGTTGTGGGCTTTGCTCCCTGGTGTCAGCGTCCCCACTAACAAGGCAGGAGCCTTGCTCATCTCATTCGGCTTTTGTGTACGCTCGCCAAAGGACACACCTGGCACACAGTAGGCACTTAAGAAATGTTAGCAGCGTTTGAGCTGCCACTTGGCTGGGGTGAGTGGATGGATGTCTGATTGCAAAGCTGATTGGAGGGCATGTAAGTTTCATCAGTTTCATCAGGAAAGACAAATCTATTAAGTGGCTAAATGCATGGCATTCTGTGAGCTACGTGAGACAGGAGGGGGAAGGAAAGGGAAGGGGAGCATTCCACTAACTGAGCTAGACAAGATACAGCGCAAAAGCCAAAGGTTCTGATAAATAAAAGGATCGTGTTCTGAAGGCCAGTCCCAGTCCAGTGGGCTGACTGCGTGACCATCGCAGGCTTACACTGATACTCAGACACTCGACAGATATCTCAGGGCTTCTACTCCATGCCAAGCAGTGTGCTAGGCATAGAAAACCCAGAAAGAAACAAGTTCGCTAATGCCTTGTTATAGATCAAAGACTACTCCAGCTCACTGTGTCCTCAGCCCTTTATAATCGGGCAGGGTGTAATGCTGCCTCTCAGGACGGAGACGACATGCTCCCTGCTCACACCTCAGTCTCCAGTCTCAATTCTCGGCTACAGCCTCAAAGGGGGCCAGGTGCTCTACCTGGTGCATCCCCAGAGGGATCTGGCTCTCTGAGTGACAAAGTGGAGGAGAGGCCATTGCCCATCACCAAGGAACAAAGGGCAAGACGGAAAGTGGACTGGGAATTTATGATACTATCGCTCAGCTCTGCCTCTCCTTACAAGTGAAGCCTCATATGGACATGTACACCCGTATTGGAAATGTCCGCCCTCTGAAATACCCTATAGTATGAGAAGTTCCGTGAAGGAGCACTGTGGGTTACTGGGAAAGCGTGTAGGAGTGGGGCCTTACCTACCCGTGGAGCTAGGGGACTGCCTCAAGGAAGTTGTGGTTTTTGGCTTTCCATGAATACCAAAGACACCAGAGAGAATCAGTTTAAAGTGAGGGTGGGAGAGAGCCAGTTTATGACTCAGTTTTGGAGGTCTCGGTATGTCTGTGACTGGTTGGTCCCATTGCTTTTGGGTCTGTGGCTAAGCAGTATCTTATGACAGAAGAACTCATGTTTGGAAAGTGACAGAGAAGGAAAGGATGAAGTTCAGGTACCACTACAGGGCAGGCCCACCATACCCTGAAGACCACTCATGGAGTCCCAGCTCTGAAAGTGTCCATCACTTCCCAGTAGCACCCGGTTAGGGACCAGCTGTTAGCGTAAAGGCCCTTTGGTGGGCCTTATGAAAAGCTTCGCTGGAGAAAGGTGCACTGAGAGGTGATTAGAAAGACAAGGGCACACTCAGGAGCAGGGGGAGAGGCAACTGTACAGAGCACAGTCCAGCATGGGACACACAGAGAAGGGCTGAGGGGCAGGCCAGGTGGATGCTATGGAACAGACCAGGAGGATGCTATGGAACAGGCCAGGTTCAGGATTTCAGAGTGGATCCTAATACCCGTGTCAAAGAAGAATAAAACACACACACACACACACACACACACACACACACACACACAAAACAAAACAAAAAAGCAGAAATTTGGCTTTCCTGACTCCTTGAACTTCACTCTCTTCACCTCTCTGAGTGCCATAAAGCTCCCTGGCAGCTCCAAACCCCAACGGGGATAGGATGGCACAGCCAGGGTAAGATACGGCACTTCTCTAGTACCAAGCCTGTGGCAGGCACTCAGAAGATCCAGCTGGTCTCTCTGTCTAAGTTCCCCTGCTCCACAGGTAGGTTTGGTGCCAGTGTACTTTTGTGTTCCTTTATGAGAGACCCTACACTTCAGGAAGAAGTTGAAACACCATAGCAGCAAGACTGTAGCTGCCACCCACTGTTACTCCATGACCCCGTGGACCAAGCCTGACCACAGTGACTTTTGTTCAGGTGGGCAAACTCACAGAGTTTTTAAACCATTTTTCATGATCATGTAAGCTTTAAATAGCTAGGTATAATGAAACTGGGCTCCAGATTTGGGCCCTGATCCTGGTGTCTTCTCTGTTAGTCACTAGGCTTCATTAACTCTTTGAAGACTATGAGATTTAGGAAATCAAAGTGGTCGGGGGTCAGGGGATCTTGGGTCAGAACCGCAGAGTTAAGTGGAAGAGAAAAATCACAGAATATTTATGAAATCAGAGTCTCCGCCTACCCAGGTTCTCACCTCACTTCTATACCTCTGGAGTGACACCCCGTTGTGGGTCACTTTCATCGGTCCCCAGGGAACCTTTCACAGAGAGGCTCCTCCTTCCCACAGACCCCTGCTCAGTGACAGCTTCAGAGCCACAGTGAGTGTACCACAGGGAATGGAGCCTGGAGCATCAGCTAACAGCAGGGCCCTTGATGCCCGAGATAGAAGGAGTGGACCTCGCTGGGCCTGGAGGCAAGTAGGCAGGATGACCTCCAGGCTCCTGCCTCTCTCTGCAGTCAAGCAGAAAGTTAAGAAAAAAAAAAGTATTTCTCAGTGACCAGTGAAGCAGATGGCAAAGAATATCAGTTGTATACAATATTTATGAAACGGGGGCTGAGCAGAGCCATGGCTGAGCCTGCCATCCCAGGCAGAGCAATTCAGCCCTGTGTGATGAACAAGATTGTCATTGGGGAAGTTCCAATTTACTAACCATTTGCAAAAGATTACATACCTCTCACATTTTATCCTCTCCTAATCTTACTTTAATGAACACTACTCTATCTGGATGTATAATTTTCAGGGCGGGGTGGGGGGGGACACACACGACAATTTGTAGCCTAGAAGTCAAAGCCGTCTCTAATACATTAACATCCAAATTAGGAGGACGACTGTGAGATCTATAACGAAAGTCATAGGAAGCCTGGCTCCCTTCTGCACAGTAAAAGGCAAGGTGCTTGGCCTTACCACCCATCATGTCTTCCTGGTGGGAAGGGGGTGAGGAAGCCTTCCCCAACTTCACTTGGACCCACCCACTTCACCTAGAGGGGACCCTTTAAGATGACATCTCTCCGTTGGTTTTTGCTGGAAGAGATGGATTGTTCTTATATGAAGAAGGAGCAAGGCATACTGGTCGAAGAACTGGCATGGAATCACAGTTATTGGTGAGCACCCCTTCCCTAATGCTTCAGGTTTGTAGGAACTGAGTGAATTAGCATAGCTCTACCTCGTGTCCTCGGCTATTGAATGGGCGTGGCAAAAATGCCACCACCCTCCCCTCATTCACTCATTCACTATTGCAAGACTTGCTAAGTGTCCAGCGCTCTTCGAAGTGCTGGAGAAACAAAAGTCAAATTAACCAGGAAGGAAGGAAGGAAGGAAGAAAGGAAGGAAGGAAGGAAGGAAGGAAGGAAGGAAGGAAGGAAGGAAGGAAGGAAGGGATGGAAAGCTCATTCCTACTCTTAGTAAGCTTGTACTGGTTTAAAAAAAATCAATAGGCTAGGTTTAAAAAAAAACCCTGCATTTAGAGAATTCAGAACACAATTGTACCTCATTTAAAACTGAGGAAGGGGGGCTGGAGAGATGACTCAGAGGTTAAGAGCACTGTCTGCTCTTCCAGAGGACTTGAGTTCAATTCCCAACCCCCACATGGCAGCACACAACTGTCTGTAACTCCAGTTCTAGGGGACTCGCTGACACCCACACACACACATGCAGGCAAAACACGAATGCCCATAAAATTATAAATAAATAAATAGGAAACAAATAAAACTGAGGAAGGCATGAGACCAAGGACATGCTAGGGACTCCCTTGCTGCCTGGGCGGTGGTCCAGCAGGACCCCATACTCCCATTCCCCACCAGTTCCCTCTGTAAAATGGAGTCTCCATGGAAAGCAAGAGGCAGCGGAGACTTCTTCCTGGAGTGTCGCTGTAAGAGAAGACCCTTGGGTCAGGGCTCTACTGATGAGAGAAGGGAGGCAGGAGATGTAGCCTTTCCACGAAGGAGGTCAAAGCCCACAATCACAGAAGGCAGTACTTGGCATTGTGGACAGCACATTCTGGAATCCTCTTGGAGACCAGTCTGCAATGTAAAGAGGGCTCACTCTGCTCCTCTCTAGCCTGAGCTCACCGAGCTGTGAGGCAGGGCGCTGAGGAGTGACATAAGAACAATGGGACTCTTTATGAGGACCCAGGCCTCTGTCACTTTCCAGCACCTTCTGTGGGTCAGCGGAGGACATGCTCCACCATGACTAAACTGGCTGCCCCTCTGCAATCCAAGTCAGAGCCATTCTGAGGACTGGGTATAGCCCAAACATGAAGCTCTGACAGGCCTTCCTCTTCCTCTTGACACCAAGATTGGCAGGAAAGGGGAAAGAACAATCAAAACAAATATATCCAGGCCTCTCCAGCCTTCCTTTGCCATCTTCCCAGATCCCTTCTGCCCTTGCTTTCTTGGCTTTTGTTAACAATTGAGGAAGCCTGAGTGAACCAGGACCTCTACTCCTGGGCGTTACCCATCAGGTCGGACACATGTGCCCCATCTTCCTCCTGCCTCCATAGTCTCTCTCTTAAATATATAAACAGGGTCACCTTAGCAACAGGGTGTGGGTGTGGCATGTCGAAGGCCAGCAGAGGCTTGATGAAACACAATCACTAAGGAATCTGTGGGAAGAAGAGAGCCCAAGCCCTCCTCAGCTTCCACCTTCTACTCTCTCAGTACCTGAACAAACCCAGAAAATCTGGTTGTTGCTTGCCCCAGTTAGGTAGATGGAAAACTTTGAGGAAAAGCTTTGCCCTGTCTTCCCTCACCCAAGTATTAAGAGCCTTTTGTATTCATGAGAACAATGGGACTGAGATCTAGGAACACATGTGTAGGGTGTTCATCTAGCATGTAGCAAGCCCTGAATTTGATTGTCAGCACCATACAACACCGATTATAGTGGCCCAGACCTGTAATCTCAGCCCTTGGAAGGTGGAAGCAGGCGACTCAGAAGCTTAAGATTACCCTTGGCCACTTAGCAAGTTTGAGGCTAGCCCATGATACATGAGACCTTGTCTCAAAAAAAAAAAAAAAAAAAAAAAAAAAAAAAAAAAAAAAAAAAAAACAAAAAAAAAAAAAAAAAAAAAAAAAAAAAAAAAAAAAAAAAAAAAACAGAAAAATGGACCTCCCTGCAGAACATTTATTAAATTTTTACTTGGCACTTTGATGGTGTTTGGGAATGAGGCCTTTAGGAGATAGCTGGGTTTGGGTAACTCTTTGAGCACAGCACCTCAGGGTGGAGCAGCAGCTCCATAGGGCTTCAGGAACTGGAGATTTTTGCCTTTGCATGTCAATAAGAACCAAATGACAATCTGGCCTTGGATGTTCCAGCCTCTCAGAATTGTAAGAAACACTGTGTTCTTTAGATCAATCATGCTGCAGTGTTTCAATAAGTCACATAGTGGGTGGGAATAGACCCTTCCAGACACCAGCCCCTGCCTAGTGGCCTCATGGGTCCCCCCACTCCAACCCTATTCTTCCTAGCTGACCCTGGTTTCTATCTTTATAAGTGGGTGTGCTATGCACACACTTGAACGGGGAGAAAGGAACTTATACCAAATACACAGTGAGAGGGAAGAAAGGGTTTGTGTGTGTGTGTGTGTGCATGTGTGTGTGTGTGCGCGTTTGTATTGGAAAGTGGTTGTGAATGCCAATGTCCTGGACTCTGAGCAATTGAACTGGGGCTGCTCTGATCTTCTCCGAGGGCTGTGCTCCAAGGGCTCTTGGTTTCCCCAGGAGAGAGAATGGTCTGGAACAGGCAACTAGTCAGAGTAAACCAGGACCAGTTGGACACAGTCCCACAAGCCTGAAGTTTGTGCTTACAACAGGCTCTCCTAAGCGGAATCCTGGGGTGAGGGAGTTTCTGGTTAAGGGAGGAAATAGGTTACAAAAGCAAAAGACCTCTCCTCAGTTTCCCAGATCCTTCCTGGATGCTGCTTCTTCCTTCCCATGCGAAGGTGGGGCAGTCATAACAACCATGGTGACAGCAGACACTCACAGGGTGCCATTCACGCATGGCAGGCACAGCCCTAAATCCTGTCGATGAATTAACTCATCTACCTTCCTAACGACCTTTGAAGCAGATGCTGCCATTTCCACTCTAAGAAGCTGAGACCCAGAGAGGTGACTTGTGCCCCAGGATACAAAACCAGGAATAGTTGACTGGTGGGGGACTCACCTACAGTCATACTTCTGGCATAGGTTTTCCACTTAGCATGGGGGCAGCTAAGCTTCCTGTTGCTATGGGAACTGGTAGGCTGGAAGAAGCAGAAGCAAGGAGCTATTTTCTGGAAGCCAATAGTTAGAGTTTCTCTTGTGACTGAGATAGAGTGACCAGGGTGCAGCCATTACCTAAGCTTCCATGGTTATGGGTGGGCTCTGGTTAGGGCTTTGGACAACTTCCTCCCTGTCTTCCCAGGGTTAATGGCCTCTTCTCTCTCCAAGGACTTAATGACCAACCCTGTCACACTGTCAGAAAGCAGGTGGCCTTGTGGCAGCAGCTCTCTGAGCCCATGACAGAAGCAAAGGGAATAGTTGATCACAGGTGGTTGTTGACAGCGTGAATGTCTCTGAAGTCTTCAGGCTGGGCGCTTCTTGTCTTCCCGGAGCTAGAGAAGGCCCTCTTCATGTGCACAAGCCCAGCCCAGAGCACTACAGCTACCTCTGCAAAGAGAATGAATGGGACACACCCCTCACAGGCCACTAGTGATCCCGGGCAGAAGTGCCCTCATGATGTTGGGCCTTCCTCCCCTGCCTTTCTCTTGTGTCTGGGGCAGAGTGAGGCTTCTTGAAATTTTGATATTTGTTTTTGAGAAAGGGTAGAGATATAGATCAGGTGAGCCTTGAACTCACCTGAATCCTCCTGCCTCAACCTACCCAAGCGCTGAGATTGCAAGCGTGCACCACCGTACCTGGCTAGTGTGTCTTTGGAAACCAGCCAGACCTCAGTTCAGATTCAGCTCCCAGGCACAGCACTGCGGCGACACTGGCAGTGCCACCAAACTTCTGTATCTTTATTTTAAGACCGCAATCTCCATCTAATAAGGTGGGAATCTGGGATTATCTGAATTCTTGGGTGCTCGTTCAGAGTGCCTGAATTTGTGTCAGGTTCACAGAAGAGGCTCGCTGAGCAGTAAATATAATTCACCCCGGTCAGAAAGCTGAGTGCACAGTGGGACGTTTTCCCTCAGAGAGGGCAGCGCCTCAGAGGGCGGCACAGTGGGGGCATCTTTGCTGCCAGTTTTAAAGTTCTCCAGGGAAAAAGGAGGTTCTTGTAGCCTTCCATTGTACCCACTTTCATGTTTTAGTGACTTGCCTCTGTGAGAACTTTCTTTTCATCTAACCTGAGTCCCTCAAGCTTCCATTGGGGTTCATTCTATTCTGTCTGCTTTTCAGAAGAGGCTGAGAACTGCCCAGGCCACCATGCTATCTCTTCTGGAGAACAGGTCTCTCCAGGCTGTGAAGCTATTTGGCTGTGACCTTGCCTCTGCCAAGCAGGAGTGGATTGCCAAGGGGCACGGATTCAGCCAGCTTCTCCAACAGTGGGCTTCCAGCAGGTACCATTTCTTGCAACCCCATCCATTTCCATAATCCCAGTCTTCCAGGATCTATAGTCTAGAATTCTTTGTTCTTTTTTTCTTGGACTAGATGAAGGGTGGGCACAACACAAGGAAAATACCATCCCAAGCACTGAGCTTGTCTCCTGAACTGGGCTGTCTCCCCATTTCAGTGCTGAGATATGACCCTTTCAGGGACAATTCCAAGGGGAGAGAAGTGTGGGGATCTGAGAGAGGTGGAAGGGACCCTCTCCAAGAGGTCCCCGTCTTCAGGCATTGCTACACTTCCCAGCTATTTGCCATTCCATAATCAACACCATTATCTCAGGATAACTTTTCCTTCTCTCGACAATGAGGCATGTGGGAAACACTCAAGGAAGGACCCGTATTTCTGGGACCACGTGAATGGGGGACGCATGGCCTTGATTGCAAATGAAAAATTAAGCCCAGGGATCTCTGTTTGGTGCCATGTGATTGTGCCTGAACCAAAGCACTTGCCACCAGCTGCCCCCCAGCCTGAAGGGGAACAGTGGTCTTGCCTCAAGTTTAGCAAATCTACAGTGTATTTAATCTCTGAGCTACTGTGTCTGGCTTTAAATGCCTGTTTTGCTGTCGAGAGCTCCAGCAATTCTCTCCCCACCACTGAGGACAGTTAAGGGAAAACTTTTGTTTGTCCAGTGTCCCCCTCTTCCGCACCACCACTGCTATGTGGCCATCACTCTCGATCCCCTGGGTGATCAAGGAACAGATGCTAGAGAGCAGAGCTCCTTTGTTCTCCATCCTTACAGGCTGCCTGTGAACACCAGACACCCCTGCCTCCCTCATCGATATCCTGTATCCTGTACCCTTTCCACCCCATCCTCAGTCTTACACTCCCCCCACCCACCCCTAACTCCCACCTCCTACTTTCTCCATCCCTGTTCCCATCTCTCATCTCCTCTTCACCCCTATCTTTTATCCCCCATCTTTCCAGCCTTGTGTCCACCCATACCTCCCATATCCCTATCCCGCACCTCCACTTCCCTCAAACTCCACCCCATCCTCCATCACCCTTTCCTCCAATCCCCATCTTTCCTACTTCCTTCACCCCTACCTTCCATCCCACTCCCTCTTACCCAACCCCAACCCTGTCCCACCAAGTTCTTCCCACTCCTGCTCCATCCTGAAATCCTGCCTACAATCACAAACAGGAAAGAACCAGTTCCTTCCAGAGGACCATCCCACCTCACCCACTGCAACCCCAGAAGACCAACCCACACCTCAGTGATGACCACACAGTGGAATAGCTGTCTTGATGGAGGTATAAAGGATGCTGTGGAGGTGACTCACCTGTTGTTAACCTGATGCCAAGCTTCCTGGAAGTGTAGGTTCCACAACCGCTGAGCAAGCCCAAGCTCACAGGGGCAAATGGCCAGGGCTGGGACCTGGGAGTGCTCTAGGAAGGAGGTGGGGGCTGACTGTGGGGCGGTACTGGGGAACAGGGAAGTCAAGAAGAAGGCAAATCCCAATGCCAGGACTTAGACCTTGTTGTGTGTCACCAGAGGAACAAGGAAGGTTTCTATGCAAGAAGATATAGAATTGTGGTCTAGTGATTTACTCCTATAATCCCAGAAGGCTGAGGCAGGGGGATAACTGTGAGGTTGAAGCTAGTCTGGGCTATAAATGTTTTGTGGGCCAGCCTGAAATATGTAGTGAGATTCTGATTGGAGGACAGGGGTGCAGTTCAGTTGGTAGGTGCTCATCTAGAAAACACACATTTCTGGGTTCAAGCCCCAGCATTGTATAAAATAGGCATGGTGGCTCATACCACTTGGGGGAGGGGAGTGGCTGGAGGGGAAGGGAGAATCATAAATTCAAGGTCATCCTCAGCTACGTGTGTAATGTTAAGGGACAGCCTGGACTACGTAAGCTCTTGCTGCGAGAGACAATATCAGCATTAGTGTTATATTCTAGTTTGGTGACTCTCAAGTTCTATCTCAAAGGATTGCCAAAAAGCCTCCCCCCCCCCTTCTGTCTCTGTTCATAAGTGAGATTATGGTGTGGCTGCAGAGGTGCCTTGGTTGGTACTATAGTCTGATAAGGTGAAATCGGAACTAGCTGGAGCTGTCCAAGGGTTTTCTGCTGAGATTCCTGGAAAATTGCAGGTTTGCCGCTGAGCCGGGAAGAGGTCTCAGGTTGCTAATTGGGCTGATGCTCTTGCTTCCCAGATGATGAGCAGCCTCGACCAGACTCCTGGGTGAAGGGTTCCTTTCTCTTCCTATGTCCCTGCCATTTTCCCTGTCTTTCTATCGTGCCTCAGTTTTACCCTAGAAGCAGATCCCTCTCCACCAGCACCAGGGCTGGAGCCCAAAGCCTCCCAATTCTTTCACTCTGTTTTCCCTCTCACAGGTAGAATGTTCTGGACTAAACAACAGATCAAAAGATTCAAGCAGTCACCATGGCTGTGGGCTGGGATGGCTGGAAACACAGGGCATATGTGAAGGGCATATCAGCAGGTCCTTGTTGATGTTGACGTGGCTAACCTTCGCTGAGGGCCCACATCCTGGCAAGGCCCAGCCCAGTGTAACAGAGGTCTCAACTTGCCTGCATTGTATTTGATCCACGTCGGACACAGGAATATCTGTGAAACAGCTACGGAATCGAGAGAAATGACAGGTCAGTTCTAATTATTCTCCCCGTCCCCCACATGACCACCTGCTAAGAACTGGAGTTCTTCTCTCCCCAAGAAGGTTTCCTGGCAGCTCCTTAGTTAAAGCAAATGGCGTCCTGGCAGGCCCTGGAGCAGAATGCATGATCCTCTCCTGACTGTGTTTCCACAATATCCTGGCTAAAGGCGGCACTAAAGCTGTCTTATGAGAGCTCTGCTTCTTACCAGAAATAATTTTATTTCTGTAAAGTGAAAGTTTGTTTCGAACAGAATGAAAACACTTTTATTAAGCAATTTAGAAACAGACAAAGGTGATTTGGTGAGCCCGGATGTCCTGGAATTCCATCTGGCCACTCGATGGCCATCCGCTAAGGGAGTTGTTTGGCTTCCCCCAGCTTGTCCTCTGCCCCCTGACTTGAGCTTGTAAAAGCTTCTCATTCAGTGACATGATTTGCACAAGGCACTTAGCACGTGGGTGTGATGCTGGGGTTTGCTTTCATTTTGAAGGAGGCCATCAAGAAATCATAGACTCATCTGAAAACAAGCTTAGCGTGGCTGCAGCAGATTCCAGGCAGGAAAACTGAAGCCAGGCGAGAGTAAGCAGAGAGTATAGTAGCTTAGCGTCTGAGTGAGACCTTGGATCCCCAGTGGAGCCAGCCTCCAGCCCCTGGCATGTGCGTGTGTGTGTGTGTGTGTGTGTGTGTGTGCGCGCGTGTGTGTGTGCGTGTGTGTGTGTGCATGTGTGTGTGTGTGAGAGAGAGTGTGTTGTAATATGAGCGGCGGGCTATGTTCCTGGCACCTGGCCCCCCGCGGCTAGCTTTATGCCCGAAATAATTACATGGAAACTATATTCATTTAAACACTGCTTGGCCCATTAGTTCTAGCCTCTTATTGACTAGCTCTTACATACTGATCTAAACTATTTCTAATAATCTGTGTAGCCCACAAGGTGGCTTACCAGGGAAGATCTTAACCTGCGTCTGTCTGGAGTGGGAGAATCATGGCAATTCATCGACTCAGCTTCTTTCTCCCAGCATTCTGTTCTGTTTACTCTGCCTATCTAAATTCTACACTATCAGAGGCCAAGCAGTTTCTTTATTACTTAACCAATGAAACAACAGATAGAAAGATGACCCACCTCTATCATGTGAGCATGTGCTTGTATGTGTGTGTACCTTCGTGATATCAGGTCTCAAGTAAACAATACCATAAAGAGTTACAAATCTTACAAAGGGGCCGTTCTCACCTAAGCAAGGCAAACCAAATGTTTCCATGATCCTTATGCTTCCTCTGGCTCCATAGCGGGGAGATGCTAACCTTCTACTAGACTCAAGGCCCCTATCTGGCAGAGTATGCCCTGCACTCTGCTTACTGCCAGCCTACATGCCTGCCTTTTAGCAGTCCTGTGCCCTGGGAGTAGTCCAGTTTTTATTCCATTGCTTCCTTTTATACCTCCCTTCTTCCCTCTCTCCTTGCCTTTCTTAGTTTTCCCTTTCCCCTCTCTCTCCTCCCCTTTATTCTTCCTTCCCTTCTTTCTTTTTTTGAGATAGTGCCTCGTGAAATCATGACCTTGAACCTGTAAGTTGAGGTTAGCCTTGAGCCCTGATCCTCCCACCTTCACTTCCCAAGTGATTAGATTGTAGGCATAAATTCTCTCGCCCAGATCTTTTGTCTTCCTACATTTTAGTTCTGTGCCTTGGAAATGGAGACATGCAAGCCGCATCCCCAAGCTGCCAAAAACATGAAATGAAATAATTTGTATGAAGATAAATATTAAATGCTGTGTGGTGTCCAGGACTAGATCATAAAGGTGATACTGGAGAGGTAACTGGTTCTGCTTCAGCCAGAAACTGCATAGTCTGTGAAGTGGAGCTGCTGCAGCTGTTCGGGTGACGATGAAATATATATGGAAAAGCAGGGTGCTACTTTGAAATGAGAGACAAGTTATACCAGTGTGGGGAGTTCCCTTCTCTGATTCATTCTCTCTCTCTCTCTCTCTCTCTCTCTCTCTCTCTCTCTCTCTCTCTNACTCTGACTTCAGTAAGAGGCCTACCTAAACAAATAAGCATAGGAAAGACAAAGAGATAGGGAAACTCTGAACTCTTGATGTAGACCTATATATGATCTGAGACAGATCTGACGTTCTCTCTCTCTCTCTCTCTCTCTCTCTCTCTCTCCCTCCCTCCCTCTCTCTCTCTCTCTCTCTCTCTCTCTCTCTCTCTCATAAACAAACTTCATGCATACTACACACATAGCTGCAGATGTTCACACAGTACATAGACACATCATAAACACATATACTTCATTAACATTTATACATAAAAACAGATGGTCACATACCACATATATATGCATATGACATATACACTATACACATGTGTACACATATCACATGAATACTATATATAGATATTATATACTATATACACGCATACAATACTTCTATCACATACATGTTACACACAGAGATAGTCACAAATCACATACATACACATTCCATATGCATGCTAATCACACAAATGCAGATTATAACACACCTCATACACATATATACATGCCACATATATGCTACACACATAAACTCAGATGTTGCATGCCACATATATGTAAGCACACACTACATACTACACTTATACACATGCCACCTACAAACATAGATGTCACGTGCCACATAAACACATCACACACACCACACACTAGGCACATACCACATTATACCCCCTCACTCACAGATGCTCACACCACAAGCATACATACGCACCACATATACACCCCACACATATATACACTCTGTACATAACACACACATACCACCAGACATTCATTCATGCCAAGCACATATCACACGACCTATAATCATACATCTCTTCCCCATCAATACTAATTTCAACTAGATGCCATGATGAAAACAAGTTGGAACCAGATTAAGGTGTCATAGTATCCCCTTTTCATTATGTATGGTACCCTGGAAAAGGAGGTATTAGATAGCATAACATCAGTGACCTAGCTATGAGGGAGAAAAAGCCTGTACTTCTGCTGTGTGGACCACTGGTTATAGCAGGCTGTTTATCAATCACTCCAGCAGGAAGTTTAAGAACACAGACTCATGGCTTCCATCCACACTCTCCTGAGAATGTGAAGGGGTGTGGGTGTGTATGTTGCAAACTGTATTGTCAATATCTCCAAGCAGACTTGGAATCTCCAGTGTAGGGGCTTTCAGAAGCAGCCCACCCCTCTACCCCACTGAGCATACCAGCCCTTAGCTATGAATGGTCTCGACTAGGGCCTGCTGTCAATTGCTGCTGAGGTCAGAAACAAGCCTTCTTCAAAGACGTGTGCGGCTCTTGGCAAACGGGGCTGCCAAGCCACTGGAAAGACTGGTATGAGGGGTGGTGGTCTCTCCAACCCTGCAGACAGCTGGAGCCGGCAGGATTCCTGGAGTGGGCATGCCTACTGCGGCTGGGCTCCTGCCTGCAGATGCCCATGTTTACCCAGGGTGGGCTGGAGGGACCTGGCCGCTGAGCAGGCTCCCCAGGAATTTGGACAGCCGTCCCTGGCCGGCCACCAAGGCTCTGCCTTCCAGACTGAGATGGAGAGCTGGGCATGTGGTGGTGGCGTGAATGCCACAGGTGAGTAACTTGGTTTCCTGGTGTTCCCTGCCAAACGGGCATCTGTCACCTCGCATTATTGTCATCTTCCATTTAGGTCCCTGCTTTGTGATGCTTTTCTAAATAAAAGAAGGCAAGGGAAGCGATGTGTGGCAGAGCTCCAAGCTTCTCTTAATTGCAAATTCCCTTAAGTACCACTTCCCCGGAGCTGCAGGCCCTGTCTGCTAGTCAGGACCACTTCAGCCTGCCTAATTTTTAATAGGCAGGAGATCATTTCCAGTGTGTTCTAACCCTTCCCTTTTGTTCATCTGCACGTTCTAGTGTGCGAGGGATCTTAAATTACTAGAGAGAATGGACCTGCCCCTTTTCTTTCATTTTAACGCCAGATGGAAAGAATGAGAAAAGTCCAGGAAGAAAGAAAGGCAGAGAGAAGGGAGCCGGGCGACTGAAATTGAAGGCCAGAGTATTAGCATTCACGAGTGGGGTAGATACTAGGGGGATCAGCGGGACTGACAAGTTGACCAGTTATCAAAAGAGAAACGGACCCACTTTTCTTTTGGAGGTCTTTTGGAGCTTCCCCACTCCCTGCTTTTATTTGTGCCTTCTCCTCATCAGTAGGACCCTACTGACTTCCCAACCAAACATGCTAAGGGATTTAATGTGACCAATACATGGGGCGGGGATGGGGGTCTGGGACCATCCATGCTGGACCTAACCCATTTGTTCCGCATGGTCAGTGTTCTGGCCTTAGATCACGTTAACTGGGGCCAAAGCCAGGAGTCAGCAGGGGGCTGTTTTCCTTCTAAGGGGAGAGGGACAACAGAGTGAGGGAGAGCAGAGTATCCGGATGTGTAAACAAGAGAGCCGCAACCCGGCACGGCAGGTCCTGCACTGTCCATCTCTGCCGTGATAAGGGAGACCTAGAGACACGTGCGGTGAAAGCCATGAAGTGTTTCGGGAGAGGCCCCAGTCCACCACAGACACACAGCTGCCCACTCTGGAGGAGGTCAGTTCCTCAGGCTAGCAGGGCTAGCCCCAGGCGCCCACTGCAGCCTCTTGTAGTCAGAAGAGGTCAGGGATAGAGACAGCAAGGCAGCCTTGAGACAGTCCAGGGAGAGCTAATATCAGAAACTGCTGGAATGATGCAAAACATGCTTGCTAAATTACCCCGGTACCCAAGGAAACAGCTGCACCGTAATATGAAGGGAAAGGGAGGCCAGGAGATGGGAACTGGTGTGGACACTTCATTCTTCCTGACACCACAGAGCCTCTCAGTGGCGACTGCTGTCCTGGCCGGTTGATTCCCTGCGGTACCCTCAGGGGGCTGACAGCAGACCCTTGACTTTCCCTCTGGAAAAAACAGGCAGAAGAGGCGTGGATAGGACAGTGGCTAGGCTGCACGGCGGAGAGAACCCTGTCCTCAGGTGCCCCAGCTGATGACAGTGAGGTAGCGATGAGCAAGCCCGATCGCTCACTGGGCTCTGATATATATATTATGACTAGATGTGGAGAAACAGCAATGACTCTGGAAGAAAGAGATTAAAAACTAAAGTGGAGGGAGGGAGATAGCTCAGTTTATAAAGTGCTTGTTTTGCAAGTGTCAGGACCTGAGTTCATCAAAGAGCCAGATGGGTGGGTTAAGCTTGCAAGCCAAGTATCAGGGAGGCAAAGACCTGAGGTTTCCTGGCCTGGAAGCCTAGCCTACTTTGTGAGCTCAGGTGAGTAGTGAGAAACAACCTTTCCTCAACAACAACAATAATAAGGTGGGACAGTATCTAAAGAACCACAGCACAAGAGATTGTCCTCTGACCGCCATATGCAAGGGCTTGCATGTGTACACACACTACAAGGGTGATTTGGGAGGGGACTGGTTCAGTAATAATGGTCTATACCAATCTTCCTTGCAGAAGGAGACATGAGACCGGGAACAGGCTAGCCCAGTTCATTTCTAGGTGTTCATTGACTAACAAAGAAGGTTCCGATGGGTGTGAGCTGGATTCAGTGCCTCTCAGTCTACATGTCCTGAGATTGCTGCATTCCTACCAGCCTGTCTACAGGCTCACTCTGAAACTCTGAAACCCCCAAGCAGGAATGGCCTTGAAGATTTTTCCCCCTTTCCCCTAGTGCAGGGTACTCTTACCTTTCACGTAATGCTTCTGGAGAAGGGGCAGCAGCCATGAAGGAGACGGGACTGGGGGCTCCTCTGTGTCCGGGCTACTGTTGCAGCAATTGCTGCAAGTTTTATTCCTTGTGAACCATGCTACCCCCTGCTCCTCCATCCGGTCCGTCCCCACCCCACTGCTTCTCCACCTGGTCCATCCCCTCCCTGCTGCTCCTCCACCCCTCCATTCCCACCTCCTGCTCCTCCACGTGGTCCATCCCCACCCCACTGCTTCTCCACCCCTCCATCTCCACTCCACTCCCCTCTCCTTGTGCAGAGTTATGACACCAAGATATCCTACAGCTTAGATGCCACAGGAACACAGAAAGGTTGCAAACTGGTGACAATCATTCTCCTCAAATCCTTGGACTCTGGTCCTGCTATCTTGTGTCAACTCAGGCCCTGGTGGACTAGCTATATTCTTGTTCCCGAACCCCTGTGAACTCAACCGAATCATAAAGGTCACCTAAAACTCAGCGGCACGTGATGGCTCTTCCTTCTTCTGTAAGGCTTGCTACAAGCCGTTCCTGTGGGAAGGAGAATGGAATTAAGAGGCAGATACAAACAGGACCAATTCGCTAAACGTACTGAATAGATAAACTCAGGGCTGGGGAGGTGGCTCAGCAATAAAGAATACATGATGTCTTTGCAGAGGAACTCAGATTCATTCCTAGCACCCCTAAGGTGGCTCACAACTGTCCATAACTCCAGTTGCAGGAGATCCAGTGCTCTCTCCTGATCTCCGTGGGCACCAGGCATGCATGTGATACACTGGCATACATGCAAAGCCCTCATATGCATAAAATAAAGTAAGTAAATCTAAAAAAAATAAAATAAGATATATATATATTCAACTCATAGAGTATGTACTCGGTTCAGAGTCTCTATGTCTAACTTAAAGATGGGCTCAGTACAGCCTACCACCTAGGCAGAGTTGGGAGTAATAAATGAAACTGAGTCTGACCTCATTCTCATTCATTTCCTTAGCCTCAGCCTCCCTTCATAGTGGGTGACAATACCAATCTTTCAAGATTTTGTGCAAATTGAAGGAGACCCTAGATGCTAATTGCCCAGCAAGGTGTTGGACCGTATTAGACTCGGAGGAACCAACCTTCAACCTTGCTTGTTGTTCCCTTGTAGCTCAATCATCTCTCGACTGATGCTAGAGGCAAGATGCTGGTTCTTTGGAAGTTTTCTAGGTGAAGTCAAGTGGGCAAGCATCTACAAATGGACGAAATCCGCCCCAGGCTGAAGCAGCACTGGCTTCGTTTGCTGACTTTGGCTACTCCTGTCTCTGTTCCTAGACCTTCCTCTGAGATGCCTCGCCTTCAGTTCCCCTGGAGCCTTTCAGCTGGGGTCTCAGAGCCCATCCCACAGATGATCCAGGCTCTTGGCTGGCTCACACGGAAGGCAGATGGTGTTGAGTCACCGCGCTTCTCTTCTCCCTTGGTAGGTTGGGCCAACCGAGCAGAGCTGACTTCAGCATCATGTTGGCAGCACATTTGAAGCTAAGTGTTCTCGCTCACCGTCTGGGTGGGCATAGCACAGGAGGCAGGGATGGCAGCTTTTGGAATCCTCCCTGAAACTGGAGTATTTCTGGGGAGATTGCCCTGAGAGCCTCCAGCTTCCCTGCCATTGAACCTCCCGAAGACATCTCTCTTTGTTTGCCCGTATTTCACCCTGTCGCTGTCTGAAAGGGCTTCTTCCATTTGCTTTTATATATTCATTTGAAATGACTCCTCCAATATTTAATCTTTATCAGAACCTGGAAGCCAGGTATTTATTTTGCAGGTCAGTTGCTCATCCATTTTCCTTGAGGCCTCTGGCAGGAGGCTGGAGAGCCTGACACCTCCAGGGGGGTGCTGCCATCAGCGTTAGTCCCGGTGACAGGAGGACAAATCAAAGTACTGCAGGCTACCCGGGAAAAAATAAATCTGGCGAAAGGCTAATGACTGGGCTGTTCCTGTGGCCTGAGATGGCGGCCAAGAGTCTTCGGGCCTTCTCGAGGCACAGTGGGGGTCATCTTCTGGGCTCTGGAGGGAGAGAGGATGTGGATGGTGTGCACGGAGGTGGCTGACCTGCATGCCAAAAGTTTCGTGTGACTGGGCGTCTTGTGGGCAGCTGCCTGTGTTCCTAACACTTAGTTGGTGGAGGCAGGAAAGTCAGAAAATCAAAGTTGCCCTCAGCTATGTAGTGTGTTTGAGGCTAGCCTTGGCTCCATGAGAATCAGACTCAAATTAAAAAACAAATAAAAGAAAGTGAAAATTCGTAGCTATGTCAAAGGGAAGTGGCGTTCATTTCCCTTGCTAACAATCCTAGTCACTGTGTTCACACTGCATCAGGAAGAACTGGGGTGAGCAGATGAAAGAATTCTTAGATGGTCTTGGCCAAATAACTATAGAGTTATAAAATAGTTTTCTCTTGTAGGTTTTGTTTATTTGTTTTGAGACCGGATCTTACTATGTAGCCCTGGATGTCCTGGAACTCCAAATCTAGACCAGGCTGAGTTTGAACTCACGGAGATCTGCCTGCCTCAGCCTCATGAGTGCTGCGATTTTCAACATGTGCCACAATGCTCAGCTCCTTTGTAGAATTAGGGGTGGTTTAAAATGCACTCTGGAGCTGGGTGTGCACCATTTAATCCCAGGACTCAGAAGCAGGCGGATCTCTGTGAGTTTGTGGCCACTCTGGTCTACAAAGGAAATTCCAGGAGAGCCAGAGCTGTTACAGAGAAACCCTTGCTCGTAAAAACAAAATAAACAAACAACAACAACAACATAATAACTAAATAACTAAATAAATAAATAAAATGCACACCGTGTCTATAGAAGTCATCTTCATCCCCCAAATATGTACAGAGCATCTGTCTATACTGAAGTGCACCAACCGTTCTCTTAGAGCGTGAAAGTGGGTCCTGCCCACAAAGAGATTATATAGGAGCTAAGAAGCAAGACAGCCCATGGGTTTCTAATCCCTTTGCCAAGCTTATTTATTAGGAAGTAGCTGATTGGAGCCTCATGGCTAGAAAACCTGGGAAAGGACATTTGGATTCAGGAAGAAAGGGGAAAAAGGATTTATTGACGCCTGCATTGTTCCAGCATGGGCAATGGTACCCACTTCCCCTCCTGCCGAAGTAAAGGAACATATTAAATTCAGCAAAAGTGTTTTGAACATCTCCACCAGTCTTATTCTGGGCATTTTGGGGAGGGGGTATGGAAGCCATGGGCAGAATCCAATCTACCTGGGGGAATGTAGGGAACTGGTTGGTGGCTGCACCGCCTAACATCCTCGGAACAGGAAGCTGGTGGGATGCTCAATGCTCGCACACAGGAATCCTAGGGGCAGAGAGGGAGATGAAGAGCCGATGCGATGAGGAGGGAACAGTGGGGTCCACCTGGACTATTAGTATTCCACCATCAAAAGCTGGTAGTGAAGAGCGGGCAGGAAAGGATGGAGGAGGACAGCGAAGCCCAGGTGAGCAGGTTTCTCACTCCTTCATTTTAACTTCCTCTGCCCCCTCTCTCAGAAGCCTCAGGAGCAGATGGGGGCCGCTGCGGTGGCCCCTCCCGCCTGGGCCTGTGCATTTCAAAGCAAAGCCTGGTGAAGGAGTTGTTGCTGGACTCCTATGCTGACCCCACTCCAGCAGGCATGTGATGAATATTTCATAGTCCAGATGTAATCCTGCCTGCGTTTTCCTCATCTGCCTCTGGCCAGCACCTCTCTCTCCTCCCAGTCCTCCATTTCTGCCCAAGCCCCAGTCCCCAGCCTGGTCCCAGTCGGGAAAAATCAGTCACAACGTTTATCAGGAATCGGTATGAACCAGCCAAGCGCTGTGAAGAGCTAATCTGTTCAGAGCTAATAAGAACGAACAAAGTCGCCACAGACTCCGCCATGGGCATCACTGATAAGGATTTGTCAGAAGAATTGCAGGTGAGATCTGAACAGCCCCGGGAAGTGGAATGCAAATGCCTGGCACCCCTGTCAGCCTCACAGGGCCTCTGCACCCGGGGACGGACCGGACCTGACCGCAGCAGCAGCAGCAGGACAGAGTGGCAAACACACAGGGTGTGGCCGGTAGAGGACTGTAGGATGCAAGCCTGCAGAATCACAGAGCACAGTCAGGAGGACTAGGGCAACAGTGGGGAGAGGGGTGTGCCTATGTGGAATAAAGGTTGGGTAAGGATGAGACAGAAGCCTTGGGAAGCTCTCCTCTCTGGGCTCCTGGGCTGAATGGATGCTGTACCCAGAGGGTGTTGACTGTTGACGGTGTCCGAGCGGCTTGGTGGGTAAAGCGTTTGCCTTGAAAGAATGCGGGCCTGAGTTTGAAGCCCCACACCCCATGTAAAGCTGAGCACAGCGATACATTTCTGTAGCTCCAGCGCTCCTACTGTGAGATAGAGTGGAGACGGGAGACTCTCTGGAGGCAGGCTGGCTAGCCCGCAATAAACATCGTAGTGACAGATGGTGGCGAGGGAGATTGTCCTTGACCTTTGTGTGCACAGAGCAGCACACGCATGCTCTCTTCCAAAGAAAAACCAAAGGCAGGTCCTCCTCGTCACCGCGCAGCTTCTGGAGGGACGCACAAGGAGCGGCGAGGAAGGAAGGGGACACTTGCCTAGCCAGCCAGATCAGCCAAATCAACCCTGGTGACCAAGGGAGTGACAGATGTTGCTGTCAGGGTTGTAGTGGCACACACCTTTAATCAGAGTACTCAGGAGGCAGCGGCAGGAGGATCTCTGTGTGTTCGAGGCCAGCCTGGTCTACAAAGCAAATTCCAGGACAGCCAAGGCTACACTGAGAAATCCTGTCTTGAAGAACTGGAAGAAAAAAATACCTCCAACATCTGGAAACTGTGAAGCTGCTAGAGACAGAAGAGGGTTGAAAATCACCCACTGGGACCAGTAAGGGAGAGAGGCTACGGAGCTGGGATCAGAGTCAGGTGGTGGAGTTAGGCAGACATGGGCCCTGGTCTCCAATTCTGTTGTGCCCAGCTGTTGAGATCTTCAGAAAGTTGCCTGCCTGCCTTCTGAGCCTCAGTTTTCTCAAGGCTCTGCTCTGGGTGCCATGGGATGGGATACAGAAAGGTTAAAAAGCATTAGTCCTTTTCAGGTTGAGAAAACCGGACTCACTAAACATAGGGGACAATGAGGACTGCTGAGAAGTCAAAAACAATGGCACTGGGTTTTGATCCTACTGCACATACTGGCTTTGTGGGAGCCTAGGCTGTTTGGATGCTCACCTTACTAGACATGGAAGGAGGTGGGAGGTCCTTGGACTCCCCATAGGACAGGGAACTCAGTCTGTTCTTCGGGCTGATGAGAGAGGGGAAGTTGATTGGGGGAGGGGGAGGGATATGGGAGGCGGTGGCGGGGAAGAGACAGAAATCTTAAATAAATAAATAAATAAAGCATTAGTCCTTTTCTGTGATTGATGTTGCTTTTGTTTTTCTATTTTGGTCCTGGAGTTGGAACCCAGGCCTCATACATGTTTAGTACATGCTTTTCCACTGAGCACCACCTCCACGGCACACCAACTTCTTCTCCCCTTCTCACTAGTTAACATACAACCAGAGACTATTTATAATGAAGTGCTCTAAAGGACGTGCTCAACTTTGAAGGCCAAACAGTATGAATCTCAATGACCGAACTCTGTTGTTGGGTCAAGGCAGCAATAGATTGAAGAGCAAGATTGTATTATTCTAATAAAACTTAATTTATAAGAACAAGGAGAAGGGCCATCTCACACCTGTAATTTAGCATTCAGGAGGCAGAGGCAAGAAGAACAATGCCAGAATGCTCTACTTCGCGAGATCCTCACCAACTTATGTGACATAGTGAGACCCTGTGGTTTGAATTTAGTCTTAGGGACTTTCTTTGCTGACCCCTAGTGAAATTGATCTGCTAAGCTATGTCAGGCCATGTCCTCAGAAACACTCCAAAGGCAGGCCATGGGCAGGATGCCTTTGAGTCAACTGACTCCCTGCGCAGTCTGGAGGCCTCAGGGGTATGTGAGCTCCAGTATGCAAAACCCAGAGTGTGTGCTGGGTTTTGGTTAGGGGCAGACTCTAAGAGACATGCAGTTTCCCTCTGAAGTGGGCATCCCATCCCTGGTTTTGCTAGTCTCCCCTCTCTTCATCTGGCTGCAAGTTCACTGATGGATTTTCACAGCATCTCCTAAAAGCAGGCACGTCTTCATCTTTTTCTTGAAATACATATCGTTAAATCTCTCTCCCCATTCCTTCTGGCTTATTGGACTTGGGAGCAAGCTGTGAAGGATGATTTGTTTTCGGGCCACAAAGCCACCCCCAAGACAGGTTTCTGTCACACCCCTGTAGCCACAGGGGAACGGGAAGGCAGGGCGGGCGGGAGGCTTTGCAGTGGGGTGTAAATGAGGTTTTTGAATAACATTGGTTTCCTATCCCTCTCATGTTTTCAAATCTGATAGTTTTCTCAAGTGCTAAACTCACCACTCCCAGGGCAATAATAGTCCTGCATCTGTGTGGAGCTTTACAACTGGGGAAACACTCCTTCTCTCTCTGTCTCAAAGTCTTACTGCCATAAGGCAGCAGGCAATCCGTTGGAAGTCTGTCTCCTTCTTGTACCATAGAAGAGGAAACTGGAGCCTTGAGGGGCTACTCTAGACACCGCTCTGGAGCAGAACAGGCCAGGAGACACAAATAATGGTCTCTAACAGATTCAGATCCTGATATTTGGAGCCTGGGGTGTAACCCTTGAAAAGGGGGTTTTTGCATCTTGAGGAGGATTATCCCTGATTTTCCATGTGGACCCAGAATGCCATAGATGTTCTTAGAGCAGGGAAACTCATACATACTCATGTACATGGTACACGTTTACTCCTCCACATGCATGTGCACACATATACACTCACAGCACATGCATACATGACTCACACATGTGAACACACACACTCACAACACATGTGATCACAGATGTTTGCACAAACCTGTTCATGTACACATGCTCACTTCAGTGTGCATGTGCACTTGCACACACATGACCATATGCATGCTTACACACAAGGGTACATGCATATATAGAAGTTAAAAATGAAAGAGATTGCTGACATTGAAGATGGAAGTGGTGTGACCATGAGCCAAAGACCAGCAGCAGCCTAAAGGTTTTGGGAGAGAGCAGGTTCCCTCTCCCGCAGCCTCGGCACAGTGTGCGTCCCTGCTGAAGCCTTGATTTTGGCCTGAGCAGTGATTGTTTTCTAGACTATGAGAGCACAATGTCCATCACTGGTCAAAAGGAGCTGATGCTGTAGTGAAACAGGAGCTAGGAAATCAGCCATGTGTGGGAAGAAACCTCAGGCCTCCCTTCTGTGGCCCAGCCTGCTGCCCTGGTCTCTGCCAAAGGTGACCAGTCAACCAGCTGCTCCTCACTGGTCCTCACTATGGTGCTTAGAGATGTGGGCCTAGGGGAGAACTAGGGTCAGGCCCATGCCCTCAGATGCTCACAGGTTGGCTGGGGATGTAGAGCAGATGGAACGGGTGGGTACATGATGGCTCGCCTGTCTGTGCGCTGTGTCCATCCATTCGGTGGGTACATGATGGATAGCCTGTCTGTGCGCTATGACCATCCATTCGGTGGGTACATGATGGCTCACCTGTCTGTGCGCTGTGCCCATCCATTCGGTGGGTACATGATGGCTCACCTGTCTGTGCGCTGTGTCCATTCATTCATGAAGCGTGGATCTTTCCAGCACAGTCTGGATTGTGCTCTGGCTCCTTTATACTTGTCCCTAGAAGCCTTAGGGAAAGTGTGCGTCCCACGGAGGTGAAGGTCCTTTATTTAGGTGCACAGCAGGTGAGAAGACACTTTACAGTACTACGGCACTAACCTCTCAACCTGAGAAGACATCATGCCCTGTTCAGCAGGACTCCTGACCTAGAGGCAGAATGTCCAGGACCCCGGGAAAGTGGAAAAGTGACAATAGATGTAATTTTTAAGGACCAAACAAGGATGAGAATTAAAAGGTGAGTGAAAATAAATAAAAATCAAATTGATTCCTTATGTCTAATAGAGCTTTCCTTTCCGTCTTTTCCCCCTTGAAGCAACGCTTGGCACATGTAACGGCATACTGTCTTAAGTCACTCCAAAGAGTTAGAACTAACTGACGGAATAGTGGGGTGCAGAGCTCAGCTTCATTTGAGTTACCCCCAGAGTCAGTAACCTCTCAGTGCCTGCAGAGGGGCCCTGTCTTCTGTGTGTTCCTCCCTGCTGCTCCGTATTGGTATACAGTTCATTTAGGAGACCCTCAACCCTCCGGCTCACCTCATAGAAGGCAGGCTTACCTTTAGGTTGAACCCAAAGTGTGAATATCCTAATTGGCACCTTATTAGTGCAAAAGAAAAGCCCATTGCTACAGAACAGAAAGCTCCCAAATCCTTAGCAATTAATCTTTGGCTATGGCCAACCCTGTTCACTCTGTCACTGGGGCTAGCCAGCTTCCAGTGTGTATTGGAGGTGGGAAATGGTGACGGTCACATGTGCCAGGATCGCTGGGCTGGAGGATGGCTCCTCTTGGAGTGTTTACTTTAGTCAGATTCCCAAGGGTGCCCCCACCGTGATCAAGGGGCCCAGGCTCTGAAAGAGGCTGGGACATCCATATGGCTGCACAGAGGACACAGCCACGTGGAAGAATGGCAGCAGATGACGAGGGTGGACATCTGTCATCTGTGGAGTCCTGGGTGGTTGCTATGCAGCACCACACTTTGGGGATCTTCTTCTGGGAGTGTGGGATCCTCTACCCTTGCTAGGAGGCGGAACACACTTCCTCTAAAGGAGTGTACGGTGCATATCAAAAAAGGAACGTGGAGGGATCGTGAAACCCTCACCATTACACATGTTCCACAGCTGTGTGTCTTACTGTCTAAACAGCAAAGCCAGGTGCGGCTTGAGTTCTGGTTAAGACGGCCACACAGCCCTGGGCCCAGCGAGAAAGATCTTCAAGTCTTCCTTAGTAGCTATGTGTGCTGGTGACTTTGGTGGCTTTAGATTTTGCCCCGGGTAAATTGATAAGGAAGTATTTCCTTCTCCTTTCCCTACTTTGTTTCTCCCTTCTTCCCTTTTTCTGCTAGGGCCCTTGTCTTTTAGACTAAAGGATCATAGGTTTTACCAGCTCAAAAGTGCGTGAGGATAAAGACTGACTCAGAGAAGTAAAGGAAAGAAAAGAACCCTGGGCGGGGTGGCTTACAGCTTCAACCCCAGGACTCAGGAGGAGTCAGTCCCTGACTCTGAAGCCAGCCTGGTCTACAAAGAGAGTTTCAGGATAGCCAAGGCTTCAAAGTAAGACCCTGTCTCAAAAAAGAAAACAAAACACAAGAAAGGAAAGAAGGAAGGGAGGGAGAGAGAGAGGAGAGAGGGAGAAGGAAGAAAGGAAGGAGGAAGGAAAGAAGAAGACAGAACTGTGGTAAGATATGACTCTATCCTCTGGAACTGATGTTAAAGGAGATTAGGCCTTGAAATGAGGAATAAAGGAAACGGCATCACCAAGCTGATGGCTGCTTGCCACCATTGCTCCTCATCTGAAAAGTTCGTGTTTGAACTAGAGCTGGGCTTCCATTTGTGTACTGTTAAAATGAGGAGAACAATGTGGGAGGGGGCACAGATATCAGCTACTTCTTTGTTCCTAGTATATAGACATTGCATCACTGCCAGAGCTTCAAAAATGCTGAAAACCAGATTTTGCCTGGCATAAAACTTTGCCTGAGACCAGTTCTTAAAATCCTATCAATTGTAAAATTCCACCTGTTCCCTTAGACTCTTGATATTAACCCAAAGAATAGAAGCCACATGGTCTCATGTTGTGTAGCCACATCCCCAGCCCTGGATACCTTTATAATAAATTCTCATTCTACTGCTAGGAACCAACACACCCCACAAAAGCAATGCATTCTACCAGACAGGAAGAGGCAGGGAGGAGGAGGGCATTTGTTTTGGAGAGCTTGGCATGAGAGAGGTTCAGAGATAGCCTCGTATAATCCTTACAAACCCCTTTGAAACATCTCATGAGTTATTGATGTTACTCTACAGACTAGGAAGCTGTGGACTCAGAGCTGGTCCACCTGTCCATCAGTCAGTGGCTGATCTGGTTGTCAAGTCAGCTTCCCATGCTCCGTACCTTGGCCACTATGCACTGACTGTCTGCTCTAGGGCCTCTGGCTAAGGGATAGGTTTCATCCGTGGGCTCCATGCAGCTCTGTATTGTCATTCAACTTTGGAGGCTTGATGGACATCTTCTCCAGCGTCCTGTAACCCAAGGCCACTGTTGATACCCCTTCCCTCTGTGCCAAGGTATGCCAGGTGGAAGCCTTATCTTGTCCTGCCTCCACCCTGGGAATACACATTTTTTTCCAGAGTAACCAAACTCCTTGAGGCCTAGGTCAAAGCCTAGGTCGCATTGGTCATTACAGTTTCAGCACAGGGCACGATGTCTCTGGTTTCTCTAGGCTCAATAAACACTACACAACTGAACAGTTGTCCAGGCCTAAGAAACGCAGAGAAAGTGGAACCTTTAAGTCCACACTACGAAAGGAGCCACCTATTCCAAAAGAGGAAGATCATCTTTGTGGGGTTTGTAAAAAGATTGAATCTTATTTTTAACTGTCCCTCCGTGGGTCTGTATAAGTGCATGTTGTTGACTGCAGAGACCAGAAAAGGGCATCCGAGCCCCTGGAGCTGGAGTTACAGGTAGTTAGGAGTGCCTGAATGACAGTTCTGGACTCTGGTCCCCTGGAAGAGCAACAAATGCTCCTCCTGCCTGAGCTCTCTTTCCAGCCCATCTCCTTTGTGTTTTAATAATATAGTAAACTTAGTATATTAGTCACAGTCCTCCTAGAAAGAGAATCAATAACATATTTAGGTATTATGTATATATATGAGACCAGTTAGGGAAATTGGTTCATGGAGGGCCTGGACGTCCTAATAGTAAGCTGGCTGTAAGCTGGAGAAACCACAAAGCTTATGAGAGAATTCAGGTAATGTCCAAAAGCCTAAGACCAGGGACACTGGTGACTAAGGGGACAAGGCAGCTGTGTCAGCTCAAAGGAGAGACGGATTAGCCCACTTATAGCTCTTTTCTTCTTTTCCGGCATTCTGGAGACTGGACCAAGTCAACCCATGAAGGGGTGTCCCACCTGTGATGGGGAGCCCCACCATGATGAGTCTTCTTTATTCTGTCTACAAGTCCAGTCTAATGGCCTCTGGAAATTCCCTCACAAACACACCCAAATACAATTGGGGCACCTCATAACTCTGTCAAGTTGAGCTACAAAGTCAAATGTTCCATAGGCAGGAAAAGTAGGGCTATCTATGAACATCAGTCATTATCAGGTAAAAGGTTCAAGGGTAAATGAAGGATGGAATCTAACACACGTCTTTGACTTTAGACTGGTCCTTTGCTAAGACCCAAAGAAAGATAAGTCACGAGAATGGTTGAGCCTACCTTCCCCAATCCCTCCTAGTCAATATTGGGCCTTACAGTGAGCTTTCTGTGGCTACTGATGACAATCCCTGCTGTACACTTTATATCTCCAGCTTCTTCCTGTAACCCTCTAAAAATGGAACAGTTTTATGAACGTAGTTGGAAAACTAATTTTGACTCATTTCATTTTCTTTTTTTTTTTTTGTTTGTTTGTTTGTTTTCCCAAGTCATAGTCTTACTCTGTAGCCCAGGCCAGCCAGAAATTTATGTAGCCCAGGATAGCTTCCATCATGCAGCAATTTTCATGTCATGGTCTCCTGAGTGCTGAGGTTACAAGCATGTGCCACTACACACAGCTGGAGAACTAGGTGTGTATGCATAAGTTATATGCACTTATATATGTTTGTGTGGGTACATGCATGTGTGTGTGTATAAGGTCTATGCATGTGTATGTGTGTGTGTGTGTGTGTGTGTGTGTGTACTTATATGCCTGTGGAGGCCAGCAGTCAATGCTGACTGTCTCCCTCAATTGTATTCCATCTTATTTTTTTGAGACAGGGTCTCTCACTGAAGTTGGAGTTCACCATTCGGCTAGGCTGACTGGCCAGCAAGCCCCCAAGGAACTCCTGTGTTCATTTCCAAAGCACTAAGATTGCAGACCAGCACCTACCATACCCAGCTTTTACACGGGTCATGGGGACCCGAACTCCCATCTCTGTGTTGGAGCAGCAATCACTTCATTGCTTGAGGTCATCTATTGAACTCTGGAGAATTATTCTATGATAACCTAGATGCCAGTCAATAGATACGTGAATAAAGAAAAGAAAACTTTATAGAATGGAAAAATCATATCATAGAACACAAAATTATGTCACTGGTAGAAAAATGGGTGGTGTTGGAAGGCCCAATGTTAAGCAAGATGTTAAGCCAGGGTCAGAAGGATACAGCGCACATGCCTTTGTATGTGGAGTCTGGTAAGATGAAAGGGGCATTAAAGTGGAAGGGAGATTGTTGTTGGGGGACTGCCGTAAGGGGGAAGATTAGGGAAACTGGTGTGAATAAAATTAAAGTATGCCTCAAGTGCCTTTAGTTTGAGTACTTGGCAGGCAGAGGCAGGTGAGTCTCTGGGGTTCTAGGCCAACTTGGTGTACTTAGTGAGTTTCAGGGCAGCCAGGACTACACAGAAAAAAATTTGTCCCAGAAAACCAAACCAAAGCAAAACAAAACAAAACCCAAAAAAGCAGAAACAAAAAAGAAAGTATGCTATAAACATGCATGAAAATGTCACAATGAAATCCATTATTCTATATGATTAATATGCCACACTAAGAACATGACATCACACTATAGGAAGATATACAATTATTATTTGTTAATGAAAAGGGTTAAAAAGTGGGTTCAGGCAAGAAGCCTGAAATAGTGCTAAAGCTCGCCGGGGCTCTTTGCCCTTCCTCAGACTCCTCCCTAGCTTCCTCATCGGGCTCTGTGAACACTGCCTACAAGTGGGGCCCCCTCAGCTGCTTGCCTCTGGACAGCTGTGTTGGTATTCAGTTCAACTTTGGACATGTGAGTCCTCCATACCCATGACTCAGAGAGCATCTCAGACCACCTGTTCCACACTGAGAAGAAGCTTTGGGAGGCAGCTCTTGCCTGAGAGAATTTACCCCCCATTTCATTTTCAAATTCTACTTTCTTTGACCCAAGGTCCCCACCTGCTTGGAGCTCAGCTGACTGAGGCAGGGGGAAGGCTGTCCTTGGATTGTTCTCACCGTGAAATAATTTCCAGCCGGCTCCAACGGAGCCTCTGCACCACTCCAAGTGTTGTCTGGAGAAATCTTGCCCAGATATAACATTGAGACAACATTTAAAACCTCATTTAAGTGAACACAAAGAGAGGGCTCCTGGGTAAAAGAGACTTAATTAATCTCGTTTCTGTGTAGATACTTTTAATTAAATGTAACTCCACATTCCTTGCAAGTAGATTGGAAGGGCCAGGCAGTCTTGCTACTTGGTGGAGCTGAGCACAGGGGGGCCGGCAGGTGGGCTGGGGCAATGAGACGCTCTGGAAGTGGGCTGCTGCCCCAGGGCTGGAAACGGGGTGTGTGTCTCTGACTCTGCTCTACCTCCGTCTCAAGCAACCGGTGCCTCCTGGTGCCGGCTCTGGTCTCACCATCACATCTTGAGAGCCTCCTTTTTTCATGCCACGTCTTGAGTTCGAGTCCAGGCTCTTAATATTCTTTCTTGGATTACAGCAGTAGATCCCTCACCTTCTCTCCCCTCTTCACTCTTTATCCCTCTTGGTCCATTCTAACTTAGCTTTCTAACGGGCTCCTCCTCAAACCCTACTTTTATTGAAATAGCACCCCTCTCTTCAACCATTCAAAACAGTTTCCCATGTTCTCATTAGGTGGGAGCTTTCCCTCTTGGTATGGCCAAACTCTGATGTCCCAGCAGACAGCTGAAGCTGGGCCTGGAGAAGGGCATGAGCTAGAAAGGAGCCAACAGGAAACCTCCTGGTGACAAAGAGGCCCAGAGTCAGGCAGGCTGTACAAATCGATTTGACCAATCTATGAAAAGGGGAAAAATTTGGATATGAGTCCGTGGAAATTGAGGAGAGCAGAGGAGAGACAGCATGCTCATTAAAGTGGAGGTCCCCACCATTTAAGATCCCAAGAGAGATAAACTAACAGGAGCTTCTGGTGGTTGGCCTGCAGCCTTGGGCACAGGAGAGAGTGATACAGACTGGAGTGGTCACAGTCAGAACTGTCACTCACAGTAGTATTGCCCTTCCTGTTGTGTGGACTTCATCTACGTCTTCCCTCCCAGACTGCTGGGGCCATTTACCTGAATGTTGGCCAAGGAAATATGGGCAGAATTGCAGCATGCTCGGATCTTCTTAGAGATAGTCTACACTGTCTCTTTTTGCTCTACACAGCTGGAAATAGGTTCAAGGAAGGATCTGGAAGATGACAAAGATGCTAGACAGATAGACTCGGAGCCTCTGGGTAACTTCAATGTATGAGATCGTGGCATGAGATTGTGGCAACAGCGTGTTGCTTGTAAGGTTTGAGCATGTGCCTTGAAAGTCACAGGCTGGAACCTTAGTTCCTCAGTGTGGTAGTGTTGGAGGTGGAGTCGTGTGTGTGTGTGTGTGTGTATGTGTGTGTGTGTGTGTGTGTGTAGGAGGTGTTTGGTTCATGGAAGATGTATCATGGATAGATTAATATGTTCATTGTAGGAATAAGTTAGCAGTTTTAGGCCTTGGGGACTCTTTTCTTTTACACATCCCTATCTGCTCTTCCTCCATTAGGCTCCCACTAAAAAGCCAGGCAGATGCTGGTGGGATGCTCTGGAGATACCGTAGACTCTGGAAGCATGAACCAAAACAAATTTCTTTTCATATGTGTGTGTATATGCATGTATGTATATATATGTATACACACACACACACACTCAGTCTTGAATGTTTTGCTATAGCAAAAGAAAGCAAAAGAAGACATCAAGCCACTGAGATATGGGGACTGAGGCACCAGCCACCCCTCTCATAATTAAGACAATAAACTTTTCCATAAGGAATTTCTTGGGAGAAAAAGAAAGTAGGCGTAGACTGGGTTCCTTCAGCAAGAGCCTATGAAGGTCTTGTCACAACCATGGGACCACTCGCCACACCAATGCATGCCAGCCTTCTCTTCTAACTCTTAGGGGCCTCAGTGACCAGAAGAGGAAATCTAGACCGGACTCTACCTCAGAATGGAGGATTCTTCTGGGACACGGCAGTAAGACCACAGGCTGTAACCAATGCAATTGGGTTCATCACTCACAGTTGTGTGTGCCGATCAGGTAGCAGCTTCGGGCAGAGGGCTGTACACAGAACTGCTCCACTCTGGGAGTGCAACTACTCCTAGATCATGGCTGAGTGCGGAAATGCTAACCACTCAGCTAAGCCATGCGAACACACTGGAGTTTCCGCTCTCTGGTACATCTAATGTTGCCTTAATCAAAGCAAGCGATGAACCAGAGTGGTAGAGATGTTTGCTCTGGGTCCAGTGAGTCACACCACGGTGGAAAGGGAAGGAAAGGAGAGTTGCAGACTTGTAGTTCAGGGGTGGAAAGCTTGCTAGCATGCGGGCAGACTCTGGGTTTGAATCCTAGTTCAAAAAAAAAAGACCTTCAATAAGTCAATTCCTGCCTAGAATTCAATGCCCCTGGGCCTACAAGCCTGGTGTTTGGGTTAAGAGGCATTAAACCTGTGTAGATGTACCAGGGAATTGTGGGAAATGGAAACAGGACTTGGAGAGAAAAGCTCCAGTCTCTTGTCCTGCTGCTGGGTGGCTGAGGGCCTTTGGAAAGTCACTTCTCTCTGGGCTGTGCTTTAATTATCTGGGACATAAGCGAGATGGGCAGAGAGTGATTTCTCCAATCTTTTCAAGCTCACTGCCCTGAAGACCTTAAGCAAATGCCCTCAGCGCCCCTAAACTGTGGTCGTTCTGAGGCTGTTTTCTCCCAGCCGGGCCCATGTGCTGTGTGGGTTCTGTACAGTCTAGGAGAACGTGGCTTTTGCAGAGCTGTCCCGGGAGGGAGCTGGGGAGAGGAGCCTGGGTGTGAGCTTGAAGTGTATTTCTCTGTGCTTCTAAAAGCCCTTAGATCAGGCTGCTCAGGGCCTGATAATTTTTCCATTAAGAGGAAATAATTTTCTGGGTCTGTTTTGGTTGTATTTATCTGCAGTTGACAGCGTCAGCCACCTCAGCCGTGACACAATGCCCACCCCCCAGACCGGACCGTGTACTTATGGGGAAAAGAAAGGGGCAGAGGTCTTGCTTGCTCCTGACTGGGATGAAGGGGAACCAGACACAGAGTGACCCTGGTATCTATCTCGTGTGACCCATGGGTGACCTCAGGCACATCCTCCAACTCCATTTCATCTCTAGAAAAGAAACGTAAACAGTAAACTCCTCCATGAAAACCCCCACCCTGCGCTCTCCACCGCAGCCCCCACCTGCTGCCTATCGCTTCTCCTAAGCCAGCCTGACAATAACCATTCATCACCAAAAAGAAAACAAAGTACGGAGAAACAAAAACCAATCTAAGGCCGCAAATTGACGTCAAACTTTGAAAAATGGACTGTGAGACTGGGCGCGGTGCGCTCTGTCCGCCTTCCAGAGCGGTCGGGGCTGGGCACCTCCTTGTCTCCAACCCTCCTGGCCTCAAGTTCAGTTTGGAGGTGATTGCAGCTGGGGATCTGGCTTGACTTTCAAAGGTAGCACTGGAACGGGCACGGTGAGGCTCCCAAGCATCCCCTGAGCCTTGTGGCACCGGGAGGACCGCTGTCTTGTGAGCAGGGCTGCAGAGGCTGGGCTTATGACAAGGTGACATCGGCTCCCTGACACCCTTCTGGACTCTGCTCTCCTGGTAGATCTGGCTTCAGGGGAGTCGGAGGAAGAGAGAAGTCAGAGATACCAGTAGCTAACGCTTGCGTCCACGGAAGCTTTAGCCAAGTTCAAATGCCTCTCAAGGGCGTGGCCTCGTCGGGAGGCGAGCTGAGGGTGGACAGCTGATCCACGTGCAGCAGGGAAAGTAAGGGACTGTCCGCTTTCACGGTCCATGAGCAGCTCAGAAGCACACAGAGTTCACAGCCAGGGTCTCCTACTTCCTCAGTGGGCAAAGTCTCAGAGAAAATCAGGAATCCTTCAAAGAAGTTCCTGGGAGAGAGGCCGAGGTGGCAATGGGTTAGAGACAGATGGAATATTTTTCTCCTGGGATTTGTCTGGGAACTTGTTACCAGTCTATCCCTTAGAGTAGTTCCAGGGAAAGAAGGAAGGGGTGGCGATTGGTCCAGGAGAATGATGTGTGAAGGTTTGTTTCTGTCTCTCAGAAAGCACCAGTCTCCTTTCTTCCCTCCTCCCCATTTTGTTCCTGGTCCTCCTTCCTCTTCCGTGCCCCCCCCCCCCATCTTCTTGTAGTCAGGTACTAATTCTCCGAATGGGCACCCAGTGCCTTTGGTCTGTTTCCAGATGATGTGGACTCCCTAGCAACCAGCCCGTGTTGCTGAAGAGTAGGTTGGATACTCAGACATTATCCCTACCCGGTCCCTTCCAGCCCTCGGCCAATCACTTGGTCACTGTCCATTTGCTCAGGGGCTTGAACTCTGTAAGAAGACCCAGATAATCTGACACGTAGAACAAACGCGGGCTACCCAGGTTCGAATCCAGGTCCCCCCTTGAGCCTTCCATCTCCAGGCAAGTTAATTAACCTCTCTTAGCTTCAGTTTCCTTATCTGAGAGATGAGCATAACAACACCTCATAGGGTTAGTGGGAGCTTCAAATGAATTTATGTAAAGAACATAGCACAATGCCTGAAGCATAATAAATATTCAATAAAAGTTAGTTATTTTTGGCTTTTAAACCTATTCATGATCCTGTCTTGGTAGAGGTTAATGAATCACTCCAAAGTTAAAATAGATATGTTTTTGTAGCAATCTAATTAAGAACAAAGGCTTTTATTCATTGAGTCACACCTTTGGAAGAGAGGCCCTCTTCGGTACTGGGGTCATCCACAGCAACCCTCAGAATCTGAGCCAGGCTCCCAGTGTGGATAACCACAGTCTGTCACCATTCCCTTGTGAACCAGCATCTTCTTCCAAGGGCTGGCTCTCTTTCCTCAGGTACTGCTTTGTCAAGGAACTGGCAAATAAACCCCAGACGGCGGCAGGAGGGCAGAGGCAGGTGTGAGGGAGCAGGGTGTGTGCTCCAGCCCCACCTGCTTCTCCTCCAAGCTCTTCAACCTGCTCAGCCTCCCTGAGCCCACTCAGTCTAAGTGGGTAATAGTGACGGGAGGGTGGAGGATGCAGGGAGGTCCCAGCATGAGGCTGTAAGCAGCCTGCATCCTTACGCTAATTTCTCTTTGGAGCAAGGACGCGTGCTTGTACGGATGAATGGGCACCTATGGATGCGGGGGTGTGAGCATGTGCATACTCATCGGTAATTAATTACAAAGCCTCACACTCGCGCGGTACTTTACAGTTTATAAAGCATTTCACGTCCATTATCCTATTAAGTCCTCGTAAAAACCCCGTGACTTATGCCGTGATACTTATTTACATTTTCGTACCGGGCAAAAATAGGCCTTAGAGAGTTTAAGTGGCTGGCTTCAGACGGCACCTTGAGGGAACCCAAGGAATGACGAGTACAGGTATCCCGGGCCACGTGTCCCGATGTTGACATTCCTCCTGGTACTCAGGGTGGCGGAGAGGAGGCACAGCAGGACTCCACGGCAGCACCTAGACACCCCACCTGGAAGGAAACTGCTCCAGGTCCCCATGCCCTGATGGTCAGCACGTCACTCACTAGACCGTGCTGGTTAGCTGTGCAGGCACAGTGGGGGGGGGGGGGGTCTATGTATTCGCAGGAGGGAAGGAACCTTAATGGACCAGAGGTCACACTTTGAAGTCTAGTAGGTTTGGGTCCCAATGTTGTAACTGTTTCTCTTCCTAGTCATGGACTGTTGGGCAAATCACCCTCTTGGTTCCTTAGTCACCATATCTGGGGAAAAAAGTTAAAAGAAATGGATCTTGCTGACCTTGACTGCTGGGCTATTGAATGGCAAGAACGCCCTATAAGGGGCTGGTGCATAGCCAACCCTCAACAACCACAAACCATCCACACCTC
Organism: Alexandromys fortis; assembly: GCF_014885135.2. NCBI lineage: Eukaryota > Metazoa > Chordata > Mammalia > Rodentia > Cricetidae > Alexandromys > Alexandromys fortis. The sequence goes on from NW_026067973.1 coordinate 3,702,305, forward strand.
AGATGATGCAGCCAGGGAGGGGCTCTCAGATGAGCGACCTCTTTTACTGAGTTTTGCTTGGGGGTCCCTGAATTGCAGAGGCATCAGGGGGTCTCGGTGAAATAATCCCCCCATTTGTCTCTAGGACCTAGCTTCTCTCTGACATCCTATATTGGCTACTTTCCACGTTGCCATGACAAAATACCAGGCAAGACACCCCAGAGGAGGAGGAGTTTATTTGGGCTCACAGCTTCAGAAGATGTGACCCGACCCGTCATGGTGGGAGGGGTGACAGCAGGGGTGACACGGCCAGTGCATGCTGTGGCTGCTTCTTCACGTGGCCAGGAGGCAGCAAAAAGCAGGGCTCCAATCTGAAGGTGTGTACAGCCTTCAGTGTCCCCCACCCCAGGAGCCAAAGGCCCCACAACTTCCCCACATCTGCACCAGCTAAATCCACTGGGGACCAAGAGTTCAAACAGACCCTATGTGGGGTGTCTCCCTGTCAAATCACAGCAGGAAGGTAAGAGCTGGCAAGCAGGAAGAGCTCCAAAGGGGTGGGGAGTTTGGCGAAGAGGGTAGAGACGGAGACAGGGAGTGTAGGATCAGGCCCTAGGCGGCAATCAGATAGAAGCGGGTGAGTATCAGACAGGAGCTGCAGCCCCTTGGAGGCTGGAGGGTGGAGCCCATCGTAAATGCCCCTCTGCTCATATTTGCTCCCCCGTCCTTCATGCCCTGACAGGTTTTCTTAGTTCCTGGGATTCAAAGCCAGGAGAGCTGTTTGAACCGTGTTTTCTTTATATACTACCTACATTTTGTTTGTTTGTTGTTTTTTTATTCTTTTATTCTTTTTTTTTCTTTTTCAAGACAAGGTTTCTCTTTGTAGCCCTGGGTGTCCTGGAACTCGCTCTGTAGACCAGGCTGGCCTAGAACTCACAGATCCTCCTGCCTCTGCCTCCAGAGCGCTGGGATTAAAGGTGTGCACCACCAATAAAGCACCCTCCTCAAAACTCTAAAACCTGAAGGGCCCCCAAATCTGAAACTGTGTGTGTGTGTACGCACATGTGTGTGTGTATGTGTGCACTGTGTGTGTTGGGGGGTGCATGGGCATGTTGGGGGTGCACCCTCTTGCACATGTGAAGTTCAGAGGAGGACATTGGGTGACTGGCTCTATCATTCCCCACCTTGCTTTCTTGAGTCTGGGTCTCATCCAGCGAACCCCAGGGATCCTCCTGTCTCTGTCCTCATAGCTCTGGCTCTACAGGTGCACGTGCTGCTGTGCCTGACTTTTATGTGAGTGCTGAGGATCCGAACTCAGGTCCTGATGCTGCGCAGCAAGCACCCTTAGCTCACTGAGCCATCCCTTAGCCCCGCCCCCCAAATCTAAAAGGTTTGAATGATGACAGTGTGAGAGTCCACACCTGATTCCAAGTGAAGAGTCAAAATCAGATTTTAGGTGTCCTGAAAACGTCTAGAACCACCCCCACGCATGTTGGATGTGTGGAAAACACCTGAAACATTGTGTTTAGACTTGGGTCCCCAAAACATCTCATTATGTATATGGAATGATTCTAAAATCTGGAAAAATCCAGTATCTGAAATCCTTCTTGCTTAAGCATTTTGAAGAAGGGATACTCAGCCTGCCCAGGGAGAAATATTTGGGGGATGTTTTCCCTTCCTAAGCCACCAATGGAGAGGTCTGCCCAGAAAGGGAACTGGCCTTGGCTCCCCCCTTCCCCGCCCAGCTTGTCTAAAGTTTAACAAGACAGAAGATTTGCTTATCGAATTTGAAATGTGGAAAGGGTCCTGGGGGGAGGTGAAGAATATCAAAATTCTTGCCAGGGCTGAGCAAAGAAAGCTTTCTGTCCATCTGTCTGGAGGTGTGGGTCTGCTCTAGTAGCAGTGTGTGTGTTTGTGTGTGTGTGTCTGTGTGTCTGTCTGTCTGTCCTCCCTGGCTGTGCATGGATGCTAAGGTACCTAAGAAAGGCTGTGTGCCCATCCCTTGGAATGCTCCATGCTAATGAAGGAGGCATCACAATGCTGCTTCCCCAGGGCCCTGAGTCCGGGATCACATCTCCATTAATACACCCCTGGAGTTCATTGTGATTGGCGTCGCTACAATAAACAGTAAATGAGTGAATAATAATTGGCCGTCTATTTGACAGTGTTTCTGAGGTTGCCATGGCAATCACACCTTTTATTAAGCTTTATTAAGCTGCAACATAGGGAGTGAGGAGGTGGCAGCCCTAGCACCCTGGGCAGCTGCACCGGAGTCTGACCTGTTCTGTGATCTTTTTGCAGTGGGGGTGGGATGGTGGGGGAGGGGACTAGCTGTAGGCGCAGGTGCCAGGCTTGGGGACACTCCCTTTTTATTGATTTTGATTTTTTAAACAATTCACCTTTGGGAACATTTGGGAGGGACTATTTAATGCCCGACTAGAGATGTGAAAGGGTTGGTTTCCGTCTTCTCTTTTCTTCAATGTTATTTTACTTTCGCCCTGAACATTTCTCCCTGAACCATGGTGACAATTAAACTGAAGACCAATCCAGAAATGAGAACAATGATGGGAAACACTCTGGGAAGATGCTCTTATCTATCCTGCCGGCTCCTCCCCAGCCTCTGCTGATGAGTTCTGCATCCCTCTAGGCACAGGGGAACGGTCCTGTGGGGCAGCCCAGGATACCATCACTGTCCTTACTGTCCACCAGGAGCAGGACTTGAAGACTTCTCAATGTCAGCATCATTTGCACATACAGAAGGAAGGAGCACGCCTGCATCCTCGGAGAGTACCACATTTCCTCTCCTCTCCTCTCCTCTCCTCTCCTCTCCTCTCCTCTCCTCTCCTCTCCTCTCCTCTCCTCTCCTCTCCTCTCCTCTCCTCCTCTCTCTCTTTCTCTTTCTCCTCTGTCTCTCCTCTCTCTCCATCTCGCTCTCTGTATCTCTCTTTATACACACACACCACAGAGACAGAGAATAGAAGCAGAAACTTCTTACTCTCATTGAGGCTCTGCCCTTCCTTAATTCACGTGTGTGTGTGTGTGTGTACTTGTGCAAAGGCCAGAGGAGGTTGTAAAGTACCCTGCTCTGTTACTCCGCATCTTGCTCCTTTAAGACAAAATCTCTCACTAAATTTGGGGCTCGCAATTTAGCTAAGCTGGTGGCCAATAAACTACAGAAATCCTCCTGTCTTTACCCCTTCCACCCAAAGTGCTGGAGTGCCACATTTGCCTTTGCACGTGAATGCTAGAAATTTGAACTTGGGTCCTCACAATTCTATGGCACAAATTCTTACCCGAAGAGCCATTTCCTTAGCCTTCCACCTTATGAGACAAACTCACTCACTGAATGTGGCTCTACAATTCAGCTAGACAGGCCGAATATCAAGCCCCAGGAATTATCTGGTTTCCGCTATCCAGTGCTAAGGTTAAAGGTTCATGCCAGACTGTTTAACACATTTTTTTAATTAATTATTTTTTCTTTATTTTGTGTACATTTTTTCCATGGACATCAGGCCTCCTGGAATTGGAATTACAAACAGTTGTGAGGTGCTATGTGGGTGAAACCAGGTCCTCTGGCAAAACAGTGCTCTTAACCTCTGAGCCATCTATCCAGCCCAGTGATCTGTATCGTCTAGCAAGGCTGCATCACCTAGGCTCCCCCAAACAACACCACCAACTAGAGACCAAGTGTTCAATTGTCTGAGACCCGGGTGGTGGTGGGACTTCTCGTTCAAAACACCACAGTATTTTATTTGGCAAGCCTAACTATGCAATATTGTTTGATCTAAATTCTACGGGGTGATGGGTTAATGTGTGAAGGGATCCCACACTTCCAGAATGCTTTGAGTAGGTAGCACATGGGACACCAAAGTGAAGAAACAATCCCTAGACAGTGCAAGATCTTCAGCAGCGAATTTTATCTCCCATCAACACCAGAGACTTTGCTAACTCCCAGAATTGCTGTTACAAAACTGTCCTCTTCGGTAAACCAAACAGAGGTCCATGTGTGCGTTCCCTCATAGAAGTGTCAAACGCAGGGGCTCTTGCTGCCCTTCTGAGAAAGATTTACAAACTTAGGAAGTCCAGTGACTGCACATGCTCCTCCAAACAATACCCAAGGCTCTAAACAAGCCCCATATGTCATCAGAGAATGATGACACCACATCAGAGAATCGCTCCTACCCAGTGCCCGAAGAATGCGACGTTGTCTTGCAGGGAGCTGTCACTCAGAAGGGCTAGGATGACACTGACTTCACTGGATAGGTGTTTTGTTTGGGGCCACCTTGCTAATAAATATTTGTACGCATGGGTAGCCCAAGCCTGAGATGTATTTTCACTGAAACACACCTCCTGGGACTGGGAGCATCCCTTCAGGCATCGACAGAAAGAACTGATTGGTTCAGGTCAGTTTGGCTCAGGAGAGAGTCTTGCAGTGAAAGAAGCAAAATTTTGGATCTTAAACATGTCTGAATAAACAGAATGGGGGACTTTGCAAAACTCCTGCGAAGTATTGAAATGAATAGCAAGGATTTGGTGGCAAAAAATTATGTGTGGAGAAAACCACTTTTTAAAAATTACTGTTGTGGGCCAAAGTGTTGGATTTGCAAGTAATGACATCAGCCACCAAGACTGAGCTGCATCCTGTGATTTGAGGATGGAAGGAGGGAACTGGTAACTCCCATAAATTGTCCTATGTCTTCCACATGTGGCATGGCACACACATGCCCACACACATGTGCATGTACATATGAAGAAATGTAATTTAGAAATTATTATTTATCACTGATAAATGTGCAGCTTGACAGCACAATATAATATAATTACATGAAACCCTTGCTACTATCCATTGTTATAATTTTTCATTACATAAATGACAGTCATTCATAAGCACTTCTGATTTACCCCTCCCCAGCTCCTGGAAATCACGATGCTACCTTTCCTTTGGGCAGATTTGCATTCTCCATGGAGACGCATATGGCAAGTGTCTTTTTGTGTGGAATGTTCCAGGATGCGTCTTGGCGGTGCTGCTGGAGGCAGAATTTCCTGCCCCTTTAAGTTCAAACGATGTTTGCTGTGTGTGTACTCCAATCTGTGCACATGCTCACCTACTGACAAATATTTCATTGTTTTTCTAACTACAAGTTTGAGGTTCAAAGACAAGCCTCAGTTTTAGTATTGCTGTGTTACCTTGGGCAAGTCCCTCAGCTACTTTGAGTCCCATTTACCTCTTCTCTAAATACACTCCTCCCCTTGTTCCTTAGACCTTGGCTGCAAAGAGCAAGCCAGAGAAAGCACGTAAACAACCAGGGTCCCATCAAGTATTATATGTACTGCTGCACAGCTTCTCCTTAGCAGCAATGAAAAAAAAATAGTAGAAAACAAACCTTTTTCTTCTTCAATGTTTGCAATTGCTTCCGTTTTTCAAGGTTTTGCCTGTTTTCCAAACACGATTGAATGTAAATATCTCGAGGCTTGGTATCTCATAGCTCAATTTATTACAAAACTTTGAAATATTTAAGAGTAAATTCAATTAGTAAAAGTATAATTACTGCCAGAATAAACTACACTTTAAATTTTAATATGCCAAAGAGGATTACTTTCTGAGCAGAGCGAGCCCTGGGTGATGGATTTTTAATATTTTTAAACTAACAAAGTGACATACGACATAGAAAAGACACTAAAATAATTATTCTATATTTCACCCCCCTCAAAAAATGCCCCTACTCCACTCTCAGTTGAAGTAAATGGACCCCTTTGATTTGATGGTGTCAAGATTCCATTCTGTGTCTTTAAGCAAGGTCTATTTTTCTAGGTGAACTTTCCCTGCCTCTCTAACTAGAATGAAAGTGCCTGCCTGCAAGGGGCCAGGCTCCCCAGAGGGAAGAGGGAGAAGATGTTAGGAAAAAGCTGCACTTAGACCCCATCCCTAGTGATACTTTGTTGGAGGAAGCCGTTAGTTTGTTTCCCGGCTGCCTGTCAGCTCAGACCTGTAATAATCACACAGAAACTGTATTAATTAAATCACAGGTTGGCCCATTAGCTCTTGCTTTTATTGGCTAACCCTTACATATTAAATTAAACCATTTCTATTAATCTGTGTATCACCACAAGGCCGTGGCTTCTGGGTAAAGTTCTGGCATCTGTCTCCAGTGGGGCGACATGGCTTCTCATTGACTCCACCTCCTTTCTTCCAGCATTCAGTTCAATTTTTCCCACCTAGCTAAGGTCTGCCCAGCTATAGGTCTAAAGCAGTTTCTTTATTCATTAATGGTAATCACAGCACATAGAGGGGAATCCCACATCACCTCTCCTTTTCTGTTTAAATAAGAAGGAAGGTTTTAACTTTAACACAGAAAAATTACATACAACAAAACAGGTATCAAGCAAGAGTTACAGTTATAATATTTATATCTATTTTATCTCTTATCATAACTAAGGAAAGCCATCTATTCTTCAATTCCATCAAAGACTTCAGAAGTAGATAATATTATCTAAGTAAATAGGAACTACATTGCAAGCAACTTCCAAAACTCTAGAATTGACAGAGACATCTCGCTGCCTGGACAGTCACCCAAAGTTCTTCTGTACCATTGGGGCATCCATCTTCAGCCTACTGGCCCATAATATCCAGCAGACTTTTCCATAAAGCAGGTAATTTGAAGACTTGTTTTACCTTGTAATGGCAAAATTCATTAGGTGCTTTCTCCGGTGTCCTACAGAATGTCTGACAGACTCTTTTATGAAGCAGAAACCCCAAAGGATATCTCACCTTCTTTAGGAAACTTCAGCAGTCATGTTTCTGTGGGTCCAACATGTTCAGTTCATCAAGCAGTCCAGGCAAGAGCAGTTTCTTACCCAAATGGAACCAACTCCATAAGGAACCGCTTTGATGCCCATCATCCTCTTGAAGTAATTGGTGCTGCCAGGAGTAGATGTGTCTCATGTCATGAAAAGTCCTAAGTTCTTAAAACATTTTTAAATGTCATATTCTGTTACTCTTTGAAAGATCTGAAGATTATTTAGCTAACTGAAATATATCTCTGTATATCTAGAAAACCTAACTAACATGACTACAAGCTTGACTATTAAAGATGACTGTCTATGAACCTGTATTTCTTAATTATACATTACATTTTAAAATGAACTATATAATCACAATACCTTAATCAAAAGCAGAAGTACATACACACAATTTAACAAGATAAACCAAGATCTGTACCAATGCAAATCTCTATAGCATATCCCCCTTTAAATGTAAACAAACATTTATAGGCAATATTTGAGAATATGGGTGTGGTTCTCTCCATACTGTTTCCTGCTTTTTGTTAGGCAAAGTAATTTTTGGGGGTGTTCACAATGACGTTTCAGGGGGTCTTGGTGCATGAAACCACATTAGCTTGGAATGAACCCACGGGTTCTCATCTTCTGTGGAAACAAAAGAAGAACCTCTTTTCAAAAACAACATATCCTTAGACCCATATTTTGAATCTAAGATACCTTTAAAGTATATATGTTGGTTTAGCTTAGCAATCCCCAGAATCAAATGTCTCTCTGCAATCAAAAAATTCAAAAAAACAAAACAAAACAAAACAAAACACAATAGTATACATAAGCCAGACTCTGTGTATACTCCATCCTTACAGGGCTTATTTTTACTCTATTACTTTTTAATATTTATTTTATTATCTTTACTCCTTTAATATATGACTGTCTGTACTCTGTCTCTTTAAAAATTTGTTTTATTTTTCTGAACGATTTACTTCCTTTTATGACACTTTATACTCTTTATCTTTTTTCTCCCAAGCCTACATACATTTTTTTTTCTCCAAGTCCAACCCCCGCCTCAAGACCATCAGAGCGCCTACATACATTTGTAAAACACTGTGACCCATTTAGAGGTCTTTTCTGTCTGAATCTGTTCTATTGTGTATCTGTAAATTTTTACTGACCAGAAGTGCTTCTTAAAATGCTAAGCCCTTCTCATGAACTTAAGCGGCACCATTGCTAGGGGAAATACAGCACTTCCTGCTTACCCCACCCAGTCCAGCATGGCCGAACTGTTTGCTGCCTGGAGAGCAATGCTCACAGCCCCATTTTTAGGCACATAGCCAGACTATGTTGCCATTAAGAACGGTGTAACACTCTGTTCACAAACCCTATTTAAATTCTCCACAGCTGGACCTACAGAAAGAGTCAGAGTTCATGCTGGCAGTATGGCCCAGAAAGCTGGCATTTCAAAACTTTAGCTTTTTTTTTTTTTTTTTCTACCACTAAATCAGGAAAACCTCTCCAAAGGAGCTGCAGCCTGCTGCTAGTAAGCAAAGCCCATTCAGAAAAAAAAAAAAGTGCTAAACTTTGTTTTTTAGTATCTAGAATTCCTTTGTAAGCCTTCTCAGGTTTTAAGTGGAGTTCAGTTGGCCACATGGATGCCAATTTGTTTTTAGGAGACCACTTGTTTGTTTCCCCGTCCACCAGCAGCTCAGACCCAAACTAACCACACAGAAACTATATAATTTAAATCACTGCTTGGCCTATTAGCTCTAGCTTCTTATTGGCTAACCCTTGCATCTTAATTTAATCCATCTTCATTAATCTGTGCATCACCATGAGGTTGTGGCCTACCAGCAAAGTTTTAGCATGTCTGTCTCTGGAGGCAGCTCCAGGGCTTCTCTCTGACTCTGCCTGCTTCCTCCCAGCATTCAGTTTAGTTTTCCCTGCCTAGCTAAGTTCTGCCCTGCCAAAGGTCCAAAGCAGTTTCTTTATTCATTAATGCTAATGACTGCATACAGAGGGGAATCCCACATCAATACTTGGCCCCAGGGGAGCCCTCAGGTGGGGGTGGGGCTTTGAAGGAGTAGGATAGAGTGACAAGGGACTATGGGACTATAGTGCATGGCTAGGACTGGTCTTCAAAGGTACCTGGACATGTAGCAGCCTCCATGTTCTAGGCGATACATAGGCCCTGAGAGCTTTCCAACAGTCTTGAGTTCAGTGCCAGAAAGAGAGAAAAGAACAGGGAATGCTCAGACCAAGAGACAGTGCTCGGAGCAGCCTCGCCCTGGCCTGATCACATGGTCTATGTTTCAATGAAACCTCTAGCTCATGGGAGCTGAGAGGTGTTAAGCTGGCCAAATTCTCTCACCCGAGGCTTCCCAGACACTTGGAGGGCCAGTAATTAGTCAATAATTACCTCGTTTATTGCCTCATTAGGGGGAACCACCTTTTGGCAAGCTTTTCCAGGAGGAGTCTCTTCTCCAACACAGGCTTCTTCATGCCAGGGAGGGAGCAGGCAGGCCTGCTGGCCCTGCTGCTGTGTGAGTAGAAATGGGTCTGCCCCCACCCACTCTATTGCCCTTGGCCTCCACCCAACCTCCTGCCTTTACGTTTATCAATAACTAGCTGGGCAGGGCGGGTACCACTAGAAGCGTGCAGCCCTCGCTTCCCCCTTACACCTCACTGTGACCAAGATGCATCAGATGTCAATGTAGCATTTGGCTTTCCCCCAGTCCTTCTCTGAACCTCACCTTTCACACCTGCATGGGACTTCAGGGGCTTGGGGCAATGGCCCCAGTTAGTGTCCTTTAGAATCCAGACACCAGGAGGCTTGATAGTTCTAACAGCATAGTACACGCTCCCTGGGCACCGGATAGCAACTCAGGGCCCACCTTAGGTTTTTGTGTGTGTTGTTCGAGTGAGTAGGAAAGGGTGGGTGGATAGGGTATGTGTGAGTGTGTGTGTGTGTGTGTGTGTGTGTGTGTGTGTGTTGGATCTTCTACTATCTATGTCCCTATGTCTTCCAAACAAGTCACAGGCAAAACTGGGTAGGTCAGAAGGGAATGGAGCTAGCAAATGAACTTAGTTTTCTATTGAACCCAAATGGGAACACCTTTGGGGCAGAGTGAGTTCGTACGGATTCATTGCTGGTGCCTCCGCCAGAGATCTTGGAGCGACTCAGTTTTGGCTCCCACTTTGCAAAGACAAGAACCAAGCTTGACATAAGGGACAAAGACTTGGCACTAGTACCTTACCCAGCATGCATTTGTGGGTGGGCATCTTATTTTGCACATCCCAGTCAACCAGCTTAATTTGCTTGTTCCTGCCTTGCCTACCCTAACACACCTCTCTCAGCCTAAAAAGGTCGTCACATCCATTTCTTTGTGTTCTCTGAAGCCTTCCACTGAGCACCAGGCTGGATCTCACATGACTGGAACATGGTTTTATAGGATAACCCTGTATTCCCTGACCTTTAGCTGCTTTTCACCGTAGCTGGGGCTACCAAGGCCTTTCATTTTATTTATTTATTTATTTTTTAACTTTTCCTGGCCTGGAAGAACATTTCCAAGGGTGGCCTGTCCTTTGATCTCTGTGAAAAAAAAACTACACTTTTCCAACATTTCCTGAAAGATTAGTCTTGCCTACTCTAGACCGTCCTTGCACTCAGCACAGGGGCATTTAGACTGGCTCCGGCCCTCCCAGTAATGTCAAGACCTGCAGGATCCCAAGGCAGGGGTGCGGGCTGCTGTTTGCATGAGCTCTGCTCTCAAATGTAGGGTGGGACCTGGCACCTGATCTTATTGTCTGCAGCTTCGTCTCTATGGAAGCTGCTTCTGTTGCTAAGTTACCACAGCCCATTCCGTGCAGCTTTAGAGCCCAGCGAGGAGTGACGCACAGATGGTATCAGGGTCTTGTACAAACAGTACCCAGAGCCTTGGGCCAAGAATCTGTGTTTAGGAGGAGGGTTACATCATTCATTTATCCATCTGTCTGTATGTCCATATGTCCAGCCAGCAGTAAAAATGTATTTTTACTTCCCACTGCCAGGTTCCTTACTGTCGCACTATGTCAGGTAGCGAAGATACAGGAGCAAGCCCGTTTCTCTAGTGTTCTTTGGCAGCTCACAATCAGCTTTGTTATTAAACTCTAGCTATGTAGCTCCTTAAGATAACAGAAGTGGGCACTGGGTACTGATTGCTGTGTACCGGGTACTGTTTTAAGAGCTTAAAGGTTAAAAAAAAAAGAACTTAAAGATTTTATTTGTATTTCTGTATATGTGTGTGTGCATATTGCGTGTGCATGCTACATGTATGCATGCTGCATGTGTAGGTGCGTGTATGTGTGCTTGCTGCATGTGTGTGTGCAAGGGCAGGTACCTGCAGAGGCCAAAAGAATGTGTGAGATGCACTGGAGCTGGAATTATAAGTGGTTGTGAGCTGCCTGACTGTGGGTCCTGGGAGCCCAAACCCAGTCACATCCGAGAGCATCATATGCTCTTAATGGCTAAGCCATCACTCCAGCCCCAGTTTTTAAGAGCAGACAACATCTAACGATTGATTCTGCTGACTATCCCATTAGGGATGGTTCCATCACAGCCTCCACTTTGCCGAGAACATAGAAGCACAGAGATAGATGCAATGTTTACTAAGCAACCAGTGCAGGGTCAGGACTGAAGCTGGAGATGCTCGTTCCTAAACATGTCCTCTGAACCCAGAACTCTGGTGCTGTTTGTCTTTATCCAGATCCTTGGAGAACTTTAAGGTTGGAGTTAGGACCAGAGGATTTTCAAAGTCAGACCGACTGTTGGATGGAAACTAAGCTGTCAGGGCAAGGGTGGACAAAGATGGACCAGCAAGGAGGACTTTGCAGGAGTCTGGTGAGAAAAGGATCAACCACATATCACCTGTGAGACAGCAGGGGCCGAGATCAGAAATACGGGGCTCATAAAAAAAAAACTCATGTGACAATCGAGAGACTTGCTTTAGAGTTCTGATTTTTCTCGTGTCTGCTCTTAATAATGTTCCTTTCCTTGCTCTTGCTACCTTGGCCAAAGACTTATTTATTTGAATAGCACAGTTCAGTGAAGTTTAAATTTTCAATCCTGGGCCAGATTCAAAATTCATCTGTTTAACTTTTTTTTAACTTTAACCAGGTTTTGGATTTTGGCTGGAGACAATGTATGCCATTATCCGTGGTAGGTTTCCTACTCAAGTGGCATTTTTTATTGGAGGTGTGGGCTGGATGTGGACAGGGGACTGTCCCTGCCTCTTTGCACTCTCCTGAATCTGTCTCATCTGGTGGTAAAGCCAAGTGGAGACCCGGAACTGTTGTTAGAACAGCAGATGCCTTTGTAAGAGTGGTACCTTCCGATGTCGGTGATGTGCAGGGAATGAATGAGAGACAAAATGAATGCCAAAGACAGACATGAATTTATGCTCCCAGTGGGTAATGAGATACTGTCTGCTAGGGAATGAAAGTTCATAAAGGGCAAGGACTTGTGTGTGTGCGCATGCATGTGCATGTGTGCATATGTGTGTACAATTGTGTGTTTCTTTGCTTGTGAGGTCATGCATGTATGTGGGTGTGTTTGTATAGGTGTGAATGTGCACGTGGAGATTAGAGAAACTTGGAGCGTTTTTCCCTATGTCGTGTTTTTGAGACAGAGTCTCTCACTAGCTTGGAACAGGCCAGCTGGTCAGTGGGCCCTAGGAATCAGTCTGTTTCCACCTCCCTGCTGGGATTGTAAGTGTGCACCACCATGCCCGGCCTATTAAAGCTGTGGGTTATAGGAAGCAAAGTTAGGTTCTTGTGCTTGAATTGTATGGACTTTTTCAACTGAGCCATGTTCCTAGCCCAAGAGGTCATGTTGAGATGGATAATTCTTGCATTTTGTGTTCCATAAGCCAGCCTACCTCTCCAATTTTAACTCCTTGGCATGGTTTTTGCTACGCGTCAAATACATGGCTTTCTAGTGCGCTAGGTAAGTTTTTCTTGATGGTGGGAGAAAAGTGAAGCACCTTTGAGAGTCCGTAGAGAATTTAGGATTGTCTGTTCTGTTACCAATTAAAGTTTAAGACTGGTACAGAACAGAACCACAAAGTCACCTTCAGGAGGCAGAACGGCTCCCTGGGTGGCGTGACTTGACAGTAACCTGATTGAATGTATTAGCACACCTACAGGAGGTGTGCGTTAATCAGAAGCGACACTGCTCAGCCATCTTGCATAACAAACAGAAAGCCACCAAGGCATGGCCACATGCAGGAGGAGACTAGAGATATTCCAGCCAATACTCCTGTGGGTGTCGATCTCATGGCCGTATATCAAGTCACTGCTCAGACCCTCTACATCTTGGGGGATGCCACCCTCTGTTAAGATCACCAACCTCCCTTGGGATGTTACTATTTGGCCAGAATAAAAGCATGATGAATGTTGTTGCTGCTGTTATTCTGGTTGTGAGTTGGCCTCCTATGTGAGGAGAGGGCAGAACAGTCAGAACAACAGAATGGCTCCATCAAGGCAGGGAGGAGCAAGAGTCATCTGTGAGCTCCTTATGGCAGAGTCTGTGTCTATGAGCACCACCTCCTCCACCTGTCAATGGGGATCACGGCAACCATGCTGTAGGGTCACTAGGAGAATAACCCAAAGGCTCCAGTCCAGTGGATAATGTATTCAAAAGTTTCTTTTTGATGTGGTTGTTACCAAGATTCCTATATGTAGCCTCTGCCCTTCACAGCTCTGTTGCTGGTTGGTACGAGACGTATATGTGATTGTGTGGTGGTGACAAACTGTGTAGCTACCCCTTCCGAAGAGAACGGAGTTTACACATAGGCAAGTACCTGACCTCCTCCAACTTAAAACTGTCCTAACGTGCTTCATCTTGCCCAGTGACATGGGCCAAGGATCTACACATCCCTGGGTCTTGGCACAGTTCACTCTCTCTGTTTGAGGTGCCCCCACCACACCACATAAAGTCCAATAAAATGTCTTTGCACCTAGGAGGTAAAAGGGGTTTAAAGGTGACCAGGAGCTGAAAGTCACCCTTAGTGAGTTTGAGACCAGAGTGAGGTTATATGAGACCCTGTCTTCAAACAACAGTGTCACTGTGTGTGTGTGTGTGTGTGTGTGCGTGCACACATGCATGCGTGAGTGCGTGCTCATGTCCTTGTGTGTATAGGTTCACAGGTATTTGCATGTGGGTGTACGGACCAGAGATCAACCTCAGGTGTCGCTCCTCAGGCACAATCTACCTGGTCTTTTGAAACAAAGTCTCTCCAAAGCCTGGAACCCTCCAAGTAGGTTAGACTGGCTGTCTCTACCTCCCCAGAACTAGGGTCACTAGAGCCTGCCACCACACCAGGCTTTATGCCACTGTCTGTGTCTTCTCAAGTGTTCCTCTCTCTGCTCTTTTGACTTCCTACCTCTGCTACACACGATCTTCCCATCCACATCCCTCCCTCTGACTTGGCATGAATCTATCCCATGGTAGGGATCATACGCTATCATTCTCTCAGACACACAATACATACACGTGATGAATCTACACAGACAGATACACCTGACCTAGAGGTGTATCTGTGCACCTACCATCCTTCCAGAATCTAGTTTTCAGCACTCAGTAGCAGCTGGATGTCACTTAAGAGGATAAAGTGGCCCCAATACTTCACAGTACCTACCTGAAACTCACTTCCCAGCGACAGAATTGGGTTGCTCTGGGTGCTGATGTAAACAGTAGACAAGCCAGGTACAGAGACGACTTAGGAGCAGCTCTTACCACTATGTGCGTGCATGTAATAGAGAGACCAGTGGCATCATAGGACAGCAGGAGGAGAAGGAGGGGCTATTGTGGTCACTGCTGGCGGTGCCCAGTGGTCACTGCCAACCACCTCTGGGAGCCAGAACTTCTCATCTATTGTCTGGACATTCTAGAGAAGATACGGGAGCCAGCTTTCCACTCTGTGATCCGGGTCGAGAGGAAAAGAGAGCGTATGTTTTGTTTTCTGGGCTCTCCGGAACACTAACCCTGTGCAAGCTCAGAGATAAGATGGTGGCTGTGTGGTCAGCGAGAAACTTGCACTGAAGAATCTTAAGGAAAAGATCATTACTGATAAACAAGCCCAGCACTGTTCTAAAGTAGAGCTTGTGTTTTTCTCTCAAGGGCCCCAGGAAATCAGCCAGCAGCCCACGCCTCTGAGAGCTGCGGGGCCGCCCCTTATGACCTCACATTACAGCTAATGATAAAGGCGGGAAGCCCAGCGTGGGCCCCCCAAGGTGAGAGATGCATTTTATCTTTGGGGATTTTCCACAACCAGTTTATTTTTAGCAAGGAGAGATTTTAAATCCCACAACTCGGTACAACTTGTTTGCTTAAACAAATTGTGTGTGTGCTCCCTTCTTCTCGAGAGAACATGGAAGAAGGGGGCTGGAAGCAGTCAGCTCTGGCCGTGGGAGGGAAGGTCATTTTCACAGAAGTCGTGCGTATCGAGTCCGCATCCCAGCAAGAAGCTTTGGGGTACATCTCTGAAAGATGCAACCGTTCTGCTGTGGTGTCCCTCAACCTCTTGTTGCTTTTTCAAAATAGCACAAGGCAGAAAGAATCCTGTTTCCCAGAGGGCTTCATGGTCCTAGAAGGCATGGCTCCTTGAAAAAGTGCACTGGGCTTGCACCAGCCACCACTAGGCACACACCTGTTTCAGGGCCTTTGCCTTTACTGTACCTTCTGGTTGGAAAAGCATCTTTGAGATAACTATGTGGTCAGCTCCTTCCTTCATCTTTAATGCCTATTCATAAGTGAACTCTTCACTAAACACGTCCACAGCCTTGTTCCCTGGTCTGATTTTTTTTTTTTTAAAGAGTGCTCATCACCAAGTTAATGAGTGTCTCCATTTTCTGCTCCACGGATCAGGGCTGCTGAGCCGTATCCTCACAGTCACCATGCCAAGAGGACAGAAATATGGCAGATCATTGACTGAGTCTTGAGCTTTCCCAGTCACTAGCACGTGTCAGTCTGGCTCCTGTTTCACTGGACAAACCCAGCCCCAAGGCTCTACCTGCCTTAGAAGGGAGAAGGACATGCCACCGTGCCCTGCTCCCAGAGGGAGGACTAGAGTTTCCCCCTCAGTTGTAATGGCTTCTACACCTTTCTGGGCAGCCTCTGGCAGCTCGCCATGGTCCATGGGATAGCACACACATTGCTCCGAAGGGCTGAAACATGTCTGCACGATCATAGACTCATGCCTCAGCTGAGAGGCCGGTTCTTCCAGGAAGTCCTACCTGACTACAGTGACAGGCCACTGCTTCCCAGCACTCACTCAGCTCCATCTTCTGCTATGAGCTTTCCTTTGTCTATCGTTTAGTCTCTGAGTCAGTTTCGTGGTGCATTGGAAAGAAAGAAAGAGAACAGCAGAACTCAGAGCAGTGTATGCAGCAAGGTTGGGAACGTGAAAATTTTGTCTCAGCTATGCCTGTGTGCATGGGGTCTATTGCTGAGGCTGACTTGTAAGTTGTATTTTTAAAGAATTTCTTTTATTTTACGTGTGTGTGTGTGTGTGTGTCTGTGTGTGTGTGTGTGCGCGTGCGTGCGTGCGTGCAGGTGACCACAGAAGCTAGAGAAGAGGGAGTCAGATCCCCCATGGCTCCAAGCAGGAAGTTGGGAGCCACCTGTCTCAGGTGCTGGGAACTCATCTCTGGTCCTCTGCAAGAGCAACAAGTGCTCTTAGTCAGTAAACCGTCTTTCCAGTCCCCCACACTGTATTTCTTAATCTGCTTTGTGGATTAAAGTGTTTGGAGCTGTGTCTCTGCAGACATGACTTCTAGGGAACATGGGACATATCTATTTCCGTTATCTGAACCCGTTTATAGCCCTGCCCTCTGGGACATTTTTAAAGTGCGCTATGAATGACTACTCAGTGACTTTAGACAGAAGCAGCACAGAAGGTAGAACGGCTTGTTTTCAGTCTTGCCCCTCCTGGTGGATGAAGATCGGCCTGTGTCTCTGATGCCAGATGCCCGTTGCTGCCAGACCACCTGAATGGGTATGGGTAGCATTTTACCCACCCCCTAGCCCTCTGGCCCAAGCTTGCAAGCCCAGAAGGGCCATTTTCTTGATTAAATGCCTCTCTGTTGTGTATCTTTCCCTGGGGAAATATGAATGAGTCTGTTCACCCCAGAGAGGGCTCATAGGAGAACCAAAGAAACACGCTCACCCCGCCGGTCTTCGTGAAATAATGAATTGATTGTGGTCACTGTATTAGTTATTTTCCAGTTGCTGTGATAAAATACCATGCACAGGGCAACTTATAGAGAAAGAAGGGTTCATTTGGAATTACAGTTTTAGGGGGCTAAGAGTCCATCATGATAGGGAAGCATAGCAGCAAGTGGCAGGCTTGGTAGCCTGAACAGAACACGGGGGTGGGGCCACAAAACATACAAGCACAAGATAGGAGGAGCTTACTTGAAATGGCCCAAGTCTTTAAACTCTCAAAGCCCACCTCCAGTGACACATCTCCTTCAACAAGGCCACACCTCCTAAGCCTTCCTAAACAGCGCCACCAACTGGTGATCAGGTGCATATTCAAATGTCTAGACTGTAGGGGACATTTATCATTCAAATCCCCACAGTTACCCATAGGAGCGTGGGTAACTTGGGCAGCTGCATCAACAGAAAGATGGTCTCAGTATGGTCAAGAAATCCAGAAAGCCACATTCCTGAAGCTCCCTGAAAAACTTGAAGCAGTCTCCCGACCTCTGCATATTTGCTGCTTCTATGACTGCACCCAGGGGGGCTTGGTAAGGCTCTTGAGATGTTTGTGAGCTAACACTCTCCTGAATTTCCCAGGGCCACTTCCTTCTAAAAGCTACTGCAAAGAGTCTGAGATATTTGGAACCTCAGGGTCCTCCTCCGTAAGAGAGAGGCCGGATACCTACTTCATGGAGTTGATGTAGAACACTGCAGTGTAAACAATCAGGGCTATTTCTTCTTATCATTGTGTATGTGTGAATACGTGTGTGTGTGTACATGTGTGTGTGTACATGTGTGTGTGTGTGTGTGTTTGTATTTGCCAGGAATGGAGCCCAGGATTTCCCACATGCAAGGCTAGTGCGGTCCGAATCCCTCACAGGGGCTGAAGCTTGGGGGTAAGGCTCCCTTTCCTCTCTCCTGCTCTCGCTTCTCTTGGGAGGAAGAAAGATCTGAAGCCATCACCGACATTTCTGTATGGCGAGCACATCTCTTCTCAGTGTGAGAGCAACTGAGGGTTGGCTTTGATGGGCAGGAAGAGGGGAAGCAGACACGGCACAGAAGCTGGGGATGGCTGAGGTGTGTGTGACCCAAGGGACCTGGGTGCCTAGAATATAACAATTCACACAGTTTACTTCAGTGACAAGAGGCAAGGCGCAGGTGATGTCAATTCTCTGGGCCTTAGTTTCCCTTTCTGGAGTAATGTCTGCATATTGTACGGGGAGGAGTACAGAATGCAGATACCAATGTGACCCTTCTTTGAGAACCAGGGCAAAATAATAATGAATAATAATAACTAATAATAATAATAATAATAATACATTTCTTCATCCTCCTCTCCCTGGAAGAGTTTTTGACTGAGGGAAGGAAGGAGGTGACTGGCAAGAGTCAATGCATGGGGAACTCAAACAGAGAGCGGCTTCACATATTAGAGGAAAGCCCCAACAGAGACACAGGAAAACAGAGGAAACAGGACAAAACTTGCAGCATGATGTCATCAGCTCGAGTCCTGGCTCAGACACTTCCAAAGGATCACGTATCAAATGCTTTTGGGGGGAGGCTGTGCTAGAATGGAACCCAGGGCTGTATACATGCTGTGTATGTGCTCTACCACTGAGCCTCCTTATCTGTTGAGTGGGCACGCAATAATTCCTGTTTCATGCTTCTGAGATGCTGAGCAGATAAAAACAAATGTTCTTCGGGAAGCCGAAGAACAGCCGTAGACTGGGAGATGGCTTAGTTGGTAAAACATGAGAACCTGAGTTTGAATCTCCAGCGCCCACATGAAAGGCTGAGCAAACCTGCAATGCACCTGTAACACTGGTGATGGAGAAGCTGGGAGGATCCCTAGGGCTGGCTGACTCTATTCAAGCAGATCAGTGAGTTCTGGGTTCAGTTAGAGCCCACATCCCAATAAATAAGGTCTCTAACTGAATAAATAAGTAAAGGAGATACATGACATTGACCCCTTTAGCCTCGAGCCACATGTACACATATGTGAATGTATACCCACGCACACATGACCCACACATGTTCATATTCCCATGAACATACTCATGCACATGTTAGTGAGCACACACACACACACACACACACACACACACACACTGGTTAATATTGTGGAAGGCGGCATAGAATGAGAACATAATTTACAATTATAATACTGTTTTGGGGTGTTCCTGCATTATGATTCTGTAGTATTTTCAAGTACAAAAGCCCTGATAGTCTTGTTGGTACAAAATAACTGTTATTTTTATAATAGTAAAATAATAGGATTTAACTGATGTAATTTCTATAATCTTACATGATTACTTGCTAGTATGTTCATATAAATAAAAATTTAAAATAAAATATTATTATAGTCTAATAAACACCCAGTGCTATCATTTCCAAAGTTGTAAAACATGAACTCTAAATTATCTGCACCCTCTAGACAAGAGAGAATATGCTGTTCACGTTTATGGGTTGTTTGTTTTCAGGTAGGATTTCACTAGATAGCCCAGGCTGACCTAGAACTCACTATGTAGCCTAGGCTGACTTCAAACTCATGTGCTTTTCCTGCCTCAGCCTCCTGAGTTCTGAGATTACAGGTGTAAGCCACCACACCTGACTTTCGTTTTTTAATTGAACAAAGATGTATTGTTTGGAAAGCATTTGACCATTAATCTTTCTCTAGGTGAGACTTCCCAGTGCACCCTATTTTTATATTTAACTTCATTGTCTAGCGTTACCAGCAGAAGCAAGGTGGTACGGGATGAGGGAACAAAAGGGGAATGAGACCCTCTGCTCCTCAACACTCCATGTCCTGTGCTCTTTTCTCAGCTTTCCCCAACCTCTCTGGTCCACTGGGTCCAGCTTTATTCTCTTGGTGTCTAGGAAAGAGGACACTAAGCTCTGGAATGGGGATTCTCTTTCATTTAATCAGCATCTGAGGTTCATCCTGCCCAAGAGTTGAAATCCTTCCTCTTACCATCACTAAACGCCAGTATTCAATAGTGGATGAACTAACTTGGCCATTTTAGTTAATGTGGCTGCCACTATAGATAAAAGAGGAGACTTTAGGAGCTGGAGAGACGGTTCAGCCGTTAAGAGCATCAGCTGCTCTTGCAGAGGACCCAGACTCTTTCCCAGTACCCACATGGTATCTCACAACTGTGTGTAACTTCAGTTCCAGGGGATTTGATGCCCTCTTCTGCCCCACCCCCCAGACACCAACCGTGTACACAGTGCACACACATACATGCAGGCAAACACTGATGCACATGCATTGACTATAACTACTTTGGGGTTCTTAGTCAGGCATGGTACATCATGCTCCAGTTGCTTTCTATTAAAATAAAATCTCTCTCTCTCTCTCTCTCTCTCTCTCTCTCTCTCTCTCTCTCTCTCTCTCTGTGTGTGTGTGTGTGTGTGTGTGTGTGTGTGTGTGTGTGTGTGTTATGGCTCTGGAGGGAAAGGTACCCTGACTGTCAGAAGTCAGGCTACACTTACAGCTGTGAAGGGAAGGTATCCTGGATAGCTACAGCTCTGAAGAGAAAGGGATCCTGACTGTTGGGAAGTCAGGCTGCACCTAAAGCTGGGTTCTGATGGGGGACGGCCTCCTGCAGGATGTGGTAATTCTGCCTCTCTCCAAGAGAAAGAGAGAGGTGTGGGGGGGTTACAGCTGAGCTCTGTCCCACTCCCCTAAGGGAGTTTCCCCGGCTCTGCTCCACTCTCACTAAGGGGGAAACCCCTGCAGAAATGTAGCAGTCTGCTCAGGTTCTGGGGAAAGTTGTTACTTTTGCTCCACTCAGCTAAGGGAGTTTCCCAGCAGAGCAGTCAGTTCCATCTCTGCTACCCTGCACTGGGGAGTTTCCCAGCAGAGTCTGCTCTGCCCCAGTGAAAGGGACTGAGGAATCCAGGGAAGTGGCTACCTCTGCCAGGGAGAAGGACAGCTGCCCACGGAACAGTCACAGGGCTTATAGAGGGCTTCACAGGAGTGGAGGTTTTCCAGGGAGGTGATTTTCAGGGTGGCAATTGGTCAGATTTCAATCACTGAGCTCGGACAAGCTCAGAGATGGGCTAGATTTCAGGCTGGAGGATTGGTTGGTTTCATGTTTAGGGATTGGTAGATTTTCCTGCTCAGGGATTGGTTGGTTTTGTGCTCAGTTGGTCAGGGGCAGAGTGTGTTTCAGGGTCAGGGTGAGATTCTTTGGCTGACCCTTCACCCTACACATATGTACATACTTGTGTATGTGATTGATGGAATGCACATTCCGTGGCCTGCCTGTAGATGTCAGAGGACAACTTTTGGTGTTTGTCATTGCCTAAAACAGTTTCTCAACTTTCGCCTCTTGGTATTCTAGTCTAACTGGCTTGTGGGTTTCTGTGGATCCTCCTAACTCCTCTTGCTGAATGGCTGTAGGAGTACTTGGGTTACAGAGGCAAGTTCTACACCGGCTAAAACCAGTTTCAAGCTGTTTTGTGGGAATCAAAATCCCAGTCTCAGGTTTGCGCAGCAAGTACTTAACCTACTGAGCCATCGTCCCAGCTCCCAATTCCCTTCTTTAAAATGGGACCAAAAGCAAATTAACAGTGTCGGTGTGGTACTCAGTGTGGCATCTGGCCTGATACCTGGCCCACGGCAGACTTACGGCAAAAACAAGCTTTCTTTCTTAACTGGACCGCATTGTTCCCCGCTAGCCCGAGAACCGTCTTAATTAGAAGGCTCCCCTTTCAGCACCCCAGTGTTTCATCGCCCTCTCCGACATCGCACCTACAAAGTGTCTGCTGCGCCGGCTGAGGTTGTAAAATGAACCCTGATTAACAGTTCCTGGGAAGACCCCTGTGTCTCTGTCACATAAAGTGCCGTTCGTTTTCCTGTTCAGCAGGCAGGACTGGAACAGAACAAGCTTTAATGACAGGTGTCCCTCTGTAAACACTGCACAGCCCCATCTGTAGGAAGAGTGGACGATTCTGAGGCACGGTCTTGAAGATGGGTTCCACAGTGAGGCCTCTGCCTTGAGAAAGCCAAGGATCAAAAGTGTGTGGGCACAGGTGGGGGCCGCAGGAGAGTGGGTGCGTGTGGATTTTTAAGTGAGGGGTTTCTAGGTCATCCAAGGGGTTAATTTTGGTTATTTGAGGATCCTCTGCAGTTGAGGGTCTCTGAGATGTGTTCTGTGAGAGCTCCCTCTGAGTATGAGATGTGGGGTTCCTATAGCCAGACTACCCTCTGAGTATGAGATGTGGGGTTCCTATAGCCAGACTACCCTATGAGTGTGAGATGTGGGGTTCCCATAGCCAGGCTACCCTCTGAGTATGAGATGTGGGGTTCACATAGCCAGGCTACCCTCTGAGTGTGAGATGTGGGGTTCCTATAGCCAGGCTTCTCTCTGAGTTTGCCGGGACCTAAGAAGAAAGACTGGGTTGTGAGACAATCCCTCAAAACACCTCATTCAATTCAGATTATCAGGCCTGTGCCCAAGCAGTACCTCTACCTGCTGAGTCATCTTACTGACCTCTGTTTATTTAAAACAGGGTCTCACTATGTAGTCCAGGCTAGCCTGGAACTTGGGATCCTTCTGCCTCAACCTCCTTGGTTCTGGGATCACGGTCACTTACTGTCATGCCCAGCTTGGACTCTATTCCATATGCATTATTTTTCTCTTTATTTCCCCCAGCACAATCCCTGTATTATAAGTTAAGAATGTGAATGCCAGAGACATTAAATGACCGGTCTAAGGTGACTGAGGTGAGGCCAAACAGACAAAGCTCAAAGCACTTGGCCTTCAGGCTGTGCTTCCTCACAATGGGAATGAATCATGCTCTGTTCACAGTATCCACGGCCAAAAGAGAAAAAACTCAGGACAACGGCTACGTCACACTAAATTCACATGATGGGATATGGGATAGAGGGGGGGCTCTGCTTAGCCTGAGGAAAGAAGAGTAGAAGGGAGGAGTCCCTGGCATCATTGTGAGCTGCGTTGTCACACTTCGTTCCACACTTGGTTATTACTACGTCCCTTTTACAGACAACAAAACTGGAGATAGGAGAGCTTCAGCCAATCCCCCAAGGTCACAGAGCTAGAAAACCAGCAATGCTTGAAGCCCTTTGCCCTCAAGCCTGGATTTTCTGTATAACTGTGTTCCTTTGTGAGGACATTAAACACAGGGGGAGAGAAACCCATGAGAAGGAAGCCTAGACCGACACTGTGAGGGCTGGGGATGCAGGCCAGCGGCTGAATGTTTGCCTAGTTGGTGCCTGGCTCTGGGTTCAATTCCCAGCACCGAAACAAACAAACTAGCAATGTAGGAAACTAGGTTCACGTTTGTTTGCAGTTATCCAAAGTCTTGGAGATCATAAAAAAGTCAGAATTTCCACAGATGTCGCCAAACTATTCCAAGGGTGTTTTTGTTGAACAAGGGCTTGGGTACAGGTCAGGGTTTAGTTTGCCTTCCCTACAGGCATCCCTAGGATCAGAAGTTCAGGGTCATCTTTAGCTCTACCGTAAGTTGGAGGGCAGCCTGGGTGACAAGAGATAGGGGGACAGGAAGGGGAGACAAAGTAGCACAGCGCCCACCATTGGAAGGATAACTTCCTGGAAGTCCAGACTCCATGTGTGGGTGTGGTAGCATTTCCTGAGCCAAGAGGCGGATCTGCACAGCCTTGAGGTCATTAGCGACCCCTGTGGTGGTCCTGTCAGGCGTAAGAACTTGGAGAGATCCCACACACCTGGATGGCTGACTGTGCAGAGGAGTCCCCAGTCCTGCTGTTCAGTCTCCACCCTGCAGAGACCCTCCACAGACTCCTGCTTAGTCACCATAGCACCCTTCCTCCCTCCTCTGCACCCCCACTGGCGCTTTCTCTTGAGACGCATTATATCATATCTTGAGTTTTCTTTATTTGTTTACATAAACGGTTTCCCTTTGCATCGTGAGTTTATCAGGGGCAGGATACGATGCTTTATTCAACACACATCCATTCAACACCTGCGATGATTTGGTGAAATTGTCCCTGTATAGTGATGTGAAGTGCTGGCTCTGGACACCTGCTGTTGGATGGGAATCCGCAGTGTGGGCCCTTGGGCAGAACACTCACCCTCTCTGTGCCTGGCCTCTATTGTCTATAAAATGACAGTCACCATAGCACCTGCCCCTAGGGTTACTGGGAAGGAAAATACATTAATTTTCACCTAGTGCTTAGAATGGTGGCAGGCACTCAAACATATTAGCTATTAATAGTAAGTATTCTTATTCTCAGCACCTCACAAAGAATAAGTGTTTTCTGAATAGATGTCTGAGTGACTAAGTGTAGAATTCCTATAACCTCAGAGTCACCCCTCCCCAGTAATGTTTGCTAGAGAGCTGTGGTACTCCAGTTGGCAACAAAACCAAACCATATTTGTAGTGGACGTGGGTTCTAGTCCAGCTCTGCAGGAAGCTGGACACACGTGTTGGGAAAGTCATCTGACCTCTTGCGGCCTCATTCTTATTTTCAAATGGAGTGAACTGAAGTGGGTGGTTGTTCTTAGACGTAAAGAAATAGCTTCAGTCCTCACTCTTGCCTTTAGGACGACATGGGCATGCCAGGTGCTCTATGTAGGTAGAGTCTGGAGGCCTACAGGACAACTCCCCTCTCCACAGCCCTCCCTCTGTGAACCGAGGGCGCCCCACAGCTCTGGACTCGCTGGCTTTGGTTATTAGCCACGAAGATCCTGATGCCAGATTTCTAAAGTCAGCATTTGCTGAGTGGCCTATTGTGATCGGCTCAAAATAGCCTCGAGCCTCCATGTGGGGTAGCAGGCCTTTGCCTGATACCCAGTAACTTCATACTCCAAACATCAGCCAGCTATTGTGGAACTCCGATGACAGCGGGTTCTCGCTACAAGTCCTGAAAGCTGTCTCTTGGATACCCTTAACGTATTCATAACATTGGTATTTATGTATTTATCTCTGAAAACCATAACCTTGGAAAAAAGCATTTAGGGGAAAGAAGGCTGTAGTGATTAAAGAAAGCTCTGTTCATTTGAACAACATTAAATACAACTGGCATAATGACAACTGCGAGACCCGACAGAATATAGAGAAGGCTGCAGATAAAGGGCTTGTATTTCCCTGATGGAACATAATGGTCACATTTTTCTTTCACAATGGTTTTGCCGAGATAAAGAACAAATTATACTGATTTGATTGCTACTTAGAAATACTTAAAATTGAAAAAGACAGCAGGTGGGCCTGGTTAGAAAGGATGGTTATTTTAGCATAACAGATGCATGCATGAGACATCGCCCCACCAATTTTTTAATCATAAGAGCCCCCAAACTTTTCCCTGCTTCTTTTCCTTGGGATGTGAGCAACTGGGTGAGGGAGAAGGGAGAAGCAGGCTCTATTGGAGGGCATGCTCTGGGCTCTAAGTGCCAGCCATTTTCAGAGAGCCCACGCCAGGGGTAAGTTCAGGGGTGGAGGTCAGCCTAGGGTCTGTCAAATTATAGAGCAGGGCAGGGAAGGCAGGGCAGGGAGCAGGGCTAAACCCACCAACCATAGGCTCTTAATATCTATGCCACAAAAAAAAAAAAACCAATGTTTTGCACATTTGTTCTTATTTTTTTCCTCCCTGCAGACAGGCACTCACTATGTAACTCAACCTGCTGATCTATGTGGACGTGTGTACACATATGTTTGTGTGTATGTGGGTATATATGCACATGTGTGCACATGCGCAATCTTGGATATCTTTCTTCAGACACAGTTCATACACACACACACACAAATGCTTTTCTTTCTTCTCTTTTTTCTCTTCTCTTTCTTTCTTTCTTTCTTTCTTTCTTTCTTCCTTTCTTTCTTTTTTTCTTGGCAAGGGTTTCTTACTTGACCTTGAATTCACCAATTAGACTAGGCTTGTTGGCCAGCGAGCCCCAGGGGTCCACCTGTCTCTACCTCCCCAGCACTGGGATTACAAGCGAAAACCACCCTGCCCACCTTTTTTACATGGCTTCTGGAGATCAAGCTCAGGTCCCCATGCTTGTTAGACAAGAACTTTACCAGCTAAATGCTCTCTCTAGCCTTACTGGCTGGTCTTTAAAATGATCCTCTTGCCTCAACCTCCCAAGTGGTAGATTTACAGGCGAGCCTGACCTAAAATTCTGCTTTGTGATTGCTGGAGAGAGGGTATGTCTCAGTCTCTCTTCCCCCTTTCATCATTGGGCCTCTTTTCCCCATGATAGAATACTATTCAGCTACCCTGCTGGGTTTCAGGCTTTCTGTTCCCAAGAAACACAAATTTGGGATTAAGGAAGGAAAAAGTACCTGTTAGCACGCTAGATGATGCTTCGTGGCCTGGCACCCTGACTCCCCATTTCCAGTGCATTCTGTTTTCTTTGTGGGAAGGTGTATGAGCTATTGACTTGAAATAAGAGACCGTCTTTATTCTGGGTGAGCGAATAGAAAGTGACACGGGTGTTTGAGTGGCAGGCAGCGCGGCCTTTGTCTTGCTTAACACAAAGCCTTCTGATCTTGGGCCCTGCTTGCTCCACTCCCAACCGGGAAGACAATTGCCTGTGGATCTGGAAGCCCGGGGGAAGCAGGGACATCGCTGGCAGGAACCAGGCTCAAACTCCAGGCTCAGGATGAAAACTGGCTCCCTGGTTCGCCCAGCCAAGCACTTTGTTCTTGGTTTCTTAATGCTGCATCCATCCGATCTATTTTCCTTCTCCAGCCTCTACAAAGGGCTCACACAGCCCCAGTCTCTCTAGTTCTTTTTCTTTAGACTTTTTTGTTTTTAAGTAAACTTTTTCTGTAGCAGAGTTAGGGTTTATTAAAAGACATTTTTTAGCGTAGGTTTTAAGAAGAAGGTATAGGAAGGCAGATATAGCTGAGAGCACAAGCCAAGGCTTCCTGAACAAGAGTCACAAGGAAGAGTCCTAAAGCCGCCGTGGGTATCTTTATGATAAACACACGGACTGTTACTGAGCTTATGAAGGTCATCTTATGAATGGCTGATGATGCTGATTGAGGTCATGGAGTGGTTCCTATGTACCGGGTGGGATCCCAGCGGATGGGGCAAAGCCTAGGTCACAAAGGTTGCAGGGTAAGATGGCTTTTTTTTTTAAAGTACTAACAGAAGGCTAGTCTTGCTTTTATGATTCCCAGAAAGTTTCTGGGAAAGGAATAAGGCCATACTTGAAGGTCATAGAGGATCAGGTTTGATGAATGGCTCATTGTTACTTTATTTCATCTTTTAAAATATTTACTTATTAAAAAGTTTACATACAACACACTTAGAACATATTCTTTTAAAGATTATAAAAGATCTATTGACTTTTATGCTTTGTCTGCATTCATGTTTGTGGAACATGTGTGTGCCTGTTGGATTTCCTGGAAATGGGGGTTATAGGTGGTTGTGAGCCACCATGTAGGTTCTGGAAATCAGCCATGTGGGTTCTAGGAATTGAACCCTGGGTCCTTTGCAAGAGCAACACATGAGTCACCTCTCCAGAACATTCGACTATATTCTTAAATAAATTTTGATTTTAAAATAATTCTTGATTTATAGAAAAATTTGATAACAGAAAAGAAGTTTCCCATGTACTCTAATTCAGTTGCCACCATGTTTGCTGTCTTACCCTCAATATGCTATTCTGGCCTTAGTTAAAAAGGTTCGTACATTATTATTATCAAATGAGACCCCTTATTCATTCTTATTTCCTTAGTGACTACATATGTTTCTATTCCCTCTCCTTGCCTCTCTTGTATGTGGCGTATGCATTCCTGTGTGTGCCTAACTCTGGAGACCAGAGGCCTAGGTCAGGCATCTTCTTCCTTTATGGCTTTCCATCTAAGTTTTTGAGATAGCATCCCTTCACTGAAACTGGAGCTCACTGATTGGCTAGACTTATTGGCCAGTATGCTACCAGAATCCACCTGTCTTGCTACCCCCTTCCATGTAAATCTCTGCCCATCCCCAGCATGGGGATTATGGATGCATGCTGTTGAACCTGACATGGCAAAAGCTTGACACACTAAGCCATCCTCCCAGCCCCCTTCCTCCTTGTGTGTGTGCGTATGTGTGTGTGTGTGTGTGTGTTGAAATCATATTTCACCTTGTTGGCCAGGCTGGTTTGGGACTATCTGTGTAGCTGAATCTGGCCTTAAAATCAATACCTCTTGTCTCCACCTTCCAAGTGTTAGGATTGCAGCCATGCAAGGCCACACCAGACTTTCTTACATTCATTTTCCATCTCTAGTCCAGCCTCCCATCAGACGGATCTTGTGGCTATCACTGTTTCTTAGTCTTTCCTATTTTAGGTGAATTGGGAGGGTCTAAGAATTGGCCAGGTGAATTGTTGAAGGGCCTCAGTGACAGTTTCCCATGGTTAGGGAGGCGTGTGGTGGTTTGGGAAGGGAGACCTCAGGGTGAAGTGGTATTTTCATCATATCTAATCAAGGCTGTGTCCTACCTAGAATCACATTTAGATAGAAGATGAATTTTCTAAAGGTTACCATTGCCCAAAGCCATACAAGATTTCCTGAGTAGATAATGATGCCCCCAACACAAGAGGAGGAATGCAAGCTTAGACTGGGCAACCTCCGCAACAGACCATAGTAAAAAAGACCCGGGAACTGAACATGAATGTAAAACCGAGATTGCAGGACTAGGAAGTACTTAGACCTTTCAAATATGTCTTGAAATTCTCCTCTTTGTCTTTTTCCAAGGCAGTGACCCATCATTGACTGGTTACCTTACCGCCTAGCATTTTCCAACCCCCCCCCATAAACCCAGGAAAATAACACAAGACAGTTCTGAATGACAGCTAATAAAGTGATAAGGTATTCCCACAGCCTTCTCTGTCCCTCCACCCAACCCTAGCCTCTTTAACACAGACCACAGCTCCCTGTTCTGGAAGAGGACCCGGCCTCCACATGGTTAAGGTAGGAATGTCAGGCCATTAAGTTACCTAGACCAGACAGAGTTCTAAGAAAGAGAAAAGAACCCTCAACTGGAAACCTTGAATAAGATAGATGCTGCCCCACCTGGTTTGGTAAAAGCCAGCCACGGGCTAATACAACAGGGTCTAGGGAGCACTTAGCTACATCAGTCTTCTGTGTCAATTAGACCTCCAGGTTCTGGCCTTGCCCCTGCTATTTGTAAACCCCTTCCTTTCCATCCTTTCCAACTCACCCTGCTCATCAGCTACTCCAAACATCACTTATGGCTTGGGCCATGCCAACTATTTGGAAATTTAGCTTATGTTCACCCAAAAGGTGTTTCTAGGTAGCTTTCTCTTATTGATGCTACCCGTGTCTCCCCCCCCCCCCAGTATGACCACACAAAACTACTTAACTCCTGCTCAGCAATCCTTCATATTTGTGAAAGTGTTTTTTCTTCCCTTTGGTTCTAATTCTATAGAATATCATGAGCATTTTCTGTCTTTAAATATCTTTTGAAAACATGATCCTTAAAGGCTTCATAATATCCCATTGTAGTTATGCACTATAATTTATTTAACTATCCTCATTGTTAAGACGGAGATGCTTTCCAATTTGAGGTTATTATATATAATACGCAGTGAGTGTCATGTGTATCTTTGTCTATGTCTCAATGATTTCCTTGGGGTAGATTATTAGAAGTAGTGTTAGTGGGCCAAAGGGTAACTGTTAGATTGTATTTTGACAGAAAGTAGAGTTTTTTCTGTTATATGGAGAGATCTGGGCATTGTTATGTGGTGTGAACCTAGAATGCTGAAACAGATTGGTTGAACTCCTGGTGGCAGTTGAGGACCCTGGGTGATTACTGAAACATGGTGTAACTTTTACACCAAAGAAGTAGCATTGTCCTGTGTTGAGAAGTTTAGAGCAAAGATTAATATGATATTTTTGGATGGGACTGTATATACCCATAGGAAAGACCCTTGCAAGGCAAAAATATCTTTTGTAGATGGGAGAATAACAGAAGAGAGTTTATTGTGGACGTGTGTGTCTGTGTGTGTGTGTTATTTGGAATCATATGTCTGTGTATTTGAGGGTGCACATTCATGTGAAGGCCGGAGGTCAAGGCTGGATATTTCCCACTGATGTTTTTTCCTTTCGTTTTTGAGGTAAGGTCTCTCACCAAACCCACTGCTCACGGATTAGTGGGACTTGTTGGCCTGTCCCTGCCTCTAACTGCAGTGCCAGGCTTGCAGGGATGCTGCATCACCTGGCTCCTCCCTCATCTGGATGCTAGGAATCAGAATGTGAGTCCTAGTACCAGCATAGCAAGTTCTTTCCCCACGGAGTCATCTCCCCATCCCTGGCATTCACATTTTTGAAAGCAAAGTCAGGCTGTCCACAGCGATACATGGAACAGTTATGCTTTGGCAATAGAAATACTGAAAAGATCAGAGGTGTCATGATTCTAATGGGAGGATTATTGAAGAGTTAAAATTAGATAATGGGGAAGATTCATTCTAGAATGGAAACTGAACAGGAAGAAAGCTCTTGTTAATCTTAGCTATGGATTCTGAGTGATGGGGAGAGTCTAGGATGCCTTGGCATTTGTGCTGACAGCTCTTTTAAAGGCTGTGAGATGAAACAATACATTCTGAAACAGGGAGGTGAAGCGAGATGACGGGTGGTCCTGAGGAAACATGTAGGCACTGGCATCTGAGAAAACTAGGATTCACTTTGATCTGCTCCACAGCTACCCAGGCAACCTGGGACACCATGGGCTTCCTCCTTATGGTTTCTCCTGTAAGGGCCTCGTGCAGGGGTTACATACAATTCAATGAACATAATAGTATCTTTCATGCAACAGGTGTCTGGCTAAGGCTTGAGGTTGCTGCCATGTCTGCAGTGAGCTGGAAGCTAAGAGTCCAAGTGTGCCACTGAGAATTGCAGTATCTCCTAGACTGTGGAAAGCAGGAGTCACAGACAGAAGTAGAGACAATGTTGACTTCTTTCATTGACATCAATAATGCTATTTGCCCAGAACTCATCTCAGAAGGTCAAGCTCTCGATGTCTGAAGCATTTCAAAGAGTTTTTGCTATACAAAAAGAGTCAAATGTGATGCCCTCTTTAGAACGGTTCTGTGGTAGAGGAGGGAGGATTCTTCTTCGTGGGCTTTGGAGTTTTAAAATGCTTCTGATTATGCTGAGAACACTTTTCACGAGATGTCTCCTCTTGGCAAACATGCCCTGTGCACAGCACATTATTATTGATGGACCAACCACGCTAGCCCTTTCAAAGTGGTCTCTTCGGGAACAAGTCCTCCACACATCCCCTCTTACTGCACCTGAGCACAATTCTCCAAGATGCA
The DNA here is from genome assembly GCF_014885135.2 of Alexandromys fortis. Classification (NCBI taxonomy): domain Eukaryota; kingdom Metazoa; phylum Chordata; class Mammalia; order Rodentia; family Cricetidae; genus Alexandromys; species Alexandromys fortis. The sequence goes on from NW_026067973.1 coordinate 3,733,562, forward strand.
GTTTAATTGTGTTTAAGTTCATGTTCACAGGAATAGAAGTGCCAGGACCACATCCAACCTCAAAGCCCATGCTCACTGCTCTACCTTGAAATAAAGAATTACCAAGGGCAATGTCGAAAGCAATCCATCCTGTGATCTTGGACCTTGGGAGATCTCACACACACTTCCTGTAATTGTTTGATAATAGCAATCGTGACCCTCCTCCCAAAGTGGCTGGTACCCACAATGTGTTATTTCTCACTTTGGTCTTTTACTCTGCTCCCTGTAATTGTCTCTGAAAGATTTCAGATTGCAAACTCTAGTTATACATAGGTGTTTTTGTAACCTTAACGTCCCAGGCTACATCAGCAGAGAAGGGAAGGATGTAGATTCTTTCAAACAAAATGACCTTCCCTCTGCTTCAGTTACTGAGCTGTGTACTCTGAATTGTCAAGGTTTTCTTTGCATGGTGGTAGGTCTCAGTTTCCTGTTCCTAGCCTCTGGGTGCCTGAGGTGGCCACTACAAGGCTCTCAGCCTATGGCCCTCTTTCCTCGTATCCCGTGGATCTGATGTCTAACTCTCAAGAGGATGCTGTTTGCGTTCCAAGACAGCTCTTGATTCCAGCCATGAACTACACGTCACCTGTCCCTCTCTGGAGTAATGGCACTAGTTAGCTCAGTGCTTTAATACGTCTTATTCAAAAAACTTTTACTCTCTTGAGGCGGTTTCTCGGGAAATTCGGGATCAACCTACCCCTGGACCCAGCAATGCCACTCTTGGGAATATACCCAAGAAATGCCCGATCATATGACAGGGGCATTTGTTCAACTATGTTCATAGCAGCATTATTTGTAATAGCCAGAACCTGGAAACAACCTAGATGTCCTTCAATGGAAGAATGGATGAAGAAAGTGTGGAATATATACACATTAGAATACTACTCAGTGGTAAAAAACAATGACTTCTCGAATTTTGCATGCAAATGGATGGAAATAGAACACACTATCCTGAGTGAGGTAACCCAGACCCAAAAAGATGAA